>NC_136852.1:1212901-1271895 GCF_951799975.1 Gobius niger | reverse complement strand
GGTGTTCAGGTGTTCCGGTGTCCTGGTGTTCACCGTGACCATAGAGGAAGCAGACGGCTCTTTGGGCACAAATGAAAAACAAAGAGGAAATGAGGTCCAGCTCCTGCTTTTACAAACTGAATTATGGATGAGCTTCTGCCAAACACAGACACAGACCTGGAGCAAAGTGCTTCAGCTGCTCTTAAAGACACAAACAACAGACAAGGCTAACAGACGATAGCTTAGTGCTAATTCTAGCATTAGCTTCTTGCTAATTCTAGTGTTAGCATCATGCCAATGCTAATGTTTGCTTCACGTGAAAGCTACAGTTAGCATGAAGCTAAAGTTAGCTTCATGCTAACTTCAGTCCCATAGCACCAGTCTATATCACACTACAATGATGACAAACCTTCTGTTGGTCTGTAAATGCAGTAAATCAGAATAACTGCCTTGTATAAAATGTCTCTCTCAAAATGGCTGTAGTGAATGTCTTGAAATAGGCCTCTGTCTCTTTAAGAACCTCTGAGCCTTTAGACACGCCCCCTCCACACGCTGTCTGTGGCATCAGTGGGGAGGGGGTTCTGCTGAGGAGCAGTGGTTGGTTACTCGGCTGGTGACCAAAGCTCGGAGGCGTCTCCAGGAGGTGGGGGCGTTCCTAGGAGGACTCAGGCAAACCTATCCCTAAAATGGCCGCCATCAGAGTTTTTACAGATGACTCAGAAATACGTGAATGTGCCAAGGCAACACTTCAGCCATGTTTTTAATGAGGGAGTGACAGAATAACAGGATGGAAAGCTGGAAAAAGTCCATTTTGCAGAATACCCCCCCTTTAAGCTGAGTTTCGTTTTGTTTTGTTGTGTTTCCAGCGCTCTTTAAGCTGAGTTTTGTTTTGTTTTCAGCGCTCTTTAACCTGATCCCCGTGGGGCTGAGGGTGGTGGCCATGCAGGGCGTGAAGGCCGGACTCTACATGGCCATGAACGCTGAGGGATTCCTCTACACCTCGGTGAGTTTGGCTCCTTCGTCCTCAGATTTGGGTAAAGCTGTGATAAAGCAGATGTTTTTGCTCAGTGACTCTGTATCGACCGTTTCCACCGGGCTCGAGTTCGCAGCCCTGGTTAGAAGTAGGTTTGTGCCAGTTTGACGCCCGTTCTCAGGTGAGTCCTTCATCGAGGTCGTACAGTGTTGCTTTAAATAAACTATAGCCATCTATATCCTCATTACACCTAAAGACTTCAGATCAGAGCTCTACCGATATATCGGGCCGATATTTGGGGATCGAAAGTGATAGAGACGTCCCGTTTGTTGCTTGTGGACCCGGAGTCTGGAGTCTGGAGTCTGGACCCGGAGTCTGGACCCGGAGTCTGGACCCGGAGTCTGGAGTCTGGAGTCTGGACCCGGAGTCTGGAGTCTGGACCTGGAGTCTGGACCTGGAGTCTGGAGTCTGGAGTCTGGAGTCTGGACCCGGAGTCTGGACCCGGAGTCTGGAGTCTGGAGTCTGGACCCGGAGTCTGGAGTCTGGACCTGGAGTCTGGACCTGGAGTCTAGACCCGGAGTCTGGAGTCTGGAGTCTGGACCCGGAGTCTGGAGTCTGGACCTGGAGTCTGGACCTGGAGTCTAGACCTGGAGTCTGGAGTCTGGAGTCCGGAGTCTGGACCCGGAGTCTGGAGTCTGGACCCGGAGTCTGGACCTGGAGTCTGGACCTGGAGTCTGGAGTCTGGAGTCTGGAGTCTGGACCCGGAGTCTGGACCTGGAGTCTGGACCTGGAGTCTGGAGTCCGGAGTCTGGACCTGGAGTCTGGAGTCTGGACCCGGAGTCTGGACCCGGAGTCTGGAGTCTGGAGTCTGGACCCGGAGTCTGGACCCGGAGTCTGGAGTCTGGAGTCTGGACCCGGAGTCTGGAGTCTGGACCTGGAGTCTGGACCTGGAGTCTGGACCCGGAGTCTGGACCTGGAGTCTGGAGTCTGGAGTCCGGAGTCTGGACCCGGAGTCTGGAGTCTGGACCCGGAGTCTGGACCTGGAGTCTGGACCCGGAGTCTGGACCTGGAGTCTGGAGTCTGGAGTCCGGAGTCTGGACCCGGAGTCTGGAGTCTGGACCCGGAGTCTGGACCTGGAGTCTGGAGTCTGGACCTGGAGTCTGGACCTGGAGTCTGGAGTCTGGAGTCTGGACCTGGAGTCTGGACCCGGAGTCTGGACCCGGAGTCTGGAGTCTGGAGTCTGGACCCGGAGTCTGGACCCGGAGTCTGGAGTCTGGAGTCTGGACCCGGAGTCTGGAGTCTGGACCTGGAGTCTGGACCTGGAGTCTGGACCCGGAGTCTGGACCTGGAGTCTGGAGTCTGGACCCGGAGTCTGGACCCGGAGTCTGGAGTCTGGAGTCTGGAGTCTGGAGTCTGGACCTGGAGTCTGGACCTGGAGTCTGGGGTCTGGAGTCTGGACCCGGAGTCTGGACCCGGAGTCTGGAGTCTGGACCTGGAGTCTGGACCCGGAGTCTGGAGTCTGGACCTGGAGTCTGGACCCAGAGTCTGGAGTCTGGACCTGGAGTCTGGACCCGGAGTCTGGACCTGGAGTCTGGACCTGGAGTCTGGAGTCTGGAGTCTGGACCTGGAGTCTGGACCCTGAGTCTGGACCCGGAGTCTGGAGTCTGGAGTCTGGACCTGGAGTCTGGACCTGGAGTCTGGACCCGGAGTCTGGAGTCTGGAGTCTGGACCTGGAGTCTGGACCTGGAGTCTGGAGTCTGGAGTCTGGACCTGGAGTCTGGACCTGGAGTCTGGAGTCTGGAGTCTGGACCTGGAGTCTGGACCTGGAGTCTGGGGTCTGGAGTCTGGACCCGGAGTCTGGACCCGGAGTCTGGAGTCTGGACCTGGAGTCTGGACCCGGAGTCTGGAGTCTGGACCTGGAGTCTGGACCCAGAGTCTGGAGTCTGGACCTGGAGTCTGGACCCGGAGTCTGGACCTGGAGTCTGGACCTGGAGTCTGGAGTCTGGAGTCTGGACCTGGAGTCTGGACCCTGAGTCTGGACCCGGAGTCTGGAGTCTGGAGTCTGGACCTGGAGTCTGGACCTGGAGTCTGGACCTGGAGTCTGGAGTCTGGACCTGGAGTCTGGAGTCTGGAGTCTGGACCTGGAGTCTGGACCTGGAGTCTGGAGTCTGGAGTCTGGACCCTGAGTCTGGACCCGGAGTCTGGAGTCTGGACCCGGAGTCTGGACCTGGAGTCTAACGGGACAAAATCTAATGCTAACGGGACAGAAGATAATGCTAACGACACAGAAACTAATGCTAGCAGGACAGAAACTAAGCGGGACAGAAGCTAATGCTAACAGGACAGAAGATAATGCTAGCGGGACAGAAACTAATGCTAACAGGACAGAAGCTAATGCTAACGGGACAGAAGCTAATGCTAACAGGACAGAAGATAATGCTAGCGGGACAGAAGCTAATGCTAACGGGACAGAAGATAATGCTAACGGGACAGAAGCTAATGCTAACGGGACAGAAACTAATGCTAACGGGACAGAAACTAATGCTAACGGGACAGAAACTAATGCTAATGGGACAGAAGCTAATGCTAACGGGACAGAAACTAATGCTAACAGGACAGAAGATAATGCTAGCGGGACAGAAACTAATGCTAACAGGACAGAAGCTAATGCTAACGGGACAGAAGCTAATGCTAACAGGACAGAAGATAATGCTAGCGGGACAGAAGCTAATGCTAACGGGACAGAAGATAATGCTAACGGGACAGAAGCTAATGCTAACGGGACAGAAACTAATGCTAACGGGACAGAAACTAATGCTAACGGGACAGAAGCTAATGCTAACAGGACAGAAGATAATGCTAGCGGGACAGAAGCTAATGCTAACGGGACAGAAGATAATGCTAACGGGACAGAAACTAATGCTAACGGGACAGAAGCTAATGCTAACGGGACAGAAGCTAATGCTAACAGGACAGAAGATAATGCTAGCGGGACAGAAGCTAATGCTAGCGGGACAGAAACTAATGCTAACGGGACAGAAGCTAATGCTAACGGGACAGAAGTTAATGCTAACGGGACAGAAGCTAATGCTAACGGGACAGAAACTGATGCTAACGGGACAGAAGCTAATGCTAGCGGGACAGAAACTAATGCTAGCGGGACAGAAGCTAATGCTAACGGGACAGAAACTAATGCTAACGGGACAGAAGCTAATGCTAACGGGACAGAAACTAATGCTAACGGGACAGAAGCTAATGCTAACGGGACAGAAACTAATGCTAACGGGACAGAAGCTAATGCTAACGGGACAGAAACTAATGCTAACGGGACAGAAGCTAATGCTAACGGGACAGAAGCTAATGCTAACGGGACAGAAGCTAATGCTAACGGGACAGAAACGAATGCTAACAGGACAGAAACGAATGCTAACGGGACAGAAGCTAATGCTAACGGGACAGAAGTTAATGCTAGCGGGACAGAAGCTAATGCTAACAGGAAAGAAACAAATGCTAACGGGACAGAAGCTAATGCTAACGGGACAAAAGCTAATGCTAGCGGGACAGAAGCTAATGCTAACAGGAAAGAAACAAATGCTAACGGGACAGAAGCTAATGCTAGCGGGACAGAAGCTAATGCTAACAGGAAAGAAACAAATGCTAACGGGACAGAAGCTGTGACTGAATCCCCTGGTTCATGTCTCACATACACTGAGGTTCTCCTAAAGCCTCTGAGGAGGAGCCAGATGTTTGAATCTGCCTCTGAGGAGGAGCCAGATGTTTGCATCTACCTCTGCCTGAGTTATTTCTGACGGTGTGATGTTCTTTCACATGTTCTTTCGCCTGAGATCAGCCGCTCACACTTTCTCGGATATTTCGGTCCAAACGTCACATGATCTCAGCTCACACTTTCTCCCCCCCCAAACTCTGCCGTCTCCGGTGACAAAGTCAACACGGCAAAAAGACTCAGAAACTCCTGCTGCAGAGACGGAAACATGAGGGAGAGAAAATAATAAAGACTTCTGTCAGTTTATGTTTCATATGAATTGTTGTTTTTTAAATTTAATCCTCTGAAAAAACCTGAAAAGACCCGGAGTCTGGAGTCTGGACCCGGAGTCTGGACCCGGAGTCTGGACCCGGAGTCTGGAGTCTGGACCTGGTTGCTAACAGGACAGAAGCTAATGCTAACGGGACAGAAACTAATGCTAATGGGACAGAAACTAATGCTAGCGGGACAGAAGCTAATGCTAATGGGACAGAAGCTAATTAAAATGAAGCTAATGCTAACATTTTAAATATTGCTCCTGATCTATGTGAGCAGAGCAGACCTGAATAAATCCTCTGGGGGGTCTTTCAGCTCCCCCTGGTGTCTCTGGCCAGAAAACCACAATTGCAACTTCATTGTCACCGGGTCGGAGTCACCAATACACACTAATGGAATCACGAAAGAAGAAGCTAACAGGCTAATGGGCTAGCTCCACTTAAACAGTATGACTCCACTCTAACACCCCCCTGCAGGACGTGTTCATCACTAACCCTCTCTGTGTCGCCCCCTGCAGGACGTGTTCACCTCCGAGTGTAAGTTTAAAGAGTCCGTGTTCGAGAATTACTACGTGATCTACTCGTCCACGCTTTACCGGCAGCACGAGTCCGGGCGCGCCTGGTTCCTCGGCCTCAACAAGGAGGGAACCATCATGAAGGGAAACCGCGTGAAGAAGACCAAGCCCTGCTCGCACTTCGTCCCACGCCCTATTCAAGGTACTACCAATACTACTACTACTATACTACTACAGTACTGCTGCTACTACAAAGCTCTCTCCTCAGCGAACCTCTTAACTCCCACCTGAACAGATCCCATTTTCTCCAGTTTGGCTTCACCCGAATCAAAAAGCTTCTTGGGAAAAAAGCATCAAAACTGCCACAAAAAAATGAGAAGAAACAAGGATGTAAACGCGACAAAAATGCAACAAAAATTCTACAAAAATTCAACAAAAATTCAACAAAAAAGTGACACAAATTCAACAAAAATTCAACAAAAAAGTGACACAAATTCAACAAAAATTCAACAAAAATTCAACAAAAATTCAACAAAAATTCAACAAAAAAGTGACAAAAATGCAACAAAAATTCAACAAAAAATTAACAAAAAAGCAACAAAAAAGTGACACAAATTCAACAAAAATTCAACAAAAATTCAACAAAAATTCAACAAAAATTCAACAAAAAAGTGACACAAATTCAACAAAAATTCAACAAAATTTAAACAAAAATTCAACAAAAATTCAACAAAAATTCAACAAAAATTCAATAAAAATTTGACAAAAAATTGACAAAAAATTGACAAAAATTTGACAAAAAAATGACAAAAAATCAACAAAAATTCAACAAAAAACTGACACAAATTCAACAAAAATTAAACAAAATTTAAACAAAAAATCAACAAAAATTAAATAAAAATTTGACAAAAATTTGACAAAAAATTGACAAAAATTCAACAAAAATTCAACAAAAATTCAACAAAAAAGTGACAAAAATTCAACAAAAAAGTGACAAAAATTCAACAAAAATTCAACAAATAAGTGACACAAATTCAACAAAAATTCAACAAAAATTCAACAAAAATTCAACAAAAATTCAACAAAAATTCAACAAAAATTCAACAAAAATTCAACAAAAATTCAACAAAAAAGTGACAAAAATTCAACAAAAAAGTGACACAAATTCAACAAAAATTCAACAAAAAAGTGACAAAAATTCAACAAAAATTCAACAAAAATTCAACAAAAATTCAACAAAAATATACTACTACACTACTACTATACTACTACTACTACAGTCTTTGTGCCTCTCCATCCACAGAGAAACTCCAGGGGGCTCATTTATAAACCTGTTCTGGGCCAAAGGTGTTTTTTATAGAACTCAAAGTGAAACTTGACTCACCTCCACACCTGTACCTGTCATGGTACAGGTGTGGAGGAGGGGGGGGGGGGCAGTTTGAGGCAGTGAGGGGGGGGTCAGTTTGAGGCAGCGAGGGGGGGTCAGTTTGAGGCAGCGAGGGGGGGGGGTCAGTTTGAGGAAACCGCTGAGCTTCATTTAATCATCACCTTTTTCATCAGAAATGATTTGCAATAAAAATATGAAATATAAGAATTTAACCAGAGGCTTTGAGTAAAGCGTTTTTATCCTTTGAGCGTCACAGGTTACAGAGTCTCACGGACACTTTTATAAATGAGCCCCCTGGATGTTTCAAACCTCTAGTGCAGGACAGACGACAGCTTAGAAGACTTTTAGACGCAACATTGAAGTCTGAGACTCTGAGAGACTCTGAGACTCTGAGAACTGAGGGAAGAGGTCGTTCAAAGGGTTTAAGTAAAACGATGCCGAGGCTCTAATGTCAGACCAGGATCCTCTTTCACTTTTATAAATAAAACCCGTCTCTCTGTCCTCAGTCACCTGTCTCCCTCTCAGCTGACCTGTCTCTCTGTCCTCAGCGAACCTCTTAACTCCCACCTGAACAGATCCCATTTTCTCCAGTTTGGCTTTACCCCAATCAAAAAGCTTCTTGGGAAAAAAGCATCAAAACTGCCATAAAAAAATGAGAAGAAACAAGGATGTAAACGCGACAAAAATGCGACAAAAATTCAACATAAATTCAACAAAAATTCAACAAAAAAGTGACAAAAATTCAACAAAAATTCAACAAAAATTCAATAAAAAAGTGACAAAAATTCAACAAAAAAGTGACAAAAATTCAACACAAATTCAACACAAATTCAACAAAAAATCAACAAAAAAGTGAAAAAAATTCAACAAAAATTCAACAAAAATTCAACAAAAATTCAACACAAATTCAATAAAAAAGTGACAAAAATTCAACAAAAAAGTGACAAAAATTCAACACAAATTCAACACAAATTCAACAAAAAAGTGACAAAAATTCAACAAAAAAGTGACAAAAATTCAACAAAAAAGTGACACAAATTCAACAAAAATTCAACAAAAATTCAACAAAAATTCAACAAAATTTAAACAAAAATTCAACAAAAATTCAACAAAAAATCAACAAAAAATCAACAAAAAAGTGACAAAAATTCAACAAAAATTCAACAAAAATTCAACAAAAATTCAACACAAATTCAATAAAAAAGTGACAAAAATTCAACAAAAAAGTGACAAAAATTCAACACAAATTCAACACAAATTCAACACAAATTCAACACAAATTCAACAAAAAAGTGACAAAAATTCAACAAAAAAGTGACAAAAATTCAACAAAAAAGTGACACAAATTCAACAAAAAATCAACAAAAAATCAACAAAAAAGTGAAAAAAATTCAACAAAAATTCAACAAAAATTCAACAAAAATTCAACAAAAATTCAACACAAATTCAATAAAAAAGTGACAAAAATTCAACAAAAAAGTGACACAAATTCAACACAAATTCAACACAAATTCAACACAAATTCAACAAAAAAGTGACAAAAATTCAACAAAAAAGTGACAAAAATTCAACAAAAAAGTGACACAAATTCAACACAAATTCAACAAAAATTCAACAAAAATTCAACAAAATTTAAACAAAAATTCAACAAAAATTCAACAAAAAATCAACAAAAAATCAACAAAAAAGTGACAAAAATTCAACAAAAATTCAACAAAAATTCAACAAAAATTCAACACAAATTCAATAAAAAAGTGACAAAAATTCAACAAAAAAGTGACAAAAATTCAACACAAATTCAACACAAATTCAACACAAATTCAACAAAAAAGTGACAAAAAATCAACAAAAAAGTGAAAAAAATTCAACAAAAATTCAACAAAAATTCAACAAAAATTCAACAAAAATTCAACACAAATTCAATAAAAAAGTGACAAAAATTCAACAAAAAAGTGACAAAAATTCAACACAAATTCAACACAAATTCAACACAAATTCAACAAAAAAGTGACAAAAATTCAACAAAAAAGTGACAAAAATTCAACAAAAAAGTGACACAAATTCAACAAAAATTCAACAAAAATTCAACAAAAATTCAACAAAAATTCAACAAAATTTAAACAAAAATTCAACAAAAAATCAACAAAAAATCAACAAAAAAGTGACAAAAATTCAACAAAAATTCAACAAAAATTCAACAAAAATTCAACACAAATTCAACACAAATTCAACACAAATTCAACACAAATTCAACACAAATTCAACAAAAAAGTGACAAAAATTCAACAAAAAAGTGACAAAAATTCAACAAAAAAGTGACAAAAATTCAACAAAAATTCAACAAAAATTCAACAAAAATTCAATAAAAAAGTGACAAAAATTCAACAAAAAAGTGGCACAAATTCAACAAAAATTCAACAAAATTTAAACAAAAATTCAACAAAAATTCAACAAAAATGTGACAAAAATCGAAAATAAATAAATTTCAAATGAGGTGTTACACAGGCCTATATAACAGCCAAAGAGGACAGAATACATTTGGTTTAGGCGGGTGGTAAGAGGTTAACCTGTCTCTCTCCTCACCTGCCTCTCTCTCCTCACCTGTCTCCCTCTCAGCTGACCCGTCTCTCTCTCTCCACAGTCTGCATGTACAAAGAGCCGTCTCTGCACGAGCTGGAGGAGAAGCTGACCCGTCTCTCTCTCCTCACCCGTCTCTCTCTCCTCACCTGTCTCCCTCTCAGTAACCCGTCTCTCTCTCTCCACAGTCTGCATGTACAAGGAGCCGTCCCTGCACGAGCTGGAGGAGAAGCTGCTGAAGTCTCTCTCTCCTCACCTGCCTCTCTCTCCTCACCTGCCTCTCTCTCCTCAATTACCTGTCTCCCTCTCAGTGAACCTGTCTCTCTCTCCTCAGTCACCTGTCTCTCTCTCCTCACCCGTCTCTCTCTCTCCACAGTCTGCATGTACAAGGAGCCGTCTCTGCACGAGCTGGAGGAGAAGCTGCTGAAGTCGTCGCGCAGCCCGACCCTGAACAGCGGCCGCAGCATGAGAGCCATCGCCGACCGGCCCAAGGAGGAGGACGAGGAGGACCCCAGCCTGGCCGAGGAGCAGTCCTAACACCCCAAAACACGTACAACAGGAGCCCGGAGGAGGAGGAGACGCCCCGACACCCCGAAACACGAGCGAGAGGAGCGAGAGGTTCAGACGCTGAGCGGTGCAGGGGGGCGGCGCTGAGGGAGGAAACGTCCAAAATATAAATCACACTTCAGTGACTCCGCCCACCCTGGTCAGGTTTCCCAAAAGAAAAGTCAAGAGCCCGGCATTGCCAGAGGGGGCGCTGTCCCCCAGAGTCCGGGCGAACAGAGGAACCCCCCAAAAAACACCGAGTATAACCCTGCGCTGGACACGTGAAGGTTCATGTGTGTTATATCCTGAGTTTATGTGACTGAACGTTTGTATCTGTGTTTCACCACATGGTGCTGCTTCAAACTCAGTGACCCGGCTTAATGTCCTTTACACCATGGTCTGGGTGAATACTGGACTCTGATTGGCTGGTGCGTTATTTTGGTGTAACCGCACACGTAGTCCGGTAGTTAAATCACTGGGATGTCACTCCGCTGTGGCGTCGCCATAGCAACGCCTGACACAGCTGAACCAGATAAAGGCGTAATGAGTGACTGACAGGAACGTATGAGATGGATTTAGTGTTTGCTAAATGTTTGTAGAGGAGAGTGAGCAGCTAGGTTAGCTACTGTTAATAACATATGAGCTTTACATTTCTATTGGAAACAGTTAAGGCTATTCATCATTTTTTTTGGTATTTTTTCGGTCATTTTTTTGTTTTGTCTTTTTTTTGTCATTTTTTGGTCATTTTCTTTTTCTTTTTTTTTGCAATTTTTTGTCTTTTTTCGGTCATTTTTTGTATTTTTTTGTAATTTTTTTGTCTTTTTTTGTTATTTTTAGTCATTTTTCTGTCATTTTTTTCAATTTTTTTAGTATTTTTTTGTCATTTTTTTGTATTATTTTTTGTATTATTTTTTGTCATTTTTTTTTTCATTTTTTGTATTTTTTTGTTATTTTTCTGTCATTTTTCTGTCATTTTTTTTGTCATTTTTTTGGTCATTTTTTTGTTATTTTTTTTGTTATTTTTTTGTTATTTTTTTGTCATTTTTTTTGTTATTTTTTTGTCATTTTTTTGTCATTTTTTTTGTCATTTTTTGTCATTTTTTCGGTCATTTTTTTGTCATTTTTTTGTCATTTTTTTGTTATTTTTTTGTCATTTTTTTTGTCATTTTTTTGTCATTTTTTTTGTCATTTTTTGTCATTTTTTCGGTCATTTTTTTTGTCATTTTTTTTGTCATTTTTTGTCATTTTTTCGGTCATTTTTTTTGTCATTTTTTTGTCATTTTTTTGTCATTTTTTTGTTATTTTTTTGTCATTTTTTTTGTCATTTTTTTGTATTTTTTTGTCATTTTTTTGTCATTTTTTTTGTCATTTTTTTGTCATTTTTTTTGTCATTTTTTGTCATTTTTTCGGTCATTTTTTTTGTCATTTTTTTGTCATTTTTTTGTCATTTTTTTTTGTTATTTTTTTGTCATTTTTTTGTCATTTTTTTGTCATTTTTTTGTATTTTTCTGTCATTTTTTTGTCATTTTTTTGTCATTTTTTTGTCTTTTTTTTGGTCATTTTTTCAGGGAAAAGTGTTTCCGGGTTAGTCCTGTTGTGTTGTGATTCTGTGCTGATGTTGTGTCGTTGAGCCTGACTGAGATCCTCGTAATAGCTGCGGAGAATGACTCGCTCTGAGACCAGCCTTCAGTGACCGGCTAATAACCCACACAAAATAGTCCCGTAGTCTGGCAGATTTAGTGACTTTAGTCAATGAAAAACACATTTATTATAAATGTTAGGTTTGTGGGACCCTGGTATAAGCGGATTAAACAACGAGGAGCCGCGTTAGACGTTATAATGCAGGAGGAACAACACTGTGTCGGGCGTTAGAACCGGCTAATGCAGCTCCCAGTGGTTTAATCCGTACATGCTAACTGCTCCATGTAAACCAATGGGCGCCGCTAGGCTAGGCTAACCCATAGAAATGAGTGAGTGCTAAGCTAACGCTCGCTTATTCTGAAGCTGCTATAAAAACGCGGCTCCTTCAGCTGGAACAGTGAGCAGGTCCTTCACTTCTACAGTGGAGGGTTTAGTTTTAGACTTTGATCCTGGGTTTAAGTCAGACTTTGAACCCGCAGCCTGTGGGTCTCACCGTCTGAGTTTGAAGCAGCTGAATTCCATACGGTGAAACACAGATACAAAAACCTCAGTGACATAAACACTTTAATATTAAAAACACAGATGAACCTTCACACGGCGCCTCCTTTAATCCTGTCCCTGGACCAGAACCTGGATCTAAAGAGAGAAGAGTTTTATTTTACTTTTCAATCCCGACAGAACCTGGACTAGAAGATGGAAGCATCACGAGAGCACAACCCAGTCCCAGCTGAGGAACATCACGCAGAACATCTCCTCCCTCGGCTCCTGCAAAGATCAGAGACTCGTTACAAACATTAGCTCCTCCCCCTCGGACAGACCGGCTCGCGGAAGGGCCCGACGGAGCCCGCGGGCCGCACTTTGGACACCTGGCTCATTATCTATTCACTCCCCATGAAACCAGTCACCGCTCCAAGCCCCTCCCTGCTCCTGTAGGCTCCGCCCTCTCATCCTCCATCGCTCTCTGATGATGTCACAGTGGGAGGGACTAACTGCAAAAAAAAAAATATGAAAAAAAATATGAAACTGGATTTTTTTGAAGGAGGACGTTTTATGCAAAGCCTCGGAGGCGTGAGAACTTCCACAGGAGCCAGATCTGAGGAGGAAGAGCACAGACCACAGACAAGGAGCGCCACAGACGAGGAGCACCACACCTGAGGGGCGTCGTCATCTCTCCGTCTGAAAGGATGGTTTCTGCAGCAGGACCTCCATGTTTTGTTTCTTTCTTCCTCCTGAAACAGAACGTCTGATCTCCACAAAAATCTTTCAGCTGCAAAACGACCGTATTTGGCCTGGGCCCGTCCTGGAGAAGGTCCATGTGTCCACGGCCTACGACACGTCACCACCAGGGGGCGCTTCTGTGCTCCAAACTAGTAAAGCAGGTAAACAAAAACGTCATAAATCAGGCAGGAGATGTGGACGTTAATCTGTTTCCAGGTCGAAGTTTAAAGAAACAAAAACTCGTCTCGCCTCCAAACCAAAAACTGACGCTCCTGTGGACGCTCTGCTTCATCGTCCATCTTCACCCCGAGCGGCCATGTTGAAGAGGCCGTTTGGAGGCGGCCATGTTGAAGAGGCCGTTTGGAGG
Organism: Gobius niger; assembly: GCF_951799975.1. NCBI lineage: Eukaryota > Metazoa > Chordata > Actinopteri > Gobiiformes > Gobiidae > Gobius > Gobius niger. The sequence goes on along the minus strand of NC_136852.1, from coordinate 1,258,654 downwards.
CGGCCATGTTGAAGAGGCCGTTTGGAGGCGGCCATGTTGAATTAGAGGCGGCCATGTTGAAGAGGCCGTTTGGAGGCGGCCATGTTGAAGAGGCCGTTTAGAGGCAGCCATGTTGAATTAGAGGCGGCCATGTTGAAGAGGCCGTTTGGAGGCGGCCATGTTGAAGAGGCCGTTTGGAGGCGGCCATGTTGAATTAGAGGCGGCCATGTTGAAGAGGCCGTTTGGAGGCGGCCATGTTGAAGAGGCCGTTTGGAGGCGGCCATGTTGAATTAGAGGCGGCCATGTTGAAGAGGCCGTTTAGAGGCGGCCATGTTGAAGAGGCCGTTTAGAGGCGGCCATGTTGAAGAGGCCGTTTGGAGGCGGCCATGTTGAAGAGGCCGTTTGGAGGCGGCCATGTTGAAGAGGCCGTTTGGAGGCGGCCATGTTGAAGAGGCCGTTTAGAGGCAGCCATGTTGAATTAGAGGCGGCCATGTTGAAGAGGCCGTTTGGAGGCGGCCATGTTGAAGAGGCCGTTTGGAGGCGGCCATGTTGAATTAGAGGCGGCCATGTTGAAGAGGCCGTTTGGAGGCGGCCATGTTGAAGAGGCCGTTTGGAGGCGGCCATGTTGAATTAGAGGCGGCCATGTTGAAGAGGCCGTTTGGAGGCGGCCATGTTGAATTAGAGGCGGCCATGTTGAAGAGGCCGTTTAGAGGCGGCCATGTTGAAGAGGCCGTTTAGAGGCGGCCATGTTGAAGAGGCCGTTTGGAGGCGGCCATGTTGAATTGGAGGCGGCCATGTTGAACAGGCCGTTTAGAGGCGGCCATGTTGAATTAGAGGCGGCCATGTTGAACAGGCCGTTTAGAGGCGGCCATGTTGAATTAGAGGCGGCCATGTTGAATTAGAGGCGGCCATGTTGAAGAGGCCGTTTGGAGGCGGCCATGTTGAAGAGGCCGTTTAGAGGCGGCCATGTTGAAGAGGCCGTTTGGAGGCGGCCATGTTGAAGAGGCCGTTTAGAGGCGGCCATGTTGAAGAGGCCGTTTGGAGGCGGCCATGTTGAATTAGAGGCGGCCATGTTGAAGAGGCCGTTTGGAGGCGGCCATGTTGAATTAGAGGCGGCCATGTTGAAGAGGCCGTTTAGAGGCAGCCATGTTGAACAGGCCGTTTAGAGGCGGCCATGTTGAAGAGGCCGTTTAGAGGCGGCCATGTTGAATTAGAGGCGGCCATGTTGAATTGGAGGCGGCCATGTTGAACAGGCCGTTTAGAGGCGGCCATGTTGAATTAAAGGCGGCCATGTTGAATTAGAGGCGGCCATGTTGAAGAGGCCGTTTGGGGGCGGCCATGTTGAATTGGAGGCGGCCATGTTGAAGAGGCCGTTTAGAGGCGGCCATGTTGAAGAGGCCGTTTGGGGGCGGCCATGTTGAAGAGGCCGTTTGGGGGCGGGACCATGCGAGCGCAGCTTTAAGCCATGTTTTAAACCCTTCATTTTGAAACTCTGCACTTTCCGCGTCACGCTGCTTCCTGTCTCTCTGCGTCTCTTCGTCCAATCACGGCCGAGCTTTCACCGTCACGTGACCTTGTTTTGTGTTTTTAACCAAATCCACGAAGAATGTTTTTAGAAAACAAACGACGCCATGGACCTTAGAGCCTCCCGTCTGAGCTCGCACTCGCCACTTTCCCCACGTTTCCAAAGCTTAGACGAACTTTTACACCTTTCAGGCGCTTTTTCTGCCACGAGACCGGAACGTTCTGGAGAAAATGACCTGGAACGTTCTGCAGAAAATGACCTGGAACGTTCTGCTGAAAATGACCTGGATGTTCTGCAGAAAATGACCTGGAACGTTCTACAGAAAATGACCTGGAATGTTCTGCAGAAAATGACCTGGAACTTTCTGCAGAAAATGACCTGGAATGTTCCGTTTGATCTGGAGCCAGATCTTCGTTGTCCACAAAGGCTTTACATTAAAATGACTTGTTTATTTTTCGGGTCCTGTAACTCAGAAAAACAGTCGGTGAATTTAGTCTCTGTAATTCAAACATAAAACGAAATGTTAATATTATTCTGATGTTTCAGTTTCAAGGCTTTCGTTTCTGGCTCCAGAATCAAAGGATCGATATTTTGGGATCGATCTCTGGTTCCACTGAATGTTTCACTGAGTCATTGAGAGACGCTCTGCACAGGGTGAGACCTGTGGCAGAGGGACCTGGACCCGGTCCTGGTCAGAGGGACCCGGTCCTGTGTTTAGGACCCGGTCCTGTGTTTAGGACCCGGTCCTGGTCAGAGGGACCAGGTCCTGGTCAGAGAGACGTGCAGAGGCTGCGGTCAGAACACGATCTGGACACAAAAGAGTTCAGCTTCAGGCTCGTCTGTCCAGGTTTAAATGTGAAGCTTTAGTTGTTTCTGTGAACATTACAGAGAGAAAAGGTCATATTTTGAAGCGATGGCCCCTCATTGTCCCTGAGGCCCCCAATAAAAAACACCTCTTAAAAATGCATCTGAAGTTTAAGTTGTTGATTAGTTCTGCTTTACCCAAACCTCAGTGAAACGTGTGACGCAGCCTCTGACCTCCTGCGTCTCTGACCTCCTGCGTCTCTGACCTCCTGCGTCTCTGACCTCTGACCTCCTGTGCTTCGCTCTGGGCGTCGGCTTCAGCTCGAGGAAACGGCGAGAGAAACTCGTCTGCAGAAAAGCAGAAAGTCCAGCTGCGTTTAAAGTTCCTCACTGTGGTTCTTTTGTGACGGGATTCCCGTCGCCGCTTCCTCGCTGTGAGCGCGATTACCCAGAGTTCCTTGAGTCTGTGGTGCGTTCGGGTGTCGGGCTGATGGGAGGACACGGCGGCGTTCGATCACTGCCTGCTGCGAGCTGCACTGCCCTAAAGGTTCAACATGGACTCTTTTCAAAAACACAAAACCGGAAAAACTGTCTTCCAGCAATCAGGCTCCGCCCACGCCTTAGGCTCCGCCCACGGCCCGCCTCAGGCCCAAAGTGCAAACTATTTACTGCCTTAAAGGGCCGGCCCCTGGAGATTACGGTTTCATTCATCTGCTTCTCCACAACTCAGTCTGGTCCACCTGGTGATGTCATGAGGTGGGGCTCCTCCTCAACATTTCAGCGCTCAAATTGTCTGGATCAAAGGCACCACAGTCTGCAGCTGCAGGTTAAAGGTCGTGATGAAAGATGTGCCGATAGTTCTGCACATGAACACAGAACAGTTTCACCATAGAGTGGCCCCGCCCTTATACGTGTCCAGACAGTTAGCATCTGTTAGCATTAGCCACCAACATGACATTTCCATAATTAAAATACCACAGAAGTACATGAATACTGTGAAACATATTTGGGGTTTGAAGCCTCTGCAGGAGTTTCACAGATCCTGGTCCGAGCAAATAATAATTATTAACATAAAACATGAGTTAACTTAAATTGTAACGTATTCCATCGACAAAACAACGGTCATGTTGATGTGAAGGCTGCCACCTACTGTTTCTATCAGTGTATTACACCTGCTTCCATAAACTCCTCATGATGTGACTCTGGTTTGAAGCTTTTAAAATGGAAACGGCCGTAGTGAAAACATTCTGAGAGCTGAAATGATCAGTGCTCATCCAGTGAAGGTGTAGGGCCTTCTCAAACATCACCTCATGACATCATCAGGTGGAGCGGACTCTGAGCTCTGAAGGCGGAGACAGGCTGAATGAACGACTCGGGGACGATTGTACATGTTGTAGTTTTGCCCTGACGACTCCCTTTAAACCCTGGTCCAAAGCGTCCGAGTTTAAACCCGCGGTTGTTCCGTGACGCTCCGGTCAGCCCGACGCTCGGACTCGAACCCGTGACCGCAGAGTGATTGTTGTTCTTTGAATCCGCTGAAACGTCCACACGCCGCTGTAGAAGTGCATGAGGAAACGACCACACGATGCATGCCCCACCACGCCGCCGCCGCCACACGGACCTGCCGGACCGGGACACGGAGACACACGGGACACGGGACACGCGTGACACACGGAAACACACGGAGCGCGGCGCCGGGCGGACAATAGCGGCACAAGGACGCTGCCCTGAGGGACGCTGTCCTGAGGAAGTCTTCCAGTCTGTGAGCATCATCGCCATGTTCTCAGTGTTTTTCTCACAAGTGTCCGACCAATGTCCAACAAATCAAGTGTCCAACAATGTCTAGTGTCCAATAAAGAAGTGTCCAATAAAGAGTGTCCAATAAAGAGTGTCCAATAAAGAAGTGTCCAATAATGAGTGTCCAATAAAGATGTGTCCGGCACATGTCCAACAAGTGTCTATTAAAGAAGTGTCCAAAACTAGTGTCCAGTAAAGAAGTGTCCAATACTAGTGTCCAGTAAAGAAGTGTCAAAACTAGTGTCCAGTAAAGAAGTGCCCAAAACTAGTGTCCAGTAAAGAAGTGTCCAATAAAGAAGTGTCCAATAAAGAAGTGTCCAATAACGAAGTGTCCAAAACCAGTGTCCAATAAAGAAGTGTCCAATACTAGTGTCCAGTAAAGAAGTGTCAAAAACAAGTGTCTAGTAAAGAAGTGTCCAAAACTAGTGTCCAATAAAGAAGTGTCCAATAAAGAAGTGTCCAAAACTAGTGTCAAATAAAGAAGTGTCCAATACAGAAGTGTCCAGTTAAGAAGTGTCCAAAACTAGTGTCCAATAAAGAAGTGTCCAATAAAGAAGTGTCCAGTTAAGAAGTGTCAAAACTAGTGTCCAATAAAGAAGTGTCCAAAACTAGTGTCCAATAAAGAAGTGTCCAAAACTAGTGTCCAGTAAAGAAGTGTCCAAAACTAGTGTCAAATAAAGAAGTGTCCAAAACTAGTGTCAAATAAAGAAGTGTCCAAAACTAGTGTCCAGTAAAGAAGTGTCAAAACTAGTGTCCAATAAAGAAGTGTCAAAACTATTGTCCAATAAAGAAGTGTCAAAACTAGTGTCCAATAAAGAAGTGTCCAAAACTAGTGTCCAATAAAGAAGTGTCAAAACTAGTGTCCAGTAAAGAAGTGTCCAAAACTAGTGTCCAATAAAGAAGTGTCAAAACTAGTGTCCAATAAAGAAGTGTCAAAACTAGTGTCCAATAAAGAAGTGTCCAAAACTAGTGTCCAATAAAGAAGTGTCAAAACTAGTGTCCAGTAAAGAAGTGTCCAAAACTAGTGTCCAATAAAGAAGTGTCAAAACTAGTGTCCAATAAAGAAGTGTCAAAACTAGTGTCCAATAAAGAAGTGTCCAGTTAAGAAGTGTCCAAAACTAGTGTCCAGTAAAGAAGTGTCCAAAACTAGTGTAAATAAAGAAGTGTCCAAAACTAGTGTCCAGTAAAGAAGTGTCCAAAACTAGTGTCCAATAAAGAAGTGTCAAAAACTAGTGTCCAATAAAGAAGTGTCAAAAACTAGTGTCCAATAAAGAAGTGTCCAAAAATAGTGTCCAGTAAAGAAGTGTCAAAACTAGTGTCCAGTAAAGAAGTGTCCAGTAAAGAAGTGTCCCAAACTAGTGTCCAATAAAGAAGTGTCCAAACTAGTGTCCAGGAAAGAAGTGTCCAAAACTAGTGTCCAGTAAAGAAGTGTTCATAACTAGTGTCCAGTAAAGAAGTGTCCAAAACTATTGTCCAGTAAAGAAGTATCCATAACTAGTGTCCAGTAAAGAAGTGTCCATAACTAGTGTCCAATAAAGAAGTGTCCATAACTAGTGTCCAGTAAAGAAGTGTCCATAACTAGTGTCCAATAAAGAAGTGTCCAAAACTAGTGTCCAATAAAGAAGTGTCCAAAACTAGTGTCCAGTAAAGAAGAGTCAAAAACTAGTGTCCAGTAAAGAAGTGTCTAAAACTATTGTCCAATAAAGAAGTGTCCATAACTAGTGTCCAGTAAAGAAGTGTCAAAAACTAGTGCCCAATAAAGAAGTGTCCAATAAAGAAGTGTCCAAAACTAGTGTCCAGTAAAGAAGTGTCAAAAACTAGTGTCCAATAAAGAAGTGTCCAAAACTAGTGTCCAGTAAAGAAGTGTCAAAAACTAGTGTCCAGTAAAGAAGTGTCCAATAAAGAAGTGTCCAAAACTAGTGTCCAGTAAAGAAGTGTCAAAAACTAGTGTCCAGGAAAGAAGTGTCAAAAACTAGTGTCCAATAAAGAAGTGTCAAAACTAGTGTCCAGTAAAGAAGTGTCCAAAACTAGTGTCCAGTAAAGAATTGTCAAAACTAGTGTCCAATAAAGAAGTGTCCAATAAAGAAGTGTCCAAAACTAGTGTCCAATAAAGAAGTGTCCAAAACTAGTGTCCAGTATAGAAGTGTCCAATAAAGAAGTGTCCAAAACTAGTGTCCAGTAAAGAAGTGTCCAAAATTAGTGTCCAATAAAGAAGTGTCCAAAACTAGTGTCCAGTAAAGAAGTGTCAAAAACTAGTGTCCAATAAAGAAGTGTCCAAAACTATTGTCCAGTAAAGAAGTGTCAAAAACTAGTGTCCAGTAAAGAAGTGTCTAAAACTAGTGTCCAATAAAGAAGTGTCCAATAAAGAAGTGTCCAAAACTAGTGTCCAATAAAGAAGTGTCCAAAACAAGTGTCCAATAAAGAAGTGTCCAAAACTAGTGTCCAGTAAAGAAGTGTCCAAAACTAGTGTCCAGTAAAGAAGTGTCAAAAACTAGTGTCCAGTAAAGAAGTGTCAAAAACTAGTGTCCAGTAAAGAATTGTCCAATAAAGAAGTGTCCAAAACTAGTGTCCAGTAAAGAAGTGTCCAGTAAAGAAGTGTCCAAAACTAGTGTCCAATAAAGAAGTGTCCAAAACTAGTGTCCAGTAATGAAGTGTCAAAAACTAGTGTCCAGTAAAGAAGTGTCTAAAATTAGTGTCCAGTAAAGAATTGTCAAAACTAGTGTCCAGTAAAGAAGTGTCCAAAACTAGTGTCCAGGAAAGAAGTGTCAAAAACTAGTGTCCAATAAAGAAGTGTCAAAACTAGTGTCCAGTAAAGATGTGTCCAAAACTAGTGTCCAGTAAAGAAGTGTCAGAACTAGTGTCCAGGAAAGAAGTGTCCAAAACTAGTGTCCAGTAAAGAAGTGTCAAAACTAGTGTCCAGTAAAGAAGTGTCCAAAACTAGTGTCCAGGAAAGAATTGTCAAAACTAGTGTCCAATAAAGAAGTGTCAAAACTAGTGTCCAGTAAAGATGTGTCCAAAACTAGTGTCCAATAAAGACTGTTCTGGGGGGACCCTGAGGCCACACCTCCGCCAGCTGTTCTGGGGGACCCTGAGGCCACACCTCCTCCAGCTGTTCTGGGGGACCCTGAGGCCACACCTCCTCCAGCTGTTCTGGGGGACCCCGAGGCCACACCTCCTCCAGCTGTTCTGGGGGGACCCCGAGGCCACACCTCCGCCAGCTGTTCTGGGGGGACCCTCTCGTACCCGCCCGTCCAAATGATAAATTATCCTTAAGGTTAGTGGGGGCGGGGTCAGGGTTAAGCTGATTGGTTGATATATGTGTTGTGTATATATACTTGTATATATATATATATATATATATATATATACTTGTGTATATATGTATTGGGGAACTTGCCCCAGGGCCTGTATAGTGGGTTCTCCCAGCCCGGAACTGGCCCCCGTGCCCTTTTTAATGTTCACTCCCAGCAAAGGAAAACAAAACAAAACATCAGAAAGAAATCTATATCAAACTATAGCCAATGTCACGCCAAAGAGAAAGGAAAGGACAAAAGGAGGAGAAAAGGAGAAAAGAAAAAAAGGGGAATGGAAAAAATAAAAATAAATAAATAAAACTAACTGCAGTATTGATGTTGCTATTAATGATTCTGTCCATATTTTGTGTGTATTTTATTTAATTAATTATCTGTAATGCTAACAATGGACACACACGCACGCACACACACACAAACCCCCAACCTAACCATCTTTCACAACTCCTACCAAGAAGAATATATTCATGATTATTATTTGTTTTTCCTCGCCCCCCCTTTGTCTCTGTATCTCACTGGGCGTTAAATAAAGTTTAAATAAAAAAAAAGAGTAACTTGCCCAACGCTGGCCTTTTGTTGTGAAGGTTTGTCAGACAGGAAGCGCGCTTTTATTCTGAAGGCAGAGTGAAGGAAACAGGAGAGACTGATTAGTGCAGATGCGGGACACCTGCGCGCGAGCCCCGCCCCCTGCACGAGCCACACGCGGGACTGAAGGTAAGAGCCAAACATCTGCAAACATCTGCACTTCAGACAAACAAACAGAGACTCAGGAGGTTTGTTTGTTTGTTTGTTTGTTTGTTTGTTTGTTTGTTTGTTTGTGTCACATTAGTGTCGTTTACTTCACTGACACGACTGAAAACATTAAACCAAACTCCCATAACCTGCAACCAGAGCGACCCATAAAACCCCCTGACCCACATCACCCCCTGACCCACATCACCCCCTGACCCACATCACCCCCTGACCCACATCACCCCCTGACCCACATCACCCCCTGTCAAATCTAACTGTGTCACAAACTTTAAACCTGAACCGAGCTCGGCTTTACCCAAAACTAAATCTTCTTGACTGGAGCTCACAGTCTACAGGCCACAGTGTGTTTTTATCACATGTTCATCCTTGTTTTTGTCGATATTTTGATGCTTTTTTTAAGGAAGTTTTTAGATTTGGGTAAAGCCAAACTGGAGGAAACGTGCTCGGTTCAGGTGGAGGTTCAGAGGTTAAATCTGACCTATAGAAAAACACTTCCTGGTCCACGTTTGTTCTTCATTATTGTAGATTCCCAGTGGGGCTCGGTGAGTCTGGAGTCGTGTGATTCTGAGAAGTCGAGGCTTTTGTTTCAGAGAATCCAGCGCTGGATCTGAGGACCTTCTGACCTTCTGACCTTCTGACCTTCTGACCAGAGGAGCTCAGGGTGAGTGAACTCTGCTGGAAACATCTGATGAAGACGTCCCCGGTGAGTGCTGCTGGTTTACTCATGTTTCTGCTGCTGCTGCTGGTTCTGCTGGTTCTGCTGGTGCTGATGGTCAGGTTAGGGTTAGGGCTCGCTCTTTCTAACACACTCACTTTCCTCCCCCCTCTCTCACCTCTCCTCCCCCATTATGGATGTTTATACTTTGTCACCTTTGCTGGACGAGCGCCTGATGAAGACGAGCGCCTGATGAAGACGTCTCTGGTGAGTGATACGTTCATATTAAACCTTTACCTCAGACTCTGTCACTTTGATCCTTCTCTCTTTAACCTCCACCTCCTTCATCCACACTTTGACCTTTGACCTCATCATTTACATCCCTGTCGAGCTGCACAATGTTACAAGTAAAGAAGTGTCCGTAACTAGTGTCCAGTAAAGAAGTGTCCAAAACTAGTGTCCAGTAAAGAAGTGTCCAAAACTAGTGTCCAGTAAAGAAGTGTCCAAAACTAGTGTCCAGTAAAGAAGTGTCCAGTAAAGAAGTGTCCAAAACTAGTGTCCAATAAAGAAGTGTCCAAAATTAGTGTCCAATAAAGAAGTGTCCAATAAAGAAGTGTCCAAAACTAGTGTCCAGTAAAGAAGTGTCTAAAACTAGTGTCCAGTAAAGAAGTGTCCGTAACTAGTGTCCAGTAAAGAAGTGTCCGTAACTAGTGTCCAGTAAAGAAGTGTCAAAAACTAGTGTCCAGTAAAGAAGTGTCCAAAACTAGTGTCCAGTAAAAAAGTGTCCAGTAAAGAAGTGTCCAAAACTAGTGTCCAGTAAAGAATTGTCCAAAACTAGTGTCCAGTAAAGAATTGTCCAAAACTAGTGTCCAGTAAAAAAGTGTCCAGTAAAGAAGTGTCCAAAACTAGTGTCCAGTAAAGAAGTGTCCAGTAAAGAAGTGTCCAGTAAAGAAGTGTCTAAAACTAGTGTCCAGTAAAGAAGTGTCCAGTAAAGAAGTGTCCAAAACTAGTGTCCAGTAAAGAAGTGTCCAAAACTAGTGTCCAGTAAAGAAGTGTCTAAAACTAGTGTCCAGTAAAGAAGTGTCCAGTAAAGAAGTGTCCAAAACTAGTGTCCAGTAAAGAAGTGTCTAAAACTAGTGTCCAGTAAAGAAGTGTCCAGTAAAGAAGTGTCCAAAACTAGTGTCCAGTAAAGAAGTGTCTAAAACTAGTGTCCAGTAAAGAAGTGTCCAGTAAAGAAGTGTCCAAAACTAGTGTCCAGTAAAGAAGTGTCCAAAACTAGTGTCCAGTAAAAAAGTGTCCAGTAAAGAAGTGTCCAGTAAAGAAGTGTCTAAAACTAGTGTCCAGTAAAGAAGTGTCCAAAACTAGTGTCCAGTAAAGAAGTGTCCAGTAAAGAAGTGTCCAGTAAGCCTTGACCTTTGACCTCGTCATTTACATCCCTGTCGAGCTGCACAATGTTCCAAACGTTTATCAGGCATTTGTTTTTCAGCTGATGAGGCAAATATTGGGAAAACTGTTTGTTTTACACTAGGGAAGTAAAGAAATAATGTGTCTTCAGTCATGTTGTTAGATTGAGATTCTGCCATATATTTTTTGCAGCATCAGTGAGACGCTGGTGTTGATTTGCTCAGGCCGGTGTTGAGTTGCTAGTGTACATGTTTGCTGTGGTGTTGAGTTGCTAGTGTTCATGTTTGCTGTGGTGTTGAGTTGCTAGTGTTCATGTTTTTTGCTGTGGTGTTGAGGAAAAGTGTTGCCAGGTTGGGCTGTCGTCTCTGAGCTTTAGGGGCAGTGTCATAGTTTGATTTTATGTAGAGAATAAATCATTTTACTTTATTAAAACATAGTATTTAAGTTAAAATGTTGCCCTGCTCTGGATGAATCCAGAAACCCCTGACCCCTGACAAAAGGTAAACCGCTCTGCCCACATGGCCCCGCCCCCTCATGGCCCCGCCCAGCGCCTCTGGGAAACGCCTCTTTCTGAATGTGGGCGGAGCAGAGGTTGGATTATACCTGACGCCTCCGCACGGCTCAGTTTCCGCCTCGGCCTGAAAGCGTTTGTAACTTTGAGACTTTCAACGAGAAAACCGACTGAACCCGAGCGGGAAATCCCAAACCGAGTCTGAGCTATAATGAAAAAGAATGTTTCAACTAAATATTAAAGCTGCCACAGCCACGTCGGTTTGAATAGTTTGCTTTAGGGCTGCTCGATTATTGAAAAAAATAATAATCACGATTATTTTTGTCATAATTGAAATCACGATTATTCAAACGATTATTTGTTGCCTTTAAAAAAATCCATTAAAAAAGTGACAAAAATCCAGCAAAAAGTGACAAAAATCCAGCAAAAAATTGACTAAAATCCAGTGAAAAAAGACAAAAATCCATCAAAAAGTGACAAAAATCCATCAAAAAAAAGACAAAAATCCAACAAAAAAGTGACAAAAATCCATTAAAAAGTGACAAATCCATTAAAAAATGACAAAAATCCAGCAAAAAAAAGACAAAAATTCATTTAAAAAAAAAGACAAAAATCCATTAAAAAAAAGTGACAAAAATCCAGCAAAAAAGTGACAAAAATTAAAAATTAAAAATTAGAAAGAAAAAAAAAAAAGTGAAAAAAAACAAATTAAAATCGATTTTTTGCGATTATGCTAATTTTGTAATCGTTTACCGTTGTAATCGAAATCGTAATCGAATTTCGATTAATTGCACAGCCCTAGTTTGCTTGTCAGTAAGTGGGAGATACAGAAATCTCATTAATCTTGTGTGAAACATATTTATCAGCATAAACGATCTGGAGCAAAGTAAACAGACATATTTATTAAACTAAAACTTTCCTGTAACTCTGTTTACATTAAGAACGAGGTTTACGGCGCAGAACTTTCACCACAGCCCCCGAACGCCTCACGGCCTCGCAGCTTCACGGCCTCGCGGTGCTTCGTAATCGTTATGAGAAAAAAGAACTCGCGGCTCCTGTAGATTTTGGAATTTTTATTAAACGACGTGAGGATTTCAGCTTCATCAGAGCAGGTGTGTCACATGGGTCTGTTTTACACTTCTGTCATAACTCTGACTGTGTTAGCTACTAATGCTAAAGTCTCACTGTGTTAGCTGCTAATGCTAAAGTCTCACTGTGTTAGCTGCTAATGCTAAAGTCTCACTGTGTTAGCTGCTAATGCTAAAGTCTCACTGTGTTAGCTGCTAATGCTAAAGTCTCACTGTGTTAGCTGCTAATGCTAAAGTCTCACTGTGTTAGCTGCTAATGCTAAAGTCTCACTGTGTTAGCTGCTAATGCTAAAGTCTCACTGTGTTAGCTGCTAATGCTAAAGTCTCACTGTGTTAGCCGTTAATGTCTGTGTTAGCCACTAATGCTAAACTCTTGACTGTGTTAGCTGCTGATGCTAAACTGTTAGCCAATAATGCTAAGCTCTGCTTGCCGATAATGCTAAACTCTTGACTATTACCTGCTGATGCTTAACTCTGTGTTAGCTGCAAATGCTAAATTCTGACTGTGTTAGCCGCTGATACTAAACACTGACTGTGTTAGCTGCTAATGCTAAACTGTGTTAGCCGATAAAGCTAAACTCTGACTGTGTTTGCCGCTAAAGGAGGACAGTACTGTACTGTACTGTACTTTACGCTAATGCTACACTCGGTTTACGTGAGTCACTAATGCTACACTCGGTTTACGTGAGTCACTAATGCTACACTCGGTTTACGTGAGTCACTAATGCTACACTCGGTTTACGTGAGTCACTAATGCTACACTCTGTTTACGTGAGTCACTAATGCTACACTCTGTTTACGTGAGCTGCTAATGCTACACTCTGTTTACGTGAGTCGCTAATGCTACACTCTGTTTACGTGAGCTGCTAATGCTACACTCGGTTTACGTGAGTCGCTAATGCTACACTCGGTTTACGTGAGTCACTAATGCTACACTCTGTTTACGTGAGCTGCTAATGCTACACTCGGTTTACGTGAGCTGCTAATGCTACACTCTGTTTACGTGAGCTGCTAATGCTACACTCGGTTTACGTGAGCCGCTAATGCTACACTCGGTTTACGTGAGTCACTAATGCTACACTCTGTTTACGTGAGTCGCTAATGCTACACTCTGTTTACGTGAGCTGCTAATGCTACACTCGGTTTACGTGAGCCGCTAATGCTACACTCGGTTTACGTGAGTCACAAATGCTACACTCGGTTTACGTGAGTCACTAATGCTACACTCTGTTTACGTGAGCTGCTAATGCTACACTCGGTTTACGTGAGCTGCTAATGCTACACTCGGTTTACGTGAGCCGCTAATGCTACACTCGGTTTACGTGAGTCACTAATGCTACACTCTGTTTACGTGAGCCGCTAATGCTACACTCGGTTTACGTGAGCCGCTAAGGCTACACTCGGTTAACGTAGTCGCTAATGCTACACTCGGTTTACGTGAGCCGCTAATGCTACACTGGGTTTACGTGAGCCGCTAATGCTACACTCGGTTTACGTGAGTCACTAATGCTACACTCTGTTTACGTGAGCCGCTAATGCTACACTCGGTTTACGTGAGTCACTAATGCTACACTCGGTTTACGTGAGTCGCTAATGCTACACTCGGTTTACGTGAGCCGCTAATGCTACACTCGGTTTACGTGAGTCGCTAATGCTACACTCGGTTTACATGAGCTGCTAATGCTACACTCGGCGTGCGTGAGCCGCTAATGCTACACTCGGTTTACATGAGCCGCTAATGCTACACTCGGTTTACGTGAGTCGCTAATGCTACACTCGGTTTACATGAGCTGCTAATGCTACACTCGGCGTGCGTGAGCCGCTAATGCTACACTCGGTTTACATGAGCCGCTAATGCTACACTCGGTTTACGTGAGCCGCTAATGCTACACTCGGTTTACGTGAGTCACTAATGCTACACTCGGTTTACGTGAGTCACTAATGCTACACACGGTTTACGTGAGTCGCTAATGCTACACTCGGTTTACGTGAGCCGCTAATGCTACACTCGGTTTACGTAGCCGCTAATGCTACTCTCTGTTAACGTGGTCGCTAAAGCTATACACGGTTTACGTGAGCTGCTAATGCTACACTCGGTTTACGTGAGCCGCTAATGCTACACTCGGTTTACGTGAGTCGCTAATGCTACACTCGGTTTACGTGAGTCGCTAATGTTACACTCGGTTTACGTGAGTCGCTAATGCTACACTCGGTTTACGTGAGCTGCTAATGCTAAACTCAGTTTACGTGAGCCGCTAACTCTACACTCGGTTTACGTGAGCCGCTAATGCTACACTCGGTTTACGTGAGCTGCTAATGCTAAACTCAGTTTACGTGAGCCGCTAACTCTACACTCGGTTTGCGTGAGCTGCTAATGCTACACTCGGTTCACGTGAGCTGCTAATGCTACACTCGGTTTACTTGAGTCGCTAATGCTACACTCGGTTTACTTGAGCTGCTAATGCTACACTCGGTTTACGTGAGTCACTAATGCTACACACGGTTTACGTGAGCTGCTAATGCTACACTAGGTTTACGTGAGCCGCTAATGCTACACTCGGTTTACGTGAGTCGCTAATGCTACACTCGGTTTACGTGAGCTGCTAATGCTACACTCGGTTCACGTGAGCTGCTAATGCTACACTCGGTTTACTTGAGTCGCTAATGCTACACTCGGTTTACTTGAGCTGCTAATGCTACACTCGGTTTACGTGAGCCGCTAATGCTACACTCGGTTTACTTGAGCCGCTAATGCTACACTCTGTTTACGTGAGCCGCTAATGCTACACTCGGTTTACGTGAGTCGCTAATGCTACACTCGGTTTACGTGAGTCGCTAATGCTACACTCGGTTTGCGTGAGCCGCTAATGCTACACTCGGTTTACGTGAGTCGCTAATGCTACACTCGGTTTACGTGAGTCGCTAATGCTACACTCGGTTTACGTGAGCTGCTAATGCTACACTCGGTTTACGTGAGTCGCTAATGCTACACTCAGTTTACGTGAGCCGCTAATGCTACACTTGGTTTGCGTGAGCCGCTAATGCTACACTTGGTTTACGTGAGCCGCTAATGCTACACTTGGTTTACGTGAGCCGCTAATGCTACACTTGGTTTACGTGAGCCGCTAATGCTACACTCAGTTTACGTGAGCCGCTAATGCTACACTCGGTTTACGTGAGCCGCTAATGCTACACTCAGTTTACGTGAGTCGCTAATGCTACACTCAGTTTACGTGAGCCGCTAATGCTACACTTGGTTTACGTGAGCCGCTAATGCTACACTTGGTTTACGTGAGCTGCTAATGCTACACTCGGTTTACGTGAGCTGCTAATGCTACACTCGGTTTACGTGAGTCGCTAATGCTACACTCGGTTTGCGTGAGTCGCTAATGCTACACTCGGTTTACGTGAGCCGCTAATGCTACACTCGGTTTACGTGAGTCGCTAATGCTACACTCGGTTTACGTGAGTCGCTAATGCTACACTCTGTTTGCGTGAGTCGCTAATGCTACGCTTGGTTTACGTGAGCCGCTAATGCTACGCTCGGTTTACTTGAGTCGCTAATGCTACACTTGGTTTACTTGAGTCGCTAATGCTACACTCTGTTTGCGTGAGTCGCTAATGCTACACTCGGTTTACGTGAGTCGCTAATGCTACACTCGGTTTACGTGAGTCGCTAATGCTACGCTCGGTTTGCGTGAGTCGCTAATGCTACACTCGGTTTACGTGAGCTGCTAATGCTACACTCGGTTTACGTGAGCTGCTAATGCTACACTCGGTTTACGTGAGCCGCTAATGCTACACTCGGTTTACGTGAGCCGCTAATGCTACACTCGGTTTACGTGAGTCGCTAATGCTACACTCGGTTTACGTGAGCCGCTAATGCTACACTCGGTTTACGTGAGTCGCTAATGCTACACTCGGTTTACGTGAGCTGCTAATGCTACACTCGGTTTACGTGAGTCGCTAATGCTACACTCGGTTTAGGTGAGCTGCTAATGCTACACTCGGTTTAGGTGAGCTGCTAATGCTACACTCGGTTTACGTGAGCTGCTAATGCTACACTCGGTTTACTTGAGTCGCTAATGCTACACTCTGTTTGCGTGAGTCGCTAATGCTACACTCGGTTTACGTGAGTCGCTAATGCTACACTCGGTTTACGTGAGTCGCTAATGCTACACTCGGTTTACGTGAGCCGCTAATGCTACACTCGGTTTACGTGAGTCGCTAATGCTACACTCGGTTTACGTGAGTCGCTAATGCTACACTCGGTTTACGTGAGCTGCTAATGCTACACTCGGTTTACGTGAGCTGCTAATGCTACACTTGGTTTACGTGAGCCGCTAATGCTACACTCGGTTTACGTGAGCTGCTAATGCTACACTCGGTTTACGTGAGTCGCTAATGCTACACTCGGTTTACGTGAGTCGCTAATGCTACACTCGGTTTACGTGAGCTGCTAATGCTACACTCGGTTTACGTGAGTCGCTAATGCTACACTCGGTTTACGTGAGTCGCTAATGCTACACTCTGTTTACTTGAGCTGCTAATGCTACACTCGGTTTACTTGAGCCGCTAATGCTACACTCGGTTTACTTGAGCCGCTAATGCTACACTCGGTTTACGTGAGCCGCTAATGCTACACTCGGTTTACCTGAGCTGCTAATGCTACACTCGGTTTAGGTGAGCTGCTAATGCTACACTCGGTTCACGTGAGTCGCTAATGCTACACTCGGTTTACGTGAGTCGCTAATGCTACGCTTGGTTTACGTGAGCCGCTAATGCTACGCTCGGTTTACTTGAGTCGCTAATGCTACACTTGGTTTACTTGAGTCGCTAATGCTACACTCGGTTTACGTGAGCTGCTAATGCTACACTCGGTTTACGTGAGTCGCTAATGCTACACTCAGTTTACGTGAGTCGCTAATGCTATACTCAGTTTACTTGAGCCGCTAATGCTACACTTGGTTTACGTGAGACGCTAATGCTGCTCTTTTTACATGAGCCCCAATGCGAAACACTGTCTGTTTGACCTGCTAATGCTACACTCGGTTTTTGTGAGCCGCTAATGCTGCAATTCGGTCTGCGAGCTATGTGAGTCTATCATAGCCCGCACCTTTTCAGACCCGTCCGAGCCTTTCAGGACACTCTGAGGTGAGTCTGATCAAGCCCAACATCTACTGCACGACTAAAGGTGAGTCTGATCAAGCCCAACATCTACTGCACGACTAAAGGTGAGTCTGATCGAGCCCAACACCTACTGCACGACTAAAGGTGAGTCTAAGCCCAACATCTACTGCACGACTAAAGGTGACAAAAAATGTGACAAAAAATGACAAAAAAATGACAAAAAATTGACAAAAACTGTGACAAAAAATGACAAAAATGTGACAAAAAAATGACAAAAATGTGACAAAAAATTGACAAAAAATTGACAAAAACTGTGACAAAAAATGACAAAAAAGTGACAAAAAATGACAAAAATGTGACAAAAAAATGACAAAAATGTGACAAAAAATGACAAAAAAATTGACAAAAAATTGACAAAAACTGTGACAAAAAATGACAAAAAAGTGACAAAAAATGACAAAAAATGCGACAAAAAATAAAAAATGTGACAAAAAATTACAAAAAATTACAAAAAAAAGACAAAAAAAAAGACAAAAAATTACAAAATGTGACAAAAAATGAAAAAAATGTGACACAAAAATGACAAAAAATGTGACAAAAAATGTGACAAAAAATGACAAAATGTGACAAAAAATGACAAAAAATGACAAAATGTGACAAAAAAATGACAAAAAATGTGACAAAAAATGTGACAAAAAATGACAAAATGTGACAAAAAATGACAAAAAATGTGACAAAAAAATGACAAAAAATGTGACAAAAAATGTGACAAAAAATGACAAAAAATGTGACAAACGTGACAAAAAATGTGACAAAAAATGTGACAAAAAATGACAAAAAATGTGACAAACGTGACAAAAAATGTGACAAAAAATGTGAAAAAAATGTGAAAAAAATGTCAAAAAATGTGACAAAAAAATGACAAAAAATGTGAAAAAAATGTGAAAAAAATGACAAAAAATGTGACAAATGTGACAAAAAATGTGACAAAAAATGTGACAAAAAATGACAAAAAATGTGACAAAAAATGTGACAAAAAAATGACAAAAAAAGTGACAAAAAATGTGACAAAAAATGTGACAAAAAATGAGAAAAAATGTGACAAAAAAATGACAAAAATGTGAAAAAAAATGTGAAAAAAATGACAAAAAATGTGACAAAAAAATGACAAAAAATGACAAAAAATGTGACAAAAAATGACAAAAATGTGACAAAAAATGTGAAAAAAATGTGAAAAAAATGTGAAAAAAATGACAAAAAAATGACAAAAAATGACAAAAAATGTGACAAAAAATGACAAAAAAATGACAAAAAATGTGACAAAAAAATGACAAAAAATGTGACAAAAAATGTGACAAAAAATGTGACAAAAAAATGTGACAAAAAATGACAAAAATGTGACAAAAAATGACAAAAAATGTGACAAAAAATGACAAAAAATGTGACAAAAAATGTGACAAAAAATGACAAAAATGTGACAAAAAAATGACAAAAAATGACTAAAGGTGAGTCTAAGCCCAACATCTACTGCACGACTAAAGGTGAGTCTGATCGAGCCCAACACCTACTGCACGACTAAAGGTGAGTCTGATCAAGCCCAACATCTACTGCACGACTAAAGGTGAGTCTGTTCAAGCCCAACATCTACTGTACGACTAAAGGTGAGTCTAAGCCCAACATCTACTGCACGACTAAAGGTGAGTCTGATCAAGCCCAACACCTACTGTACGACTAAAGGTGAGTCTGAGCCCAACATCTACTGTACGACTAAAGGTGAGTCTGATCAAGCCCAACATCTACTGCACGACTAAAGGTGAGTCTGATCAAGCCCAACATCTACTGCACGACTAAAGGTGAGTCTAAGCCCAACATCTACTGCACGACTAAAGGTGAGTCTGATCAAGCCCAACACCTACTGCACGACTAAAGGTGAGTCTAAGCCCAACACCTACTGCACGACTAAAGGTGAGTCTAAGCCCAACACCTACTGCACGACTAAAGGTGAGTCTAAGCCCAACATCTACTGCACGACTAAAGGTGAGTCTGAGCCCAACATCTACTGTACGACTAAAGGTGAGTCTGATCAAGCCCAACATCTACTGCACGACTAAAGGTGAGTCTGATCAAGCCCAACATCTACTGCACGACTAAAGGTGAGTCTGATCAAGCCCAACACCTACTGCACGACTAAAGGTGAGTCTAAGCCCAACACCTACTGCACGACTAAAGGTGAGTCTAAGCCCAACACCTACTGCACGACTAAAGGTGAGTCTAAGCCCAACATCTACTGCACGACTAAAGGTGAGTCTGATCAAGCCCAACACCTACTGCACGACTAAAGGTGAGTCTAAGCCCAACATCTACTGCACGACTAAAGGTGAGTCTGATCGAGCCCAACATCTACTGCACGACTAAAGGTGAGTCTGATCGAGCCCAACATCTACTGCACGACTAAAGGTGAGTCTAAGCCCAACACCTACTGCACGACTAAAGGTGACAAAAAATGTGACAAAAAATGACAAAAAAATGACAAAAAATTGACAAAAACTGTGACAAAAAATGACAAAAATGTGACAAAAAAATGACAAAAATGTGACAAAAAATAACAAAAAATTGACAAAAAATTGACAAAAACTGTGACAAAAAATGACAAAAAAGTGACAAAAAATGACAAAAAATGCGACAAAAAATAAAAAATGTGACAAAAAATTACAAAAAATTACAAAAAAAAGACAAAAAAAAAGACAAAAAAAAAGACAAAAAATTACAAAATGTGACAAAAAATGAAAAAAATGTGACACAAAAATGACAAAAAATGTGACAAAAAATGTGACAAAAAATGACAAAATGTGACAAAAAATGACAAAAAATGACAAAATGTGACAAAAAAATGACAAAAAATGTGACAAAAAATGTGACAAAAAATGACAAAAAATGTGACAAAAAAATGACAAAAAATGTGACAAACGTGACAAAAAATGTGACAAAAAATGTGACAAAAAATGTGACAAACGTGACAAAAAATGTGACAAAAAATGTGAAAAAAATGTGAAAAAAATGTCAAAAAATGTGACAAAAAAATGACAAAAAATGTGAAAAAAATGTGAAAAAAATGACAAAAAATGTGACAAAAAATGACAAAAAATGTGACAAAAAATGTGACAAAAAAATGACAAAAAAAGTGACAAAAAATGTGACAAAAAATGTGACAAAAAATGACAAAAAATGTGACAAAAAATGTGACAAAAAATGTGACAAAAAATGTGACAAAAAATGTGACAAAAAAATGACAAAAAAAGTGACAAAAAATGTGACAAAAAATGTGACAAAAAATGAGAAAAAATGTGACAAAAAAATGACAAAAATGTGACAAAAAATGTGAAAAAAATGTGAAAAAAATGACAATAAATGACAAAAAATGTGACAAAAAATGTGACAAAAAATGTGACAAAAAATGACAAAAAATGACAAAAAAAATGACAAAAAATGTGACAAAAAATGTGACAAAAAATGTGACAAAAACTTGGTGAGTATTAAGGTAAGTCTGATCAAGCCCAACACCTACTGCACGACTAAAGGTGAGTCTGATCGAGCCCAACACCTACTGCACGACTAAAGGTGAGTCTGAGCCCAACACCTACTGCACGACTAAAGGTGAGTCTGATCAAGCCCAACACCTACTGCACGACTAAAGGTGAGTCTGATCGAGCCCAACACCTACTGCACGACTAAAGGTGAGTCTGAGCCCAACACCTACTGCACGACTAAAGGTGAGTCTGATCAAGCCCAACATCTACTGCACGACTAAAGGTGAGTCTGATCAAGCCCAACACCTACTGCACGACTAAAGGTGAGTCTAAGCCCAACACCTACTGCACGACTAAAGGTGAGTCTGATCGAGCCCAACACCTACTGCACGACTAAAGGTGAGTCTGAGCCCAACACCTACTGCACGACTAAAGGTGAGTCTGATCAAGCCCAACACCTACTGCACGACTAAAGGTGAGTCTGATCGAGCCCAACACCTACTGCACGACTAAAGGTGAGTCTGATCGAGCCCAACACCTACTGCACGACTAAAGGTGAGTCTGATCGAGCCCAACATCTACTGCACGACTAAAGGTGAGTCTGATCGAGCCCAACATCTACTGCACGACTAAAGGTGAGTCTAAGCCCAACACCTACTGCACGACTAAAGGTGACAAAAAATGTGACAAAAAATGACAAAAAAATGACAAAAAATTGACAAAAACTGTGACAAAAAATGACAAAAATGTGACAAAAAAATGACAAAAATGTGACAAAAAATAACAAAAAATTGACAAAAAATTGACAAAAACTGTGACAAAAAATGACAAAAAAGTGACAAAAAATGACAAAAAATGCGACAAAAAATAAAAAATGTGACAAAAAATTACAAAAATTACAAAAAAAAGACAAAAAAAAAGACAAAAAAAAAGACAAAAAATTACAAAATGTGACAAAAAATGAAAAAAATGTGACACAAAAATGACAAAAAATGTGACAAAAAATGTGACAAAAAATGACAAAATGTGACAAAAAATGACAAAAAATGACAAAATGTGACAAAAAAATGACAAAAAATGTGACAAAAAATGTGACAAAAAATGACAAAATGTGACAAAAAATGACAAAAAATGTGACAAAAAAATGACAAAAAATGTGACAAACGTGACAAAAAATGTGACAAAAAATGTGACAAAAAATGTGACAAACGTGACAAAAAATGTGACAAAAAATGTGAAAAAAATGTGAAAAAAATGTCAAAAAATGTGACAAAAAAATGACAAAAAATGTGAAAAAAATGTGAAAAAAATGACAAAAAATGTGACAAAAAATGACAAAAAATGTGACAAAAAATGTGACAAAAAAATGACAAAAAATGTGACAAAAAATGTGACAAAAAATGACAAAAAATGTGACAAAAAATGTGACAAAAAATGTGACAAAAAATGTGACAAAAAATGTGACAAAAAAATGACAAAAAAAGTGACAAAAAATGTGACAAAAAATGTGACAAAAAATGAGAAAAAATGTGACAAAAAAATGACAAAAATGTGACAAAAAATGTGAAAAAAATGTGAAAAAAATGACAATAAATGACAAAAAATGTGACAAAAAATGTGACAAAAAATGTGACAAAAAATGACAAAAAATGACAAAAAAAATGACAAAAAATGTGACAAAAAATGTGACAAAAAATGTGACAAAAAATGACAAAAATGTTAAAAAAAGACAAAAAATGACAAAAAATGTGACAAAAAAATGACAAAAACTTGGTGAGTATTAAGGTAAGTCTGATCAAGCCCAACACCTACTGCACGACTAAAGGTGAGTCTGATCGAGCCCAACACCTACTGCACGACTAAAGGTGAGTCTGAGCCCAACACCTACTGCACGACTAAAGGTGAGTCTGATCGAGCCCAACATCTACTGCACGACTAAAGGTGAGTCTAAGCCCAACATCTACTGCACGACTAAAGGTGAGTCTGATCGAGCCCAACACCTACTGCACGACTAAAGGTGAGTCTGATCGAGCCCAACACCTACTGCACGACTAAAGGTGAGTCTGATCGAGCCCAACACCTACTGCACGACTAAAGGTGAGTCTGATCGAGCCCAACATCTACTGCACGACTAAAGGTGAGTCTGATCGAGCCCAACACCTACTGCACGACTAAAGGTGAGTCTAAGCCCAACACCTACTGCACGACTAAAGGTGAGTCTGATCCCAACACCTACTGCACGACTAAAGGTGAGTCTAAGCCCAACATCTACTGCACGACTAAAGGTGAGTCTGATCCCAACACCTACTGCACGACTAAAGGTGAGTCTGATCAAGCCCAACACCTACTGCACGACTAAAGGTGAGTCTAAGCCCAACACCTACTGCACGACTAAAGGTGAGTCTAAGCCCAACATCTACTGCACGACTAAAGGTGAGTCTGATCAAGCCCAACACCTACTGCACGACTAAAGGTGAGTCTGAGCCCAACATCTACTGCACGACTAAAGGTGAGTCTAAGCCCAACACCTACTGCACGACTAAAGGTGAGTCTAAGCCCAACACCTACTGCACGACTAAAGGTGAGTCTGATCAAGCCCAACATCTACTGCACGACTAAAGGTGAGTCTAAGCCCAACATCTACTGCACGACTAAAGGTGAGTCTGATCGAGCCCAACATCTACTGCACGACTAAAGGTGAGTCTAAGCCCAACACCTACTGCACGACTAAAGGTGAGTCTGATCGAGCCCAACATCTACTGCACGACTAAAAATGACAAAAAAATGACAAAAAAATTGACAAAAAAATGTGACAAAAAATGTGACAAAAAATGTGACAAAAAATGACAAAAGTGACAAAAAAATGACAAAAAATGACAAAAAAATGACAAAAAATGACAAAAAATGACAAAAATGTGACAAAATGAAAAAAAAATGACAAAAAAAATGACAAAAAATGTGGAAAAAAATGTGACAAAAAATGTGACAAAAAATGTGACAAAAAATGTGACAAAAATGTGACAAAAAATGTGACAAAAAATGACAAAAAATGACAAAAAAATGACAAAAAAATGACAAAAAATGACAAAAAAATGACAAAAAAATGACAAAAAATGACAAAAAAATGACAAAAAATGTGACAAAAAAATGACAAAAAAATGACAAAAAAATGACAAAAAAATGACAAATTTGACAAAAATGTGACAAAAAATGTGACAAAAATGTGACAAAAAAATGACAAAAAATGACAAAAAAAGTGACAAAAAAATGACAAAAAATGTGACAAAAAAAGTGACAAAAAATGTGACAAAAATGACAAAAAAAGTGACAAAAAATGTGACAAAAAAATGACAAAAAATGACAAAAAATGTGACAAAAAAGTGACAAGTCTCAAATGACAGGTGAGTCTAAGCCCAACACCTACTGCACGACTAAAGGTGAGTCTAAGCCCAACACCTACTGCACGACTAAAGGTGAGTCTAAGCCCAACACCTACTGCACGACTAAAGGTGAGTCTGAGCCCAACACCTACTGCACGACTAAAGGTGAGTCTGAGCCCAACATCTACTGCACGACTAAAGGTGAGTCTAAGCCCAACACCTACTGCACGACTAAAGGTGAGTCTGATCAAGCCCAACACCTACTGCACGACTAAAGGTGAGTCTAAGCCCAACACCTACTGCACGACTAAAGGTGAGTCTGAGCCCAACATCTACTGCACGACTAAAGGTGAGTCTGAGCCCAACATCTACTGCACGACTAAAGGTGAGTCTAAGCCCAACACCTACTGCACGACTAAAGGTGAGTCTAAGCCCAACACCTACTGCACGACTAAAGGTGAGTCTGAGCCCAACATCTACTGCACGACTAAAGGTGAGTCTAAGCCCAACACCTACTGCACGACTAAAGGTGAGTCTAAGCCCAACACCTACTGCACGACTAAAGGTGAGTCTGATCAAGCCCAACACCTACTGCACGACTAAAGGTGAGTCTGATCCCAACATCTACTGCACGACTAAAGGTGAGTCTAAGCCCAACACCTACTGCACGACTAAAGGTGAGTCTGATCAAGCCCAACATCTACAGTTGGGCAGTCATCTCATTTTTGTCAAATTTTCGTGACTTTTTTGTCACTTTTGCGTCAATTTATTCGCATTTTTTTGTCAAATTTTTGTACATTTTTTGTAAATTTTTTGTCACTTTTGTCACATTTTCATCCTTGTTTTCGTCTCAGTTTTGTTGCCATTTTCACAGCTTTTTTCCAGAAGCTTTTGGATTGGGGTAAAGCTGGAGAAAATGTGCTCGGTTCAGGCGGGAGTTAAGAGGTTAAAATGACGGGGGGAAAAAATCTTTCATGTAAATTGACATTTTTTTGTGAATTTTTTTTTTTCTTAATTTCAAATCTATTTCTGGAGTAGTTGTAGAACATTGATGACTCGATGTTGGCATTGATGGACCGTGATCATCAGGCTCATATTGACCCGTGATGGTTCTGTTCACAGGAGAGCGGTGCCTCGGCTCGTGTCCTGGTGGAGCCCAGAGAACCTGGAGCTGATGATTGAAGTTCAGGAGAGTCACAGCCCCACGTCCTCACCCTGATAGACTCCCCCATCTTCATCATGGACGTCTTCTGTGCCCTGAGCGCCACCATGTTCCTGGACCTCGAGTGGGAGCCGACCATCAGCTCCTCATCCAGAAGATCCAGCAGAATTCTCTTCTCTCCGTATCGCCGTCATTCACAGACTCCATCCTCATCACCCTCTCCCCCCCTGGACGCTGTTTGACCCTCTCCCACCCTGGACGCTGTTTGACCCTGTGGGAAATTGATTACTCTTAGCTAATGTAAAGCTCTTGAATGTTTTTGAGTTGAATCTTTGTGCTTTAAGTTTCAGTTGAAGCCGATCTTTTCACACGCACATCGCTGTAACAAAACCACATCTCTTGCTCTTGCGTTCTTTTGCTCAAACCTGTGGAGACGTCCGGCGCCCTCACCGGAGCTGTGAAAAAATAACTCCATATTCAGCTTATTCCGCCCCGCCCACTTTTGCCTCTTTTTGCGTTGTCTCGGCTCCTCGTTGTCCAGACACTTCCGGTCGAGCGCGAAGTCCGTTCAGGGACGAGGGAAAATATTCTTAAATCTGATGTTTAGTCGATTGATTTGTGTAAAATGTTCATTTGCTCCGACATGTCGACACTGCAGCGTTTCTCTGTCGGCCTGAAAACGGCTTTGTTTTCCTGTAGTGACTGATTTTATGTGGATTCTCCAGCCCCAGGTTAACACCATAGACTGTAGAAAAAAATGGACGTCTTATGCTCACTCCTCCCCGTTTACCAGAATGACCACGGCCGTGGGGCAATTCATGGCGGATTTACAGACTCCTCCTCCCCAGCTCTGACGAAGCCTGTTCCTAAAAAGGACATATGGGCGGGATCTTCACTGTAGACTCCGCCCTCGTGTGACGTGTAGCTCGCGCTGCTCCAATGCTAACAGACCAAGCCTCGTTAAATACGAGATTTCAAAAAATCATATTACGAAAACCAGCCTGGTTTCATAACTTGTTATTAACCCAGCGTTATCTCAGGAGGAAGATCTAGCCTAGTCTAGCGTTGAAACAATTGAAACCAGGCTTTAAAGTAGTTTTTAACGTGTTTAAACTCCAATGCTTTTCAATGGGGGCCTAGCGGCGATATGGAGGTACTACAGCAACGGCGGAGCAATGGCGGCCCCCACGTTTGTGGTCAAAAAGCCATTGGTTAACACATAGGAGAAAAGGGGCGGGGACTATTCATGGCGGCGCCCACGCGAGCCTCCGGAATAAGGTGAATAAGGCAACAGGAAGGACCTGCTGACCTTGGCCTGAGCTCCACTCATCTCCTCTCTCTTCGTCACATTTTTCGAGCCCCGTGTATATTGTTCGGGACTTAAGCTTTCAGATGACCTGTGTTTAGAAATTGTAATTGTTATAGGGAATAAATCTTCTTTGACCAAAGCTACTGAATTCTGGTGGTTTCTCCTCAGACCTTGGGATCAACGAACACGCTGGCAAGACCTTTTTGATACTTTAATATTTTAAACCTGTTTAAAATGATCTTATGGAGTCAGACCTTGTGTAAATGTAGAGTTTTAATATTTCCTGTGAAATCGCCCACAACCCTCTCCCACCCTGGACACTGTTTGACCCCTATGGTCCAGAAGAACCTTCCGCCTCATTAACACTAAATAACCTCTAACCGCCCATTTTCACTTAAGAAATAGATGAGAAGTTTCTTGTTTCCATGGTGTCCAACGATTTTTTTTGTTTTTGGGAGGTGGGGGGCGCTGGGGGGCTGAAACCTGGTCTTTAACCTACGTAGAAGGTTAAAGCGAGGTTTGTTCTGGATTGACCAGGTTTTTCTGCAGAGTTTTATTATTTTATGGTTCATGTTATTGCACTGAAGCAAATGTCTGTTAGTAAAACCTTTCACTGACAAAAGTAATGAAATGTTTCTGATTCTGAAAACTCTGGGTCAGTTTTTGTTTCACGTGGACAGAATCGTGATGTCACGGATCCAAACAGCCGTTATTAATGAACGACTTTCAGAAACAGTTTCAGGAGCCTCGATCTGCATCAGCACAGAGCGACCACCAGAGGGCAGCAGGCGTCCCTCTACAGCCCGGGCCACTTTGTGTTTGGATCAACCCCTTAACTCCCACCTGAACCGATTTTCTCCAGCTTTACCCCAATCCAAAAGCTTCTGGAAAAAAGCTGTGAAAAAAGCGACAAAACTGAGACGAAAACAATGATGGAAATGTGACAAAAAAGTGACGAAAAATTTACGAAAATGTGATAAAAATTTGACAAAAAAATGACAAAAAAAATGACGACAAAATGACAAAAGTGTGATTAAAAAGTGACGAAACATTACAAAAAATGACCAAAAAGTGACAAAAAATTGACGGTAAAAATGACGAAAAAAAGCCTGACAAAAAATGAAAAAAAAAATGAAGAAAAAAAATGACAATGAAGACAATGAAAAAAGATGGAAGAAAATCTGACGTGAGGATTTTTTGGGAAAAAAGGTGTGAAAATAGCAACAAAACTGAGACGAAAACAATGATGGGAGAAAAATGTGATGCAAAATTGATGAAAATGTGATAAAAATTTGACAAAAAATGACATAAAAAATGACGACAAAATGACAAAAAGTGACAAAACATTTACAAAAAAATGACCAAAAAGTGACAAAAAATTGACGGAAAAACAACAAAAAAAAACTGTAAAAAAAAATGGAGAAAAAAAAGACATGAGTTGAATCCCCCCCCAAAAAAGATGGAAGAAAATCTGACGTGAGGATTTTTTTTGGAAGAAATGATGGAAATGTGACAAAAAAAGTGAGAAAACTTTGGTCAATTTTTCGTCACTTTTTTTTTTCAATGTGATAAAAATTTGACAAAAAATGACATAAAAAATTACGACAAAATGACAAAAGTGTGATAAAAAGTGACCAAAAAAAATGACCAAAAATTGACGGAAAAATGACCAAAAAAAACCTGACAAAAAATGACAAAAATGAGTTGAATTCCCCCCCCCCCTAAAAGATGTAAAAAAAATCTGACGTGAGGATTTTTTGGGGAAAAAAGGTGTGAAAAAGCAACAAAACTGAGAAGAACACAATAATGGAAATGTCTCAAAAAATTGACGAAAATGTGATAAAAAGTTGACAAAAAATGACATTAAAAATTACGACAAAATGACAAAAGTGTGATAAAAATGTGACAAAACATTTACAAAAAATGAAAAGAAAAAAATGAAGAAAAAAAATGACAAATGAGTTGAATCCCACCCCCCCAAAAGATGTAAGAAAAATCTGACGTGAGGATTTTTTTTTGGGAAAAAATGGTGGAAATGTGACAAAAAAGTGAGAAAACTTTGAAAAAATGTGATAAAAATTTTACACAAAAAGTGACAAAAAATTGACGGAAAAATGACAAAAAGAAACCCGACAAAAATGTGAAAAAAAGTGAAAAAAAATGAAGAAAAAAATTTACAAAAATGAGTTGAAAACCCCCCCAATAAATGATGGAAAAAAATGTGATGACGTGAGGAAAAAGATCCATTTAGATGAGTTTTGTAGATCTTAGCTTTCAAATGAGGCGTTACACTGGCCTACAGGATTTGGGTAAAGCTGGATTTGGTTCAGGCGGGATCTCTGGTGTAACATAAAAACAAACACAATACTTTTACTAATATAACACAGTACTACATCGGATACAGAGGCTCTGGAAAGAACTACAGCTGGAACTTACAGCCTCTTAACTCCCACCTGAACGCATCACAGTTTCTCCAGTTTTTCAAAAAGCTCCTTGGGGAAAAAAGCACCAAAACAGCCAGAAAGAAATGAGAAGAAAACGAGGATGTAAATGCAACAAAAAAAAGACAAAAACTGAACAAAAATTCAACAAAATGTGACAAAAACTCAACCAACAACTGACCAAAAATGTGACAGAAACTAAAAAATTCAACAAAAAAAAGTGACAAAAAATCGACAAAAAATCGACAAAAAATCGACAAAAAATCGACAAAAAAAATCAAAAATTAAAAAAAAAAGTGACAAGAATTCAACAAAGATTTGACAAAAACTCGACAAAAACTCGACAAAAACTCGACAAAAACTCAACAAAGAATAAAAAAAAATCGACAAAAAATCGACAAAAAATCGACAAAAAATCGACAAAAAATCGACAAAAAATCGACAAAAAATCGACAAAAAATCGACAAAAAATCGACCAAAATTCGACCAAAATTCGACCAAAATTCGACAAAAAATCGACAAAAAACTCGACAAAAACTCGACAAAAACTCGACAAAAACTCGACAAAAACTCGACAAAGAATAAAAAAAAATCGACAAAAAATCGACAAAAAATCGACAAAAAATCGACAAAAAATCGACAAAAACTCGACAAAAAATCGACAAAAAATCGACAAAAATTCGACAAAAAATCGACAAAAACTCGACAGAAATTCGACAAAAACTCGACAAAAACTCGACAAAAACTCGACAAAAACTCGACAAAAATTCGACAAAAATTTGAAAAAGAAAAAAAACATAAATAGGTGACACAACACAGCAGCAATGCGAGGAAAAAGATCAGTTTTGCGGGTCTTAGCTTTCAAATGAGGTGCTACACAGGCCTGTAGCCAAAGAGGACAGCAGGCATTCGGTTTAGGCGGGTGGGAAGAGGTTAACATAAAGATTTTATTTTTATTTTATTTTTCCTGAAAGTTCACACACAAGTAACAGACGACTGTGAAGCGAAAGCAAAATGACACATTCTGTTTTTCAAAAAGTGAAAAGTGGGCGTGGAAAAAACCCTGATAAATAAATCAAATACATCATTAACCACAGAGTTCACACATTAGTCAAAGGTTTTATTAAAGCGTTAAATTTGATTATGGTCAGTGTGGTCTCAGGCTGGGCTCCTGTGGCGCCCCCTGGTGGCTGAAGCAACAGCACAGAATCAGAGCTCCAGGATGTCGGTTTAAACATCATTGTTTCCTGGTCCTAGTTTGGTCCCGGCTCAGTCCTACTCCTGGTCACGGGGGTGTTGGAGGTGTAGGAGGAGGTGTTGGGGGTGATGGAGTAAATCACTGTGGAGTAAAAGTCCGGCTCTGACTCTGAAAAACAAACGCGTTGCACATGTGTTACAAATACATTTACCTATAATGTATCACAAAACAGTCTGTAGTGTCATGTTTCATCTTGCCCTGGGGCAGACTGGCAGATGCAAGGCTGCCGATCTGTGCCATTGGCCCCTCCCACTCCACAGGTGTCACACATGTTGTTTTTTATTCACTAATTGTCCGTGAGATTAAATCCTGCACTGACAGAAAAGACAAAGGGTCAGAGGTCAGAGGGATGTACTGTTTAAGTGGAGCTAGCCCACAGTTAGCCTGTTAGCTTCTGTCCAGAGACACCAGGGGGCGATGAACGATGATCCCTTTAAAGCTTTCTGTCACTCCCTCATTAAAAACATGGCTGAAGTGTTGCCTTGGCACATTCACGTATTTCTGAGTAATCTGTAAAAACTCTGACGGCGGCCATTTTAGGGATAGGTTTTTGTCATATTTTTGTTGAATTTTTGTCACATTTTTGTTGATTTTTTGTTGAATTTTTGTCATTTTTTTGTCGAATTTTTGTCAATTTTTTGTCAATTTTTTGTCGAATTTTTGTCAATTTTTTGTCGAATTTTAGTCAATTTTTAGTTGAATTTTTCTCATTTTTTTGTTGAATTTTTGTCAATTTTTTGTCGAATTTTTGTCAATTTTTTGTTGAATTTTTGTCGATTTTTTGTCAATTTTTTGTTGAATTTTTGTAAATTTTTTGTCGAATTTTAGTCGATTTTTAGTTGAATTTTTGTCATTTTTTGTCATTTTTTTGTCATTTTTTTGTCGATTTTTTGTCGATTTTTTGTCAATTTTTTGTCAATTTTGTGTTGAATATTTGTCATTTTTTTGTCAAATTTTTTGTCGAATTTTTGTCAAATTTTTGTCAATTTTTTGTCAATTTTTTGTCGAATTTTAGTCAATTTTTAGTTGAATTTTTGTCATTTTTTTGTTGAATTTTTGTCAATTTTTTGTCAATTTTTAGTTGAATTTTTGTCATTTTTTTGTAGAATTTTTGTCACATTTTTGTCAAATTTTTGGCTGATGGCGGCCATTTTAGGGATAGCTTTGCCTGAGTCCTCCTAGGAACGCCCCCACCTCCTGGAGACGCCTCCGAGCTTTGGTCACCAGCCGAGTAACCAACCACTGCTCCTCAGCAGAACCCCCTCCCCACTGATGCCACAGACAGCGTGTGGAGGGGGCGTGTCTAAAGGCTCAGAGGTTCTTAAAGAGACAGAGGCCTATTTCAAGACATTCACTACAGCCATTTTGAGAGAGACATTTTATACAAGGCAGTTATTCTAATTTACTGCATTTACAGACCAGCAGGAGGTTTGTCATCATTGTAGTGGGATATAGACTGGTGCTATGGGACTGACAAAAGCAGAACACCCCCTCTTTAAAGCAGAACACCCCCTCTTTAAAGCAGAACACCCCCTCTTTAAAGCAGAACACCCCCTCTTTAAAGCAGAACACCCCCTCTTTAAAGCAGAACACCCCCTCTTTAAGCTTGTGTTTCCCCCAGAGGGACTATGGGAAGGATTCATTCAGGTAAACAAGTTACATAGTGCTGCTTTAAAGGATGTTTTTACACCAGAGTGTTGGGGATTTATGGAGATATAAATGTCGACAGAATCATTTAAGGCGAGACACTGCAGGTGAACAGGGAAAACATGTATATTTACAGATATCAATGTGAAACTGTTGCTGTCGATAAATGTGAGGAAAAATACACGGCAAGTTTTCTGTCATTTTATCTTTTCATGTAAGAACAAGGTGTTTTATGCCTAAAATGCCCCAAATTTCACATCTTTTTGGCGAAGAAATCTGAATAATGGACAGAGCTACATTCAAATGTATGGTTTCATTTTATTGATAAATGAGTTGCCAAGACTTTTTCAGAGGGGATTTAGGATTTCTTGTTTAGTTTTAAAATAAGCTGTTTTTTAGTGGAAAAATGTGTAAAAAAAATTATTTTCGCCTTATTTTTTGACATTCAAAACTCAATAAATGGGGCTTAAGGGATTAAATAATAAAAAATCCCTCTGAAAAAATCTTCCAAATATTGTTCAGTCCGAGGCTGGAAAATGTGAAGTCTTTAGGTCCGACTGACGTGGACATAGTGTCGCCACAATGACAGAAACATGTGTTTGGAGAAAAAGGCCCTTGAAATTGCGTTCTCCCATATAAGTCTATGGGGGAACATTGAATCAGTGCAATATTTAAACATGTTATTGTGAAGATTAGGCATATTTTCTGTTTCCGGGTGAAAGTTTATATGTTCAGAGACAGATTTGGCCCAAAACCTGAAAACAGAAAAAACTGAGTTTTGCCTGTAGTGTCTCCACTTAAAAAACATAACTGACCTGCATCACATGAAAGATCGCATTTTGAGGGACTATTTTCTAGCAGATCACTCCGCCGCCGCTGCAGCTTATACAACCACGAGGCTGATGCTCAAATATAAGTTATTTTAAATGATTCTATGGACACAGACTTCTCTATGGTTAGTCTGGTGTTAGAAGTGATTTGCCTCAGGTGCTCTGTGGGTCACACTGTTGTTAATGCAGGCTAGCTGATACCATAGACATGCACTAGCCTAGCACTAGCCTAGCACTAGCCTAGCGCCACGAAACTCAACAAGGTGCAATAAAGATGAAGTAAAGAAATTCACTCTGGTTTGTGTCTTTTATTTATTTTATCTTGTTGGTTTTATTGTTTTATTCAATGTTTTTATCTATTTAGTTTTTATTAATGTCTTTTACAAACTATTTATTGTTTTATGCAGGTTTTAGCATATTCTTTTTTGTTTTATTTTGAATCTGTTTTTTTGTGGTAGAGCTAATAAGTGTCTGTTTTTAGGATCTCATGTGCAGCACTTTGGTCTGAGTGTGTTCTCTCGTCTCTGTTTCCTGTGGTTTTCGGTGGAAAATGTGAAGCGTGTTTCATGAAACCTCAGAGTCGCCGGTTTGAGCTGCACTGACCACACGGGGCACAGGCCACGCCCCTTTGTCACGCCAGGCCGACCACAGGCCCCGCCCCCTCCTCCACAGGGGACGTTTTAAAGCAGAAGATGGAGGTTCATTTCACTCTTTAGTCTCATTCTGGTGTTTCTGTTTGTATTTAACGTTTCCCATTAGCTCCATTTCTGTTCTCCTCCTGCAGATGAACACATTTAGTCTCATCATTTCATCTAATAAGTCAGGATTAAACACCTCGGAGCTGCATTAGCCGGTTCTAACGGCCGACACAGTGTTGTTCCTCCTGCATTATAACGTCTAACGCGGCTCCTCGTTGTTTAATCCGCTTATACCAGGGTCCCACAAACCTAACATTTATAATAAATGTGTTTTTCATTGACTAAAGTCACTAAATCTGCCAGACTACGGGACTATTTTGTGTGGGTTATTAGCCGGTCACTGAAGGCTGGTCTCAGAGCGAGTCATTCTCCGCAGCTATTACGAGGATCTCAGTCAGGCTCAACGACACAACATCAGCACAGAATCACAACACAACAGGACTAACCCGGAAACACTTTTCCCTGGAAAAATGACCAAAAATGACAAAAAATAAAATAAAAAATACAAAAAAATAACAAAAAATAACAAAAAAAAAATACAAAAAATGACAAAAAAATGACAAAAAATAACAAAAAAATGACAAAAAAATGACAAAAAAACGACAAAAATGTGATTAAAAATGACAAAAAATGACAAAAAATGACAAAAAAATGACAAAAAAATGACAAAAAAAAAAAAAGACCAAAAAATGAAAAAAAAAAAAAAAAAAAAGACAAATAAAAGAAAAAAATGACAAAAAAAGACAAAAAAAGACAAAAAAATGACAAAAAAAGACAAAAAAATGACAAAAAAATGAAAAAAAAAAAAAAAATATGACAAATAAAAATACGAAAAAATAAAAAATAAAAAATATACAAAAAATAAATGACAAAAAAAATACAAAAAAATGACAGAAAAAAATACAAAATTTTTTAAAAAAACTAAAAATAAAAATGACCGAAAAAATGACAAAAAAATACTAAAAAATGACAAAAAAATGACAAAAAAAAATAAAATAAAAATTACCGAAAAAATAACAAATTTTTTTTACAAAAAAACACACCTGACCTCCAGGACCTCACTGACCTCCAGGACCTCACTCGTCACTCCAACTCTGACCCTGTGAGACTGACCTGTTCTGGGGTGTTTCACCGTGAGCCACAGGAGAACCAGGACCAGCCCCAGGAGAACCCCCAGAACACAGCCCAGGACGGGCCACAGGGGCTGGGGGGGGCGAGGAGGAGGAGCTACAGCTGTAGTTCCAGTGGTAGAGGGAGCAGCAGGAGCAGGAGCAGGAGCAGGACTACAGGCCGTAGAGACGTTTGGCTCCAGTTTCTCTGAAACACAATAACCAGAGTCAGGTCTGAGTTTTCCTCCAGATCCAGATGTTCACACATGTTTACACTTCAGTAATGATCTCCTCTAACATTTGTAACAGACGAATGTTTGAAAACCAGTTTACTCATGTTCAGTGTTGGGTAAAGTTACAAAGACATGACGTGTTCAGTGACTGAGGAACATGTTTCTGACTCTGAAGAACATCTCAGGATCTGCAGCCGTGACGTGGATGAAAACCTTTTACTTTAACAGTAAAATGTAAAACAAACATGTTACATTCTGAAGGATAAAATGTGTAATATTTTCTACATTAGTGATTGTAAGTAAGTTGCCCACACTGGTCATGTCATGTTCATGAAGATGAAGCCGTGACGTTTGTACCTGAGACGGAGATGTTCAGATGTTCAGAGCGACGTCCATCATCAGACTCACACCAGTAAAGTCCAGAGTCCAGATCCAGGACTGCACTGATCCTACAGCCTGATCCGGACCGGCTGCCCCAGTCCAGTCCACACTGACTGAAGGTCTCTCCTGAGGTGTTTCTGAGGAACGTCCAGTCTGCAGAGCCGTCACAGCTGAAGGACACAGACTGACCCGTAACAAACCAGCAGAGGTCAGGCTCCGCCCTCAGAGACACTGTGGGACAAACAGGTCAGAGGTCAGGCTCCGCCCTCAGAGACACTGTGGGACAAACAGGTCAGAGGTCAGGCTCCGCCCACAGAGACACTGTGGGACAAACAGGTCAGAGGTCAGGCTCCGCCCTCAGACACTGTGAGACAAACAGGTCAGAGGTCAGGCTCCGCCCTCAGAGACACTGTGGGACTATCAGGTCAGAGGTCAGGCTCCGCCCTCAGAGACACTGTGGGACAAACAGGTCAGAGGTCAGGCTCCGCCCTCAGACACTGTGAGACAAACAGGTCAGAGGTCAGGCTCCGCCCTCAGAGACACTGTGAGACAAACAGGTCAGAGGTCAGGCTCCGCCCTCAGAGACACTGTGAGACAAACAGGTCAGAGGTCAGGCTCCACCCTCAGAGACACTGTGGGACAAACAGGTCAGAGGTCAGGCTCCGCCCTCAGACACTGTGGGACAAACAGGTCAGAGGTCAGGCTCCGCCCTCAGAGACACTGTGGGACAAGCAGGTCAGAGGTCAGGCTCCGCCCTCAGAGACACTGTGGGACAAACAGGTCAGAGGTCAGGCTCCACCCTCAGAGACACTGTGGGACAAACAGGTCAGAGGTCAGGCTCCGCCCTCAGAGACACTGTGGGACAAACAGGTCAGAGGTCAGGCTCCGCCCTCAGAGACACTGTGGGACAAACAGGTCAGAGGTCAGGCTCCGCCCTCAGAGACACTGTGGGACAAACAGGTCAGAGGTCAGGCTCCGCCCTCAGAGACACTGTGGGACAAACAGGTCAGAGGTCAGGCTCCGCCCTCAGAGACACTGTGGGACAAACAGGTCAGAGGTCAGGCTCCGCCCTCAGAGACACTGTGGGACAAACAGGTCAGAGGTCAGGCTCCGCCCTCAGAGACACTGTGGGACAAACAGGTCAGAGGTCAGGCTCCGCCCACAGAGACACTGTGGGACAAACAGGTCAGAGGTCAGGCTCCGCCCTCAGAGACACTGGGACAAACAGGTCAGAGGTCAGGCTCCGCCCTCAGAGACACTGTGGGACAAACAGGTCAGAGGTCAGGCTCCGCCCTCAGAGACACTGGGACAAACAGGTCAGAGGTCAGGCTCCGCCCTCAGACACTGTGGGACAAACAGGTCAGAGGTCAGGCTCCGCCCTCAGAGACACTGTGGGACAAACAGGTCAGAGGTCAGGCTCCGCCCTCAGAGACACTGTGGGACAAACAGGTCAGAGGTCAGGCTCCGCCCTCAGACACTGTGGGACAAACAGGTCAGAGGTCAGGCTCCACCCTCAGAGACACTGGGACAAACAGGTCAGAGGTCAGGCTCCGCCCTCAGAGACACTGGGACAAACAGGTCAGAGGTCAGGCTCCGCCCTCAGAGACACTGTGGGACAAACAGGTCAGAGGTCAGGCTCCACCCTCAGAGACACTGTGGGACAAACAGGTCAGAGGTCAGGCTCCGCCCTCAGACACTGTGGGACAAACAGGTCAGAGGTCAGGCTCCACCCTCAGACACTGTGGGACAAACAGGTCAGAGGTCAGGCTCCGCCCACAGAGACACTGGGACAAACAGGTCAGAGGTCAGGCTCCGCCCTCAGACACTGTGGGACAAACAGGTCAGAGGTCAGGCTCCGCCCTCAGACACTGTGGGACAAACAGGTCAGAGGTCAGGCTCCGCCCTCAGAGACACTGTGGGACAAACAGGTCAGAGGTCAGGCTCCGCCCTCAGAGACACTGGGACAAACAGGTCAGAGGTCAGGCTCCGCCCTCAGAGACACTGTGGGACAAACAGGTCAGAGGTCAGGCTCCGCCCTCAGACACTGTGGGACAAACAGGTCAGAGGTCAGGCTCCGCCCTCAGAGACACTGTGGGACAAACAGGTCAGAGGTCAGGCTCCGCCCTCAGAGACACTGTGGGACAAACAGGTCAGAGGTCAGGCTCCGCCCTCAGACACTGTGGGACAAACAGGTCAGAGGTCAGGCTCCGCCCTCAGAGACACTGTGGGACAAACAGGTCAGAGGTCAGGCTCCGCCCTCAGAGACACTGTGGGACAAACAGGTCAGAGGTCAGGCTCCGCCCTCAGAGACACTGTGGGACAAACAGGTCAGAGGTCAGGCTCCGCCCTCAGAGACACTGTGGGACAAACAGGTCAGAGGTCAGGCTCCGCCCTCAGACACTGTGGGACAAACAGGTCAGAGGTCAGGCTCCGCCCTCAGAGACACTGTGGGACAAACAGGTCAGAGGTCAGGCTCCGCCCTCAGAGACACTGTGGGACAAACAGGTCAGAGGTCAGGCTCCGCCCTCAGAGACACTGTGGGACAAACAGGTCAGAGGTCAGGCTCCGCCCTCAGAGACACTGTGGGACAAACAGGTCAGAGGTCAGGCTCCGCCCTCAGACACTGTGGGACAAACAGGTCAGAGGTCAGGCTCCGCCCTCAGAGACACTGTGGGACAAACAGGTCAGAGGTCAGGCTCCGCCCTCAGAGACACTGTGGGACAAACAGGTCAGAGGTCAGGCTCCGCCCTCAGAGACACTGTGGGACAAACAGGTCAGAGGTCAGGCTCCGCCCTCAGAGACACTGTGGGACAAACAGGTCAGAGGTCAGGCTCCGCCCTCAGACACTGTGGGACAAACAGGTCAGAGGTCAGGCTCCGCCCTCAGAGACACTGTGGGACAAACAGGTCAGAGGTCAGGCTCCGCCCTCAGAGACACTGTGGGACAAACAGGTCAGAGGTCAGGCTCCGCCCTCAGACACTGTGGGACAAACAGGTCAGAGGTCAGGCTCCGCCCTCAGACACTGTGGGACAAACAGGTCAGAGGTCAGGCTCCGCCCTCAGAGACACTGTGGGACAAACAGGTCAGAGGTCAGGCTCCGCCCTCAGAGACACTGTGGGACAAACAGGTCAGAGGTCAGGCTCCGCCCTCAGAGACACTGTGGGACAAACAGGTCAGAGGTCAGGCTCCGCCCTCAGACACTGTGGGACAAACAGGTCAGAGGTCAGGCTCCGCCCTCAGAGACACTGTGGGACAAACAGGTCAGAGGTCAGGCTCCGCCCTCAGACACTGTGGGACAAACAGGTCAGAGGTCACGCTCCGCCCTCAGAGACACTGTGGGACAAAGGTCAGAGGTCAGGCTCCGCCCTCAGAGACACTGTGGGACAAACAGGTCAGAGGTCAGGCTCCGCCCTCAGACACTGTGGGACAAACAGGTCAGAGGTCAGGCTCCGCCCTCAGAGACACTGTGGGACAAACAG
This sequence comes from Gobius niger, assembly GCF_951799975.1. Classification (NCBI taxonomy): domain Eukaryota; kingdom Metazoa; phylum Chordata; class Actinopteri; order Gobiiformes; family Gobiidae; genus Gobius; species Gobius niger. The sequence goes on along the minus strand of NC_136852.1, from coordinate 1,220,243 downwards.
GTCAGAGGTCAGGCTCCGCCCTCAGACACTGTGGGACAAACAGGTCAGAGGTCAGGCTCCGCCCTCAGAGACACTGTGGGACAAACAGGTCAGAGGTCAGGCTCCGCCCTCAGAGACACTGTGGGACAAACAGGTCAGAGGTCAGGCTCCGCCCTCAGACACTGTGGGACAAACAGGTCAGAGGTCAGGCTCCGCCCTCAGAGACACTGTGGGACAAACAGGTCAGAGGTCAGGCTCCGCCCTCAGACACTGTGGGACAAACAGGTCAGAGGTCAGGCTCCGCCCTCAGACACTGTGGGACAAACAGGTCAGAGGTCAGGCTCCGCCCTCAGACACTGTGGGACAAACAGGTCAGAGGTCAGGCTCCGCCCTCAGAGACACTGGGACAAACAGGTCAGAGGTCAGGCTCCGCCCTCAGAGACACTGTGGGACAAACAGGTCAGAGGTCAGGCTCCGCCCTCAGAGACACTGTGGGACAAACAGGTCAGAGGTCAGGCTCCGCCCTCAGAGACACTGTGGGACAAACAGGTCAGAGGTCAGGCTCCACCCTCAGACACTGTGGGACAAACAGGTCAGAGGTCAGGCTCCGCCCTCAGAGACACTGGGACAAACAGGTCAGAGGTCAGGCTCCGCCCTCAGAGACACTGGGACAAACAGGTCAGAGGTCAGGCTCCGCCCTCAGAGACACTGTGGGACAAACAGGTCAGAGGTCACGCTCCGCCCTCAGAGACACTGTGGGACAAACAGGTCAGAGGTCACGCTCCGCCCTCAGAGACACTGTGGGACAAACAGGTCAGAGGTCAGGCTCCACCCTCAGAGACACTGTGGGACAAACAGGTCAGAGGTCAGGCTCCGCCCTCAGAGACACTGGGACAAACAGGTCAGAGGTCAGGCTCCGCCCTCAGAGACACTGGGACAAACAGGTCAGAGGTCAGGCTCCGCCCTCAGAGACACTGTGGGACAAACAGGTCAGAGGTCAGGCTCCGCCCTCAGAGACACTGTGGGACAAACAGGTCAGAGGTCAGGCTCCGCCCTCAGAGACACTGTGGGACAAACAGGTCAGAGGTCAGGCTCCGCCCTCAGAGACACTGTGGGACAAACAGGTCAGAGGTCAGGCTCCGCCCTCAGAGACACTGTGGGACAAACAGGTCAGAGGTCAGGCTCCGCCCTCAGAGACACTGTGGGACAAACAGGTCAGAGGTCAGGCTCCACCCTCAGAGACACTGTGGGACAAACAGGTCAGAGGTCAGGCTCCGCCCTCAGAGACACTGTGGGACAAACAGGTCAGAGGTCAGGCTCCGCCCTCAGAGACACTGTGGGACAAACAGGTCAGAGGTCAGGCTCCGCCCTCAGAGACACTGTGGGACAAACAGGTCAGAGGTCAGGCTCCGCCCTCAGAGACACTGTGGGACAAACAGGTCAGAGGTCAGGCTCCGCCCTCAGAGACACTGTGGGACAAACAGGTCAGAGGTCAGACTCCGCCCTCAGACACTGTGGGACAAACAGGTCAGTGTTTTATGCGAGCGTGAAGGTGCGTTCACACCAAACGCGTCCAAGCGTCAGGTTTACGCGTCAAACACTGAAGGAAGCCAGAGTTGGAAATGGTGCGAGCGTCGACCAATCAGGAGCTTCCCCACAGTGACATAGATGGGGCAGATGTTCTGCCGGCCCTCAGATGTAAACAAGTCTCGGAGGTTTAGCTTCATGTTGAACCGGAGCTACAGCAGCTCTGAGACTTTTACACATCAGGGTTTCTTTACCTAAACTCCACACTGTTAAAAGCCCATGTTGTGATTGTAACGTAAGAGTGTAGTTTGTTTTCACATGACAATGATGGTTTTAAATGTTTAACTTATGTCAGTAAGTTCAAAGGTCAATAACTCTTTGAGGTGTGTTGGGGTGACATTTCTACATGAACTTGACTTAGTTTGGTAAGTTTCAGAAAGAGACCGGATCTTGTAACCCCACAACCATATTACTGCGCCACATATAGTGCTAGAAAATAATGTAAAATAATATTCAGCTTGGACTGCTTAATATCTATGAAGAGGAGCAGGAGCTGTTGCACATCAGGACTTTGTAGCACTTGTGGTCACAGAAAGCCTCGTGCTTCACTGTGAGAAAATCAACGTCACGTTTCTGCTAAAGGTCATCATGAAAATCAAACTAGAACAGGCTCTGCTGGAGTGCATGGACTGTGCAGGTACAAGATACAAACCATTATTATAGGCAAATGCTGTTGTATTTGTTTTTCATCCTCGCTCACTGTTCTGAGACATTTTTGATTTGTAACAGGCCTGTTTAATTGGCCACTTTTAGAAGTACTTTTAAAATGAGGTATTTTTGTCACACCAACATTACAGTTTGTCTACAACACAAGTGTCGGCCTGTCACAATCACACAATCAAATTCAACATATAGAGAAGAACATATTGCCATGAATGATGTTGTGGATCATCTGATGCGACTAAAACAAAATCTCAGAAAGCAGTTGTTCTGAAAGTACGTGTGAAGATCTTCAACACGAGTTGCAATTAACATGTACTTTGGTAAAATGCTAAATTATTGTAGATTTATATGAAGTAGATATATATGAACTTTTGTGACAGGCCTACACAAGAGCATGCAAAAAATATACATGTATTTGCTTAAATGCTTAAATGTATGAACAATATTTGTTTCATCAGATTTTTACATTTGTAACTTTATAAGCACTTGTATATTTTTTTTACTGGAAAATTAAAATGCCTCGACTATAATTGTCTCTTGTCATTTGTATCTGTGTTAACAGGAATTACAAGTAGATGTTCTGTTAACTTACTAGTGTTTGTGCAGTTTCTGTCATAAACATCTGAGTTCTTTTAACATTAGACCGTGGTACTGAAGTGGTACCATTATTTAAAAACGTAGTATTTTGTGTTATAGTAGCAAATATATTTGGTTTCATTCAACTGCAGTGAATGAGTTGAAATCTGTTCATAACTTAACCTGATGTGTTCATAGAGCTCAAAACATTGTTTTCTTTTGACATTCAATTATAAGTCAAAGATGTTTTAACTTTAAAAAACACACACACTTGTGTTAATATGAAGAAGCAACACAAGTTTATGGCACAACAAAACATGTTGGTTTGTTAAAACTGAAACTGTTAAACAACAATTTACAGCAACGCTTTATGGACCATTTATAACTTATATATATATATATTAAGGCTGTCAATAGATTATTTTTTTTAATCGCGATTAATTGCACTTGTGAAATGCTATTAATCGTGATTAATCGCAGTTATTTTTTTTCTAATAATTATATTAATTTTGTATGTTTTTATGTTTTATCCAACATAAAACACTTACATTTAAAGCATGTGATTACTGATTGCACATTTCATTGACCAAATCCACAGTTTCATATTTATGTGAGAAGCCCAACAGCTGAGAACCGGGATCTTCAGAAATAACTCACTTTTTAGAGACATTTTCTTTTTGTGCTGAACCTTTTGGACAGAAACTGCAAACTTTAAGGTTCATGAAATAGAATATAAGGACAAAATATATATTTTTTTTTGTTGAAATAGGATGATTAAATTAATCTCGATTAATTATTTTTGCGATTAATTTGATTAATCGCGATTAATGTTGACAGCCCTAATATATAGCCCTATATATATATATATATATATATATATATGTAAGTTACTGGTTTTACTTGATTGAAACAATATCGTTCCTTCAATGAGCTCAAATCTTTATGGCAGAAACTTAACAGACTTTGAAGTTGAGCTGTTATATTATTTACTACAGTGCAGGTTTAAAGACTCTGTGATGCTGAATGTGTTTGGGCCTCGAGGCTGAACACGCACAGACGTGTGGCCAGAGTCTGATTCAGGGCAGCACACGCGTGTAACTACGGCTTCAGGCGTGTTTGGTCTGAAGCAGCTTTAGTGTCTCTGAGGTTCTGTTTTACTGGATTCATTATAAACATTACAATTACAAAACAAACAAAGAAACAGGATAAAAAACAACAAAAAAGCAAATAATAAATAAATAATGAGTTTGTTACACGCCTGATGTAATGATTTAAGAACACGCGTGTTAATGAGTGTGATAAAACAAACTCTAAAAAACAGCAACAAAACAAACAAACGTAGATTATATATATATATAAATACATATATATATATATGTATATATATATTTATATATATACATATATATATATTTATATATATATGTATATATATATATAAATAAATATATATATATATTTATATATCTATATCAAAATATATATTAAATAAATATTTATATATAAATATACATATTTATTTATTTATTTATGTAAATACATACATATATATATATATATGTAAATACATATTAAATATATATAAAAATTTATATAAATATATTTATATACATATATATATATATATGTATTTACATAAATAAATAAATATGTATATTTATATATAAATATTTATTTAATATATATTTTGATATAGATATATAAATATATATATATATTTATTTATATATATTTGTAATCTGTTTTGTTTAAAGATAACTTTTGTTTAACTTTACTTTTCTGGTTTATTTGAGCTCAGTTTGTTTTCGTGCTGAGATTCTAAAGATCTAAAGAGATTTTGATCTTTTTTAACTGTGATTTTACAATAGTGAAGGTTTGGCCTGATGTGACTTTTGTTCCTGAACATTTGTTTTGTTTCTTTGTCTCATCGATCATTTCCTTCTGTTTTAGTTCCTCCTGTTTCTGTTTTATCGGCTTTTATTAAATATGAAACGTAACTTTCTTTATTTCAATAAGACGTGTGGACGTGTTTTTTTACTCTGAGTTCAGTCAGTTATTTCTCTGAGTTTAGTTTCTTCATTTCTGATCTTGTTTTTGTCACTTTCTTTGTTATATTTTGATTTCGTTGCTGTTTTGGCTGTTTCTTTTCAAGAAGTTTTAGATTTGGGTAAAGCCGGACAGGATAAAATGCGCTCGGTTAAGGTGAGGGTTAAAGCTTTAATTCAGACTTTAATGGTTTTTAATCCCTGACAGTGGATTCACTCAAACATATAACACGGAACCGAGATACAAATAAGCTTTAACACTTTAAACTATGAATCAAAAATAAAAAGATATAAAACATTTAATATTAAGTGTATAATAATCAGTGTTTGTGACTGACCTGAGAGAGCGCAGCGCAGCAGGACCACCACACCTGAACACAACACAGTAACACAATAATACAACAACACAATAACACAATAACACAACAACACAATAATATCACAATCACAGCAGTAACAGAAGTTAAACTCACTGAGGAGCCGCGGTGTTTCCTTCATGCTGCTGTCGCTGAGACTGAACTCAGAAACAACGAGAACCAGAGTCTGAGGAGGAGCCACCTCGTGACATCATCAGGTGAGCCACCTCGTGACATCATCAGGTGGAGCCACCTCGTGACATCATCAGGTGGAGCCACCTCGTGACATCATCAGGAGGAGCCACCTCGTGACATCATCAGGAGGAGCCACCTCGTGACATCATCAGGAGGAGCCACCTCGTGACATCATCAGGTGGAGCCACCTCGTGACATCATCAGGTGGAGCCACCTCGTGACATCATCAGGAGGAGCCACCTCGTGACATCATCAGGTGGAGCCACCTCGTGACATCATCAGGAGGAGCCACCTCGTGACATCATCAGGAGGAGCCACTCGTGACATCATCAGGTGGAGCCACCTCGTGACATCATCAGGTGGAGCCACCTCGTGACATCATCAGGAGGAGCCACCTCGTGACATCATCAGGTGGAGCCACCTCGTGACATCATCAGGAGGAGCCACCTCGTGACATCATCAGGAGGAGCCACCTCGTGACATCATCAGGAGGAGCCACCTCGTGACATCATCAGAGGAGCCACCTCGTGACATCATCAGGAGGAACCACCTCGTGACATCATCAGGAGGAGCCACCTCGTGACATCATCAGGAGGAGCCACCTCGTGACATCATCAGGAGGAGCCACCTCGTGACATCATCAGGAGGAGGAGCCACCTCGTGACATCATCAGAGGAGCCACCTCGTGACATCATCAGGAGGAGGAGCCACCTCGTGACATCATCAGGAGGAGGAGCCACCTCGTGACATCATCAGGAGGAACCACCTCGTGACATCATCAGGAGGAGCCACCTCGTGACATCATCAGGAGGAACCACCTCGTGACATCATCAGGAGGAACCACCTCGTGACATCATCAGGAGGAGCCACCTCGTGACATCATCAGGAGGAACCACCTCGTGACATCATCAGGAGGTGGAGCCACCTCGTGACATCATCAGGAGGAGGAGCCACCTCGTGACATCATCAGGAGGTGGAGCCACCTCGTGACATCATCAGGAGGAGGAGCCACCTCGTGACATCATCAGGAGGTGGAGCCACCTCGTGACATCATCAGGAGGAGGAGCCACCTCGTGACATCATCAGGAGGAGGAGCCACCTCGTGACATCATCAGGAGGTGGAGCCACCTCGTGACATCATCAGGAGGAGGAGCCACCTCGTGACATCATCAGGAGGTGGAGCCACCTCGTGACATCATCAGGAGGAGGAGCCACCTCGTGACATCATCAGGAGGAACCACCTCGTGACATCATCAGGAGGAGGAACCACCTCGTGACATCATCAGGAGGAGGAGCCACCTCGTGACATCATCAGGAGAACCACCTCGTGACATCATCAGAGGAGCCACCTCGTGACATCATCAGGAGGAACCACCTCGTGACATCATCAGGAGGTGGAGCCACCTCGTGACATCATCAGGAGGAGGAGCCACCTCGTGACATCATCAGGAGGAGCCACCTCGTGACATCATCAGGTGGAGCCACCTCGTGACATCATCAGGAGGAGGAGCCACCTCGTGACATCATCAGGAGGAGCCACCTCGTGACATCATCAGGAGGAACCACCTCGTGACATCATCAGGAGGAGGAGCCACCTCGTGACATCATCAGGAGGTGGAGCCACCTCGTGACATCATCAGGAGGAACCACCTCGTGACATCATCAGGAGGTGGAGCCACCTCGTGACATCATCAGGAGGAGCCACCTCGTGACATCATCAGGTGGAGCCACCTCGTGACATCATCAGGAGGAGCCACCTCGTGACATCATCAGGAGGTGGAGCCACCTCGTGACATCATCAGGAGGAGCCACCTCGTGACATCATCAGGAGGAGGAGCCACCTCGTGACATCATCAGGAGGAACCACCTCGTGACATCATCAGGAGGAGCCACCTCGTGACATCATCAGGAGGAACCACCTCGTGACATCATCAGGAGGTG
>NC_136852.1:1079877-1212701 GCF_951799975.1 Gobius niger | reverse complement strand
CATCAGGAGGAACCACCTCGTGACATCATCAGGAGGAGGAGCCACCTCGTGACATCATCAGGAGGAGGAGCCACCTCGTGACATCATCAGGAGGAACCACCTCGTGACATCATCAGGAGGAGCCACCTCGTGACATCATCAGGAGGAACCACCTCGTGACATCATCAGAGGAGGAGCCACCTCGTGAGCATCATCAGGAGGAACCACCTCGTGACATCATCAGGAGGAACCACCTCGTGACATCATCAGGAGGAGGAGCCACCTCGTGACATCATCAGGAGGAGGAGCCACCTCGTGACATCATCAGGAGGAACCACCTCGTGACATCATCAGGAGGAGCCACCTCGTGACATCATCAGGAGGAGGAGCCACCTCGTGACATCATCAGGAGGAGGAGCCACCTCGTGACATCATCAGGAGGAGCCACCTCGTGACATCATCAGGAGGAGCCACCTCGTGACATCATCAGGAGGAGAGCCACCTCGTGACATCATCAGGAGGAGGAGCCACCTCGTGACATCATCAGGAGGAGCCACCTCGTGACATCATCAGGAGGAGGAGCCACCTCGTGACATCATCAGGGAGGAGCCACCTCGTGACATCATCAGGAGGAGCCACCTCGTGACATCATCAGGAGGAACCACCTCGTGACATCATCAGGAGGAGGAGCCACCTCGTGACATCATCAGGAGGAGCCACCTCGTGACATCATCAGGAGGAACCACCTCGTGACATCATCAGGAGGAGGAGCCACCTCGTGACATCATCAGGAGGAGCCACCTCGTGACATCATCAGGAGGAGGAGCCACCTCGTGACATCATCAGGAGGAGGAGCCACCTCGTGACATCATCAGGAGGAGCCACCTCGTGACATCATCAGGAGGAGCCACCTCGTGACATCATCAGGTGGAACCACCTCGTGACATCATCAGGAGGAACCACCTCGTGACATCATCAGGAGGAGCCACCTCGTGACATCATCAGGAGGAGCCACCTCGTGACATCATCAGGAGGAGCCACCTCGTGACATCATCAGGTGGAACCACCTCGTGACATCATCAGGAGGAGGAGCCACCTCGTGACATCATCAGGAGGAGGAGCCACCTCGTGACATCATCAGGAGGAACCACCTCGTGACATCATCAGGAGGAGGAGCCACCTCGTGACATCATCAGGAGGAGGAGCCACCTCGTGACATCATCAGGAGGAGCCACCTCGTGACATCATCAGGAGGAGCCACCTCGTGACATCATCAGGAGGAACCACCTCGTGACATCATCAGGAGGAGCCACCTCGTGACATCATCAGGAGGAGCCACCTTGTGACATCATCAGGAGGAACCACCTCGTGACATCATCAGGAGGAACCACCTCGTGACATCATCAGGAGGAGCCACCTCGTGACATCATCAGGAGGAGCCACCTTGTGACATCATCAGGAGGAGCCACCTCGTGACATCATCAGGAGGAGCCACCTCGTGACATCATCAGGAGGAACCACCTCGTGACATCATCAGGAGGAGCCACCTCGTGACATCATCAGGAGGAGCCACCTCGTGACATCATCAGGAGGAACCACCTCGTGACATCATCAGGAGGAGCCACCTCGTGACATCATCAGGTGGAACCACCTCGTGACATCATCAGGTGGAGCCACCTCGTGACATCATCAGGAGGAGCCACCTCGTGACATCATCAGGAGGAGCCACCTCGTGACATCATCAGGAGGAGGAGCCACCTCGTGACATCATCAGGAGGAGGAGCCACCTCGTGACATCATCAGGAGGAGCCACCTCGTGACATCATCAGGAGGAGGAGTCACCTCGTGACATCATCAGGAGGAGCCACCTCGTGACATCATCAGGAGGAGCCACCTCGTGACATCATCAGGAGGAGCCACCTCGTGACATCATCAGGAGGAGGAGTCACCTCGTGACATCATCAGGAGGAACCACCTCGTGACATCATCAGGAGGAGGAGCCACCTCGTGACATCATCAGGAGGAACCACCTCGTGACATCATCAGGAGGAACCACCTCGTGACATCATCAGGAGGAGGAGCCACCTCGTGACATCATCAGGAGGAGGAGCCACCTCGTGACATCATCAGGAGGAGCCACCTCGTGACATCATCAGGAGGAGCCACCTCGTGACATCATCAGGAGGAGCCACCTCGTGACATCATCAGGAGGAGGAGCCACCTCGTGACATCATCAGGAGGAACCACCTCGTGACATCATCAGGAGGAGCCACCTCGTGACATCATCAGGAGGAGGAGCCACCTCGTGACATCATCAGGAGGAGGAGCCACCTCGTGACATCATCAGGAGGAACCACCTCGTGACATCATCAGGAGGAGGAGCCACCTCGTGACATCATCAGGAGGAACCACCTCGTGACATCATCAGGAGGAGCCACCTCGTGACATCATCAGGAGGAGGAGCCACCTCGTGACATCATCAGGAGGAGGAGCCACCTCGTGACATCATCAGGAGGAGCCACCTCGTGACATCATCAGGAGGAACCACCTCGTGACATCATCAGGAGGAGGAGCCACCTCGTGACATCATCAGGAGGAGCCACCTCGTGACATCATCAGGAGGAGCCACCTCGTGACATCATCAGGAGGAGGAGCCACCTCGTGACATCATCAGGAGGAGGAGCCACCTCGTGACATCATCAGGAGGAGCCACCTCGTGACATCATCAGGAGGAGCCACCTCGTGACATCATCAGGTGGAACCACCTCGTGACATCATCAGGAGGAACCACCTCGTGACATCATCAGGAGGAGCCACCTCGTGACATCATCAGGAGGAGCCACCTCGTGACATCATCAGGAGGAGCCACCTCGTGACATCATCAGGTGGAACCACCTCGTGACATCATCAGGAGGAGGAGCCACCTCGTGACATCATCAGGAGGAGGAGCCACCTCGTGACATCATCAGGAGGAACCACCTCGTGACATCATCAGGAGGAGCCACCTCGTGACATCATCAGGAGGAGGAGCCACCTCGTGACATCATCAGGAGGAGGAGCCACCTCGTGACATCATCAGGAGGAGCCACCTCGTGACATCATCAGGAGGAGCCACCTCGTGACATCATCAGGAGGAACCACCTCGTGACATCATCAGGAGGAGCCACCTCGTGACATCATCAGGAGGAGCCACCTCGTGACATCATCAGGAGGAGCCACCTTGTGACATCATCAGGAGGAGCCACCTCGTGACATCATCAGGAGGAGGAGCCACCTCGTGACATCATCAGGAGGAACCACCTCGTGACATCATCAGGAGGAGGAGCCACCTCGTGACATCATCAGGAGGAGGAGCCACCTCGTGACATCATCAGGTGGAGGAGCCACCTCGTGACATCATCAGGAGGAGGAGCCACCTCGTGACATCATCAGGTGGAGCGACATCATCAGGTGGAGCCACCTCGTGACATCATCAGGTGGAAAAGCGGGTTTACCTAAAGTAATGCAAACAAGGATAAACAGTGTAAACCGTGACGTCCCCGACAGGAGAAGGATCGGCTTAGATCAGGTTTGTAGTTTTCAAATGAGGCGTCTCTCTGACTTTTAGATTTGGGTAAAGCTGAGCTGGAGAAAATGCTCTGGGTTAAATCGGGTTCAGAGATTAAAACTAGGGCTGAAACAACTAATCGATTAATCGACAACTAATCGATTACTAAAATAGTTGTCAACTATTCCAGTAATCGATTAATTGTTTTCTAGTGAACACAGACTAAAATTGAGCAAAAAAGACATGACAGTTATGTATTTTGGATGAAAACCTACTTTGTTTTTAAAGTTCGGGTCTGCAGTGTTTTGTACATCGTAAATTTCATAAATATCTGTCTTTGTCTCGTCCAATCAGAAAGCAGAATTAGCACAAAGCGCCTCCTACAAACGTTTACTTTAAGTTTACTCCATCAACACGTCCTCAAGCGGCGCCACTTTAGCTTCATGTGGTCAAAAAATTGAAAAAAATACAATTTCCATTCACCTTTCACAGCCAAGCGATTCATCGATTCATCGTGAAAATAATCGGTCGATTAATCGATTACCAAAATAATCGTTAGTTGCAGCCCTAGTTAAAACATACAGTAAATAAAAACATCACACGCTAAGAAATCCTGATCCAACAGAATCTGAGAACAAGGATCTTTATGAAAACAGAAGGCGGCGAGTGGTCAATGGTCTGGGAAAGAGTGAGAAGGTCGACCGGTCTCTTCCAAGACTGGGCTGAGCTTTAGAAGAACACGTTTGCTGAGACTGGCCTGTAGAGTAGCTTGTGCTAAGTAACAAACGCAGTCACAAAAAAAGCAAAATAAAGTCCGAGGCACTCGAGTCATGTCGTGCCCTGATGAAGACCTGTGCGGTGGAAACGCGTAGGCTGGTCCACACTCAATAACGGACTTTTGTTTTTGCTACATGACGCGAGTGCCTCAGAGTTGGAGGTCCTCTCTGAGCTCATGTCTCAGAGTTGGAGGTCCTCTCTGAGCTCATGTCTCAGTGTTGGAGGTCCTCTCTGTGCTCATGTCTCAGAGTTGGAGGTCCTCTCTGTGCTCATGTCTCAGTGTTGGAGGTCCTCTCTGAGCTCATGTCTCAGAGTTGGAGGTCCTCTCTGAGCTCATGTCTCAGAGTTGGAGGTCCTCTCTGAGCTCATGTCTCAGTGTTGGAGGTCCTCTCTGTGCTCATGTCTCAGAGTTGGAGGTCCTCTCTGTGCTCATGTCTCAGTGTTGGAGGTCCTCTCTGTGCTCATGTCTCAGAGTTGGAGGTCCTCTCTGTGCTCATGTCTCAGAGTTGGAGGTCCTCTCTGTGCTCATGTCTCAGAGTTGGAGGTCCTCTCTGTGCTCATGTCTCAGAGTTGGAGGTCCTCTCTGAGCTCATGTCTCAGTGTTGGAGGTCCTCTCTGTGCTCATGTCTCAGAGTTGGAGGTCCTCTCTGAGCTCATGTCTCAGAGTTGGAGGTCCTCTCTGTGCTCATGTCTCAGAGTTGGAGGTCCTCTCTGTGCTCATGTCTCAGAGTTGGAGGTCCTCTCTGTGCTCATGTCTCAGAGTTGGAGGTCCTCTCTGTGCTCATGTCTCAGAGTTGGAGGTCCTCTCTGAGCTCATGTCTCAGTGTTGGAGGTCCTCTCTGTGCTCATGTCTCAGAGTTGGAGGTCCTCTCTGAGCTCATGTCTCAGAGTTGGAGGTCCTCTCTGTGCTCATGTCTCAGTGTTGGAGGTCCTCTCTGAGCTCAGAGTTGGAGGTCCTCTCTGAGCTCATGTCTCAGAGTTGGAGGTCCTCTCTGAGCTCATGTCTCAGAGTTGGAGGTCCTCTCTGTGCTCATGTCTCAGTGTTGGAGGTCCTCTCTGAGCTCAGAGTTGGAGGTCCTCTCTGAGCTCATGTCTCAGAGTTGGAGGTCCTCTCTGAGCTCAGAGTTGGAGGTCCTCTCTGAGCTCAGAGTTGGAGGTCCTCTCTGAGCTCATGTCTCAGAGTTGGAGGTCCTCTCTGTGCTCATGTCTCAGAGTTGGAGGTCCTCTCTGAGCTCATGTCTCAGAGTTGGAGGTCCTCTCTGAGCTCATGTCTCAGAGTTGGAGGTCCTCTCTGTGCTCATGTCTCAGAGTTGGAGGTCCTCTCATGTCTCAGTGTTGGAGGTCCTCTCTGAGCTCATGTCTCAGAGTTGGAGGTCCTCTCATGTCTCAGAGTTGGAGGTCCTCTCTGAGCTCATGTCTCAGAGTTGGAGGTCCTCTCTGAGCTCATGTCTCAGAGTTGGAGGTCCTCTCTGAGCTCATGTCTCAGAGTTGGAGGTCCTCTCATGTCTCAGTGTTGGAGGTCCTCTCTGTGCTCATGTCTCAGAGTTGGAGGTCCTCTCTGTGCTCATGTCTCAGAGTTGGAGGTCCTCTCATGTCTCAGAGTTGGAGGTCCTCTCTGTGCTCATGTCTCAGAGTTGGAGGTCCTCTCATGTCTCAGAGTTGGAGGTCCTCTCTGTGCTCATGTCTCAGAGTTGGAGGTCCTCTCTGAGCTCATGTCTCAGAGTTGGAGGTCCTCTCATGTCTCAGTGTTGGAGGTCCTCTCTGTGCTCATGTCTCAGAGTTGGAGGTCCTCTCATGTCTCAGAGTTGGAGGTCCTCTCTGTGCTCATGTCTCAGTGTTGGAGGTCCTCTCTGTGCTCATGTCTCAGAGTTGGAGGTCCTCTCTGTGCTCATGTCTCAGTGTTGGAGGTCCTCTCTGTGCTCATGTCTCAGAGTTGGAGGTCCTCTCTGTGCTCATGTCTCAGAGTTGGAGGTCCTCTCATGTCTCAGTGTTGGAGGTCCTCTCTGTGCTCATGTCTCAGAGTTGGAGGTCCTCTCTGTGCTCATGTCTCAGAGTTGGAGGTCCTCTCATGTCTCAGAGTTGGAGGTCCTCTCTGTGCTCATGTCTCAGAGTTGGAGGTCCTCTCATGTCTCAGAGTTGGAGGTCCTCTCATGTCTCAGTGTTGGAGGTCCTCTCATGTCTCAGAGTTGGAGGTCCTCTCTGTGCTCATGTCTCAGAGTTGGAGGTCCTCTCATGTCTCAGAGTTGGAGGTCCTCTCATGTCTCAGTGTTGGAGGTCCTCTCATGTCTCAGAGTTGGAGGTCCTCTCTGTGCTCATGTCTCAGAGTTGGAGGTCCTCTCTGAGCTCATGTCTCAGAGTTGGAGGTCCTCTCATGTCTCAGAGTTGGAGGTCCTCTCTGTGCTCATGTCTCAGAGTTGGAGGTCCTCTCTTTGCTCATGTCTCAGTGTTGGAGGTCCTCTCTGTGCTCATGTCTCAGAGTTGGAGGTCCTCTCTGTGCTCATGTCTCAGAGTTGGAGGTCCTCTCTGAGCTCATGTCTCAGAGTTGGAGGTCCTCTCATGTCTCAGAGTTGGAGGTCCTCTCTGTGCTCATGTCTCAGAGTTGGAGGTCCTCTCTTTGCTCATGTCTCAGTGTTGGAGGTCCTCTCTGTGCTCATGTCTCAGAGTTGGAGGTCCTCTCTGTGCTCATGTCTCAGTGTTGGAGGTCCTCTCTGTGCTCATGTCTCAGAGTTGGAGGTCCTCTCTGTGCTCATGTCTCAGAGTTGGAGGTCCTCTCTGTGCTCAGGTCTCAGTGTTGGAGGTCCTCTCTGATGACATGTTTTTAACATGTGTGACCACGTCGTGAAGCTACTGAGCAAATGTTCACGTGTGAAGCAAAGATCAAAGCCACAGGAAGAACTGACGTCACGTTTGTTTCTGTTTGATCGTCTTCAGAGAGAATCGAGCACAGGAACAGTTCGGAAATGAAATGGAGAGTTTAGGAAGAGGCAGAGTTAGAGGTTAGAGACAGACTCACATGAATAATGAATGTTTATTCAGTTACAAAAACATAAAACAAAAGTACAGTATGTTCTGCAAATTCATCACAGACAAGGCGGGAAACCGAAAAGGTGAAGCTGAAGCCGTGGCTTATTTTTCCCTGTTTACAAAACAACAAAACAACATCTACCATCAAAGACGTTACAAAAAACAAATGTATACAATATATTATATATATATACATTCACACATATACAGTACACATTTTTTCTTCTTTACTAAAATAATAATATGGTAATTTGTAAATACAAATGCTTGTTTGTTTCTCTGTTCCAATTTATGCACAACAGTAATGCATGAGCTTAACTTAACCACATTTTCTTAGGCATTAATATACATAATAACACATAATAATATATAATAACACATAATAACACATACTAACACATACTAACACATACTAACACATAATAACACATAATAACACATAATAACACATAATAACACATAATAACACATAATAACACATTATAACACATAATAACACATAATAACACATAATAACACATACTAACACATACTAACACATAATAACACATTATAACACATAATAACACATAATAACACATAATAACACATACTAACACATACTAACACATACTAACACATAATAACACATACTAACACATACTAACACATACTAACACATACTAACACATACTAACACATACTAACACATAATAACACATAATAACACATAATAACACATACTAACACATACTAACACATACTAACACATAATAACACATACTAACACATACTAACACATAATAACACATAATAACACATAATAACACATACTAACACATACTAACACATACTAACACATACTAACACATAATAACACATAATAACACATAATAACACATACTAACACATAATAACACATAATAACACAGACTGTGTTAACCGAGCACATTTCCTCCAGTTTGGCTTTACCCAAATCTAAAAGCTTCTAGAAAAAAAGCAAAAAAAAAAGTGAAAAGAAAAAGGTGAAACACTGCTGCTCTCTGATTTGGGTAAAGCTGACCTGGGGTAAGAGGTAACGATTTCCTCTCTGTGGGAGGAGCTTGTTTTTATGGGACTTTTTCTATTCATTCCGATGACTCGGCCTCACGATGACATCATCACATGTTCACGTGTCACATGTTCACGTGTCACATGTTCACTGGAGTTTGATGATGTCACATTTCTCCCTGTGTTAAAGTGACAGGTTTTTACACTTTTGAGAAGATTTTAAGTAATAATGATTTTTGTTTCAGTGAAGCAGGAAGTGAATGAGGGAAAGTTATTTAGAACAGATTTTAGGGGAAAAAATAAATAAATTGATTTGACTTTTTAACAGAGAGAGGGGGGGGAGAGAGAGAGAGAGAGGGAGAGAGAGAGAGAGACAGAGGCTCCTCAGGTCTGTGTGACGGGGAAACAGCGCCTCCGCTGGTCACACACGGGAACTACACTTTCTCTTTAGTTTCGGCCAAAGTGAGGCATTTCAGAGGAAACAAAACTGAAGCTCTGAGTGTTTCTAACGTGATCACGGCTGTTCATGACTCAGACACGTCAGCCAGTCACTTATTCATCCGTTTGTTTGTTTGTTTGTTTGTTTGTTTGTTTGTTTGTTTGTTTGTTTATCAGCAATGTACCTGTTACATTCAGCTCAGAAACACTCAGGGACAAAGTAAACCAAAAATAGTAAATAGTGTTTTCTTCTGTTTGTGGGACAAAAGTATTAACAGTAAATAATAAAGTAAACAGACAATAACAAAATCCTGTTAAAGTCAGTGTGAGCGACTCCTCAAACACACGTGTGTCTGTTTCAGATGATCATGTTTTCAAGATGAAACAAAAAGAAAAAAGTTCCTGTTTTTGTGTAAAGCAGCTCATCATGAATGAGATCCAGTCAAAATAAACTGTTTAAACAGATTTACTTCATTAGAACATGTTTATCTTCATTAGAACATGTTTATCTTCATTAGAACATGTTTATCTTCATTAGAACATGTTTATCTTCATTAGAACACGTTTATCTTCATTAGAACATGTTTATCTTCATTAGAACATGTTTATCTTCATTAGAACATGTTTATCTTCATTAGAACATGTTTATCTTCATTAGAACATGTTTATCTTCATTAGAACATGTTTATCTTCATTAGAACATGTTTATCTTCATTAGAACATGTTTATCTTCATTAGAACATGTTTATCTTCATTAGAACATGTTTATCTTCATTAGAACATGTTTATCTTCATTAGAACATGTTTATCTTCATTAGAACATGTTTATCTTCATTAGAACATGTTTATCTTCATTAGAACATGTTTCTTCACGAGAGTAAAAGAGTCACTTTACACAATGGGGTCGCTCTGGTCTGACACGCTTCACTTTCTCTGCAAGGCATGTTTGTGTATAATTGTATATAACTGTATATAACTGTATTTCACTGTATATAACTGTATATACTTGTACTTAATACATTGGAGTATTGAAGGCCACCTGGAGGACGAGCATCAGAGGTGTCGGGTCTATAAAGGACGCCTCAGATCCTCTTTGTTTATCACGTTTGAGACCTGACCTCTGACCTCTGACCTCTGACCTCTGACCTCTGACCTCTGACCTCTGACCTCTGACCTCTGACCTCTGAAAGCACCTGCACTGCCTGTTGCTCTTATATTGAAACAACAGTAAGAACGAACCACAGGCTGACCCCAGGAGGAAGAGTTTTCCAGGCAGTCATATCAGTTATCAAGTGTTATAAAAACACTGTTCCAGGAAACGGGTTTGGCTCCTCCTCCTCCTCCTCTTGCTCCTCCCCCTCCTCCTCTTGCTCCTCCTCCTCCTCCTCCTGCTGAACTTCCTGGTTCACTAACTGACGCAGCTTCACTCGGTCACACTCGTCCGACAGAGCAGCTCCTTTACCCGTGTTGTCCTGAAGGATGGGGGCGTTTCTCCACCTGCTCCTGCTGTGGGCTGCAGCCGCCTCCCCCACTGGGACCTCCCCCACTGGGACCTCCCCCACTGGGACCTCCCCCACTGGGACCTCGGGTGAGACTCTTTCATACTTCAAATGGATGGAAAGCTGCTGTTTTCTAACTCTGATCATTCAGGTTTATGGTTTGTGGAGTTCAGGAAGTTTAAGTTGAAATGAGTTTGATTCAGGAGGAGAAAAGCTGAGTTTGTTACAGTGAACATGTGGTTTTACTTTCAGGATGAGGCTGGTTCTGAAACGTCAGTGCGACTGTGAGGAAACAGAAACTTTCTCAGCTCAGGATTAAAAGTTACAGTAAAAACAGATTAAAACAGAATCAGAGCAAATAAACGTCACATTTAAGGGACGTTTCCGTGGAGACTGAAGTCAGACCCTGATCTGATCCCTCTGAGATCAGGGTCTCCAGTGTCCAGAGGGAGGGAAAGAGCTCAGTGTCTCTATTTATTTTCACATAAATAACTTCAGAAAATGTAATTACATTACAAAAGAATAAAAACGTACTGGAGCCAAAACAAATGACTAATCCCTGAGTCATCAGATCATCACAGGATCATTTTTTAATCACACTATTAATACTGTCAACTGTATTATTGTTATTATTATTGTTATTATTATTATTGTTATTATTATTATTATTGTTATTATTGTTTCTATTATTACTGAGGATCAAGGCTTATGTTTAGTGAGAATTAGATTGTTCTTCTTGCTGTTATTCTCTAAACTGCACTTGTTTGTTTCCGCTCAGTGGAAAATGTCCGGTTTTATAACAATGAACTTGACGTTTCTCAAAATAATAATGAGATTCTCCTTGTCTCATCTGAGCCAATGTTCAGATCTGATCAATATTAAAATCATAAATCTATAACAGCTGTCGCTGATTCTCCGATTCCTGAAGAGAATGTGAACTCATCATAGGGCTGTGCAATTAATCGCAATTCGATTACGATTTCGATTACAACGGTAAACAATTACAAAATTAGCATAAACGTAAAAATGTATAAAAAATTCGAACTTCATCATCGTCATTTTTTTGTCATTTTTTTGTTAATTTTTTGTCATTTTTTTTGTCATTTTTTGTCATTTTTTTGTACATTTTGTGTTATTTTTTTGTTATTTTTTTGTTATTTTTTTTTTTTTTTGTAAAAAAAAATTCATTTTTTGTCATTTTTTTTGTAATTTTTTGTCATTTTTTTGTAAATTTTTTGTAATTTTTTTGTAAAAAAAATTCAATTTTTTTTTCATTTTTTGTCATTTTTTTGTCATTTTTTGGTCATTTTTTTGTAAATTTTGTAAATATGACAAAATATTTTATATAATATACATTATAATTTTTTGTTTTGTCTTTTCAAATTATTATTTGCCCCGGATAAGTGGAAGAAAATCGATGGAAGGAAAAACAAATAATAATTTGTCCCTGTTTCAATTTTGTGAAACAGAGACCTCTCTTTAATCAAGGCGTACTTGAAATCTTTTGTACTTTTATGACCTTTTAAAACTTAAAATATCCTCATAGTGTTTTGATGAATAAATAAATAAAATAAAGATAGACTTTTTTTTAAAGGCAACAAATAATCGTTTGAATAATCGTGATTTAATCTGGGTAATCTGATTACTCCGACCACTGAACAAGCTTCATATTGATCAGTAAAGATGAATCAATCCTTTCGAAATGTTCAGGTTAGAACTCGGATCAAACCGTCTGACGCTCACAGACTTTGGAATCATTAACACACATAAAACATATAAAACATATAAAACATAAAACATGTACAACATAACCCATCACAGGCTGAGTTTCCGCTTCACATACAGACAGTCTGAGGACGATCTTGACTGATTTAAATGTGTATTTTTATATTCACTAACCTGGTGAGCATCGCTCTGCCCGGACACTGATGATGTCACCGCTGTTCTCCGCTCCCATTGGTTCAGCCCTGGCTTTGTTTTTCAGACCCGGACCAACAGGTCATGTGACTGTTGTTATGAGAAACAGCTCAAAGTGCAACAACAATCACATTTACTCAGATATTTACTCAAGTAGAAGTAAAAAGTACTGAGAGACTGTGAGTGACTGAAAATACAGAAAAACTGAATAATCCTGAAGAACAAGGAGGATAATAATATTAAACAAGTGCAGTTTGATTTAAAGAACAGGTCAGTCCAGGACAGTCTTCTCTTCATGTAAAACAGGAGTTTGAATATTTAAATTCTTGTAACGACTGGATCAGGTTTCACAGACTTTCAGAACCAGGAAGTTTAGGATAATAAAAGAATAAAATGCGAACAGACGCCAGGTGTGAATTGTCTTGTTTTGTGTGTGTGTTATTGTGTATTGTATTGGTTTGTGTGTGTGTTATTGTGTATGGTCATGTTTTGTGTGTGTGTTATTCTGTATTGTCAGGTTTGTGTGTGTGTTATTGTGTATTGTATTGGTTTGTGTGTGTTGTTTACCTGCCGGGTTGAGGACGAGGGCGGGACAATAACCATCACCTCACAAAGACCACGCCTTTGTTTGTTTTGCTGGGTTTATTGGCTGGACCGATGACGCAGAAGTTGAAACTGCGACACAGAAGAGTCTGACACGTAAACGACATTAGTCACTTATAAAATCTGACAATGATTATAGGCTAAAAACCGGTTTAAAGTAATACATTTTGGCCAATACATGTACTTTCCTTTTTAAAACATTTTTTTCCAATCTAAATCTAGTTTTGTAGGTAAGCTTTGGGGGCCCACCTGCTGTGCCCCGGACCATAACTATACACTTCTGAGAGCTGAAAGGGAGTCGGCTGAAGCTAAAAAGCTTCTATGTAACTGTCCCATATTCAATGCAATAAACTTGTACAATCAGATAAAATGAAAATAGAAAGTGAGCGCTGCTAAAAGGTCCCATAGGTGTAAGAGGTTATCGGGTGCTCTTCCAAGGAGCCGATAGTGCATGAGGACAGAAGAGAGACTGGCTGTGCGTGTCAAAGCAGTCAAAAAAGGTGTGGAGGCACTCCGGAGTAGCAAAAATTAAAAATCCTTTATTAATGCATGGACAAGAAGGTTAAAAAACGCCAACGCGTTTTGACAGCTATGTCTTCATCAGGGCGAGTTTTGTGAATGAAATGACGTACAGGTGTGTTAAAGGGTGGGTATTATGCAAAATTGACTTTTTCCAGCTTTCCATCATGTTATTCTGTCACTCCCTCATTAAAACCATGCCTGAAGTGTTGCCTTGGCACATTCACGTATTTTCGAGTAATCTGTAGAAACTCTGATGGCGGCCATTTTAGGGATAAAACGCCTGATTCCTTCAGGAAACGCCCTCGACCTCCAGGATACGCCTCCGACCTTTCGTCACCAGCTGAGTAACCAACCACTGCTCCTCAGCAGAACCCCCTCCCCGCAGTGTCTAGCCCTAAGATGTAAACAGAGTCATCATGGAGGATTAGCTTCATGTTTTGTGAACCGGAGCCACAGCAGACTTTTACAAAGACACACATCAGTGTTTCTGTTACCGAAACACCCAGGATTCAAACCGGTGACAATAACACTTATTTCAGTGTCTGGTTCTGCGCTGGGCCTTGATGATGCACAGAGCCTCCGGAGAAAGCTAATGCTAAGCTAAACCTCGAGTCATCACGTGGAAACGAGAAATATGCACAAATAAAGTCAATAAAACCACCACACACATAAAGAACCGTTTAACAATGATCACACACGGAGCCTGGCTTGTTGATTTGGAAGTTTATTGCTCACATTTCATCTACAATGGGTCATAGCCGAGTGGCTTTCTCCTGGAGCTAACAAGCTAGCCGCGACAAGCTAACGGGAAAATTCACTGAATACAAGCAGCATATTATGCACAAATAACGTCAATAAAGCAGACAACTACTTGAAGCAGCCTTTACGATGATCACACACGGAGCCTGGCTTTACACATGTGTGGTTTATTGCAGACTTTTCATCAACAATGAGCTGTAGTCGATTATAACAAGCTAACGGGTAACCTCGAAAAACCACTGTCCACCTGCACAGATAATGTCCGTCTTTTGAATCGTATGGGCTCCTGCAGATCCTGGTGTCGTCCATGGGGGTATAGTTAGAGATCCATAGGGCATGGCAGTTACAAAGAGAAGCCTCCAAACAGCAGTTATTTTTCAGGCAAGAGCCCCTTCCAAGCGTCCGGTGTGGAAGGTTCGTCTCCAAATATTATCCTGTGTGGCCATTGTTCACAAAGTGATAAACAGTAGCTCCTTTCCAACAATAAAAATTAAAATGCACCGATCGTAGTTTCAATATGAGCGCAGTGTTGTGACGCCACAGACAGCGTGTGGAGGGGGCGTGTCGGAAAGGGTCAGAGGTTCTTAAAGAGACAGGGGCCTATTTCAAGTCATTTGCTACCGCCATTTTGAAAGAGCAATTTTATACAAGGCAGTTATTCTAATTTACTGCATTTACAGACCAACAGAAGGTTTGTCATCATTGTAGTGAGATATAGACTGGTGCTATGGGACTGAAAAAAGCAGAACACCCCCTCTTTAAGATACCCGAGAGGGCTCACGAGAGGAGTCACGTGACAAATCAATACAACATGAAATCATTGAGACATGGAACAAGGCAAAGAGCTTATTATTACACATGTTAACAGGACATTGAAAAAACCTACACATGCAGGAAAACACATGTGAAAAATTCAATAAAAACGCTGCTTAGTATGAGCGCACATACAGATACTAAACATGAGCGCTGGTGAGAGGACGACAGTGAGAATGTCAGTATTTACATAGGACACCATAGTGGATCAGGAGACGGAGACAACGAGAACGGAACCGAGAAACCACACTTTGCTGTGGAGAAAATGTCATAGAAAGAGGGAGAAATCTATCTCCTCATTGAGGCCCGGGGGGGCTGGTGGCTCGCAGACTGTCGTCCTCTCACCAGTGCCCATGTTTAGTATCTATATGTGCGGCGGTCATACTAAGCAGCGTTTTTATTGAATTTTTCAATTTTTTGGTCATTTCTTTGTCATTTTTTTGTAAATTTTTTGTCATTTCTTTGTCAAAAAAATTTCATTTTTTTTTCATTTTTTGACATTTTTTTGTAATTTTTTTGTAATTTTTTTGTAAATTATTTTCCTTTTTTTGTTTTTTTGTCATTTTTTTGTAAATTTTTAGTCATTTTTTTGTAAATTTTTGTCATTTTTTAGTCATTTTTTTGTAAATTTTTAGCAAGTTTTTTGTAAATTTTTTTGTCATTTTTTTTTGTAAATTTTTTTTCATTTCTTTTTTTCTTTTTTTTTCTTTTTTTTGTAAATTTTTTGTCATTTCTTTGTCATTTTTTTTATTTATTTTGTAAATTTTTGTCATTTTTTCGTAATTTTTTTTGTCATTATTTTTTCATTTTTTTTCATTTTTTTTCATTTTTTTTCATTTTTTTGTCATTTTTTTGTCATTTTTTTGTAAATTTTTGTCATTTTTTTGTTAATTTTTGTCATTTTTTAGTCATTTTTTTTATAAATTTTTAGCAAGTTTTTTGTAAAAAAAATTTTCATTTTTTTTTGTAAATTTTTTTTCATTTCTTTTTTCTTTTTTTTTCTTTTTTTTGTAATTTTTTTTTTATTTTTTTGTCATTTTTTTTATTTATTTTTGTAAAAAAAAATCATTTTTTTTGTCATTTTTTGTCAATTTTTTGTAAATGTTTTGTCATTTTTTTGTAAATTTTTGTCATTTTTTCGTAATTTTTTTTGTCATTTTTTTTGTCATTTTTTGTCATTTTTAAAAAAAAAATTTGTCATTTCTTTGTAAATTGTTTTCATTTTTTTGTCATTTTTTTGTCATTTTTTGTCATTTTTTAGTCATTTTTTTGTAAATTTTTAGTAAATTTTTTTGTCAATTTTTTGTCATTTCTTTTTTTCTTTTTTTTTCTTTTTTTTGTAAATTTTTGTCATTTTTTTGTCATTTTTTTGTAAATTTTTTGTCATTTTTTGGTCATTTTTTTGTCATTTCTTTGTAAATTTTTTTATTTTTTTGTCATTTTTTTGTCATTTTTTTGTCTTTTTTTGTCTTTTTTAGTCTTTTTTTTGTAAATTTTTAGTAAATTTTTTTGTCATTTTTTTGTTTTAAATTTTTTTCATTTCTTTTTTTCTTTTTTTCGTAATTTTTTGTAATTTTTTTGTAATTTTTTTGTCATTTTTTGTCATTTCTTTGTAAATTTTTGTCATTTTTGTCATTTCTTTGTCATTTTTTGTCATTTTTTGTCATTTCTTCACAATAAGACTGTGAAGTAACGCCGACTGTAACAAGTGAATTTCTCCTTTGTGAGATCAATAAAGGTTTATCTTATCTTATCTTATCTTAACAATCAGCTCTTTGCCTTGTTCCATGTCTCGATGATTTCATGTTGTATTGATTTGTCACGTGACTCCTCTCGTGTATTTTAACACACCTGTAAGTCATTTCATTCACAAAACTCGCCCTGATGAAGACATAGCTGTCGAAACGCGAAACTGCTTTGACACGCACAGCCAGTCTCTCTTCTGTCCTCACAAACTTCTACAATCATCCGGGCTTTAGATGTACACAACACATTCCAACCCTTTTCAATGAACTTAGCAACCGTCCAAATCGCGCATTAGCCTTAGACTTGGCAGCATTGACAAAGCAGAGCATGTATGTTTCATGTTGCTCCACTGCAGCGGAGAACAAAGCATCAAAACCCTGTCGCCTGTTAGCTCTGATTGTGAATGTTCCTCCTCTAACACTCTGGTGTTTCCACAGACTCCCTCCAGGTCTCCTCTGGGTCAAGCGTCGTTCTTCCATGCGATGCTCCTCCAGGCACGGACCTGGAGAACCTGGCACTGGAGTGGACCCGGCCCAATCTCAAATACAACTACGTGTTCCTGTTCCGCGACGGTCGACCACTCCAGGAATTTCAACATCCTCGCTTTAAAGGTCGTGTGGAGCTGAGCAACCCCAGGCTGGACAAAGGAGACCTGTCCATCACCCTGAGGGACGTTGACCAGCGGGACGGCGGGCTCTACGAGTGCCACGTCTTCAGCCCATCACACGAGGACAGGAAGCGCCGCGCTGTGTTGGGCACACGGCCAATCAGAACCATCGACCTGACGGTGGGACCCCGGGGTGAGTCCCAGAGCGTCAGAGGAAAGATGCCCACAAACCAGAGCCGTGGGAAGATGTTTTAGTTAGGGGGCGCTGAGGGACAAAATCTCCCCCCAAAATACTTTTTCTGTGCGTAAATCCTATTGATTAACCTCTTAACTCCCGCCTGAACCGAGAGCATTTTCTCCAGTTCTGCTTTACCCAAATCCTGTAGGCCAGTGTGACGCCTCATCTGAAAGTAAGACCTACAAAAACTCATCTAAATGGATCTTTTTCCTCAAGTCATCAGATTTTTTTTTCGTCTCATTTTTTGTCACATTTTCGTCAAATTATTCGCATTTTTTTGTCAAATTCTTATCACTTTTTTGTCAAATTTTTGTCCATTTTTTCTAAATTTTTTGTCACTTTTTCGTCAAATTTTTCTCAATTTTTTGTCAAATTTTTATCCATTTCTGTCATTTTTTTGTAATTTTTTGTCACTTTTTCATCAATGTTTTCTCACTTTTTTCAAATTTCCATCATTATTTTCGTCTCAGTTTTGTCGCTATTTTCACTGCTTTTTTCCAGAAGCTTTTGGATTTGGGGTAAAGCTGGAGAAAATGTGCTCGGTTCAGGTGGGAGTTAACTATCTTCACAAACTATCCACCAGGGGGTGCTGCAGCGCCCTCAGCGCCCTGGGTTCCCACGGCCTTGTCCACAAATGATCCTTTCACCTCGTTTCACCGTCATCGACTGGCCCGGGTTGATCAACTCCCATCGACCCGGGCCAGTCGATGATGCTTGAGAACCTCCTCTGTCAAAGGATCCTTCCTGGACGACTGAGAGCCTTTACAGACATAACACAGCAGTTTCACGCGTGACATTGGGGTTAGAAACGTAGGGATCACACTGATGTGGGGCAGGGATTCCCAACAATGTGCGCTCTGCTTTATGACCACGACACTGGGGGCCGCCATTGCTGTAGTACCTCCATATCGCCACTAGGCCCCCATTGAAAAGCATTGGAGTTTAGACACGTTAAAAACAACTTTAACGCCTGGTTTCTATGTTTTCAACACTAGACGAGGCTGATCTTCCTCCTGAGATAACGCTGGGTCACAGTTAAAGAAACCAGGCTGGTTTTCGTAAGAAGAATTTTAGAAATCTGGTACTTAATGAGGGTCGGACTGTTAGCATTGGAGCTGCGCGAGGGAGGAGTCTACAGTGAAGATCCCGCCCTTATGCCCTTTTTAGGAACAGGCTTCATCAGAGCTGGGGAGGAGGAGTCTGTAAATCCTCCATGAATTCCCCCTCGACCGTGGTCACTGTGGTAAACGGGGAGGAGTGAGCATAAGACGTCCATTATTTTTTACAGTCTATGGTTCCCAATCACCCCCATCATCTTTTCACAGCTGCGATGGACATTTAGTTGATCACTTTCAATAGAAAGCGCCACGGCCACAATGTAGATCAGGGGCACGCATGAAAGGTGCAAAGGGGAAGACAAAAACACCCACATTTATCCCCATGGGTGCCTCGTTTGTGCGCCCAGTGTGGCTTTAGGGCAGACGAGGAAAATACATAAATAAACTTCATTCCGTCTGTGTCTCCAGAGCCGTTCACGATCCAGGCGTTCCCTGGAGAGGACGTGCTCCTCCCTCTGAAGACGACGGACGTCCGCGTGACCTCCCTGATGTGGAAGCGCGAGGACGACCCCGAGCGCTTCGTCTTCCTGTCCGGGATGGACCACCCGCACCACCAGCATCCCCGGTACTCCGGCCGCACCGAGCTGACCGGGACCGGGACCGGAGACCTGACCGTGAGGCTGCGCAACGTCCAGCCCGGCGACAGCGGCACCTACCACGGCCGCATCGTCCAATCACAGCAGAGAGTGAAGAGACAGCTCCACTCAGAGCCGGACAGCATCGTCATCCTCCAGGTCCTTCAGAGTGAGTGGCACAGTGGTTATCCTCCTGGCACAGTGGTTATCCTCCTGGCAGAGAGGATAAGATCTTCACGGTGTTGTTTAGAAGTTTGATGACTCTGTAACTATTCTCATGGTTAGACTTTACCCCTGACCTCTGTGTTGCAGGCGGAGCGCTGGGACTGGGAGGCGGAGCTGCAGTTGTGGTCGCCGTTGTCATGGCGATGGTTCTACAGCTGCTGCAGTAACGCGTGTCACTCGTTCGTTTGAGTTTTACCTGAGGATGTCTACAATGAAAGGACACTCCGATGTTCCCTTTGAACCCGTCGGAATCTCCTTACGGACATGTTGAACTCACAGACTCCGTGATGATCCTGAGGCCCTCCCACGACCCTCCCCTCATGATGACGCAGAGGCCTCGTGAAAGATCTGTGAACAATTCCAGCTGAAAGCATCCCAGTTCTTGCAGCAGAGTCCCCATTGAGCATGTTTGGGATGGATCGGCGAATACAGCGAGTTCCTTTAAAGAGTGAACCAACATGTCCACAATCAGCGCCTGACCCGCCCTGATGAAGGAGACCATCATGTTTGTAGAAAATGGTTTGTAGCATGTGTGAATAGGTCCAAACGGAGATGGAGGGTCACGTGACCAGTGGAGCTCCACGCCTCCACAGGACACGGCACTAACTAACCCTAACCTTTACCCAAATCTAAAAGCTTCATGAAAAAGTGACGAGAGTGACATGCGGAAAAAGCGACAAAAACACAGATAAAAAGTGAAAAAGACACAAAAGAGTGTAAAAAAAACGCCAGAAAAGACACAAAAGAGTGTAAAAAAACCAGCCAGAAAAGGCACAAAAGAGTGTAAAAAAAACCAGCCAGAAAAGACACAAAAGAGTGTAAAAAAACAGCCAGAAAAGACACAAAAGAGTGTAAAAAAACCAGCCAGAAAAGGCACAAAAGAGTGTAAAAAAAACCAGCCAGAAAAGACACAAAAGAGTGTAAAAAAACAGCCAGAAAAGACACAAAAGAGTGTAAAAAAACAGCCAGAAAAGACACAAAAGAGTGTAAAAAAACAGCCAGAAAAGACACAAAAGAGTGTAAAAAAAACCAGCCAGAAAAGACACAAAAGAGTGTAAAAAAAACCAGCCAGAAAAGACACAAAAGAGTGTAAAAAAACCAGCCAGAAAAGACACAAAAGAGTGTAAAAAACCAGCCAGAAAAGACACAAAAGAGTGTAAAAAAACAGCCAGAAAAGACACAAAAGAGTGTAAAAAAACAGCCAGAAAAGACACAAAAGAGTGTAAAAAAACAGCCAGAAAAGACACAAAAGAGTGTAAAAAAACAGCCAGAAAAGACACAAAAGAGTGTAAAAAAACAGCCAGAAAAGACACAAAAGAGTGTAAAAAAACAGCCAGAAAAGACACAAAAGAGTGTAAAAAAACAGCCAGAAAAGACACAAAAGAGTGTAAAAAAAACCAGCCAGAAAAGACACAAAAGAGTGTAAAAAAACAGCCAGAAAAGACACAAAAGAGTGTAAAAAAACAGCCAGAAAAGACACAAAAGAGCAATAAAAAAGAAATGAAAAGAAATGTCAAAAAGGATTGCGACAACGCGACAACAATGCGAGGAAAAAGATCAGTCTACATGAGTTTTGTAAACGTTCGAGCATACGAAAACTTAAAGGAACAGGCCACCGTTTTTACATACTGAGATATGTTCTTACCTAACCTTAGACGTGTTAATATATCCCCGTCTGGTCTTTGTCCGTGCGCTCACACATACGCAGCCTCTCCCACATGTCACATAGCTCCGAAAAAGCTCACGATAGAAGCTACCAAGCTCTTCCACGTGTTCACTATTTAAATAAAGTTACGGGAAGTGTTTTCATGCCAAGTATATCATATCGTATCATTACGCCTCACAATATAGTCCCCCTTTTTATCTGCTTATAAAATCCACATGTTACATTTCTGTGTAAAAATACTTCGCATGAAAACACTTTTTCAGATTTTTGCTGAAAAGACCTGGATGGGAGAGAGCCAGCCACTTATTTGTTTCTGCATCAGAACTTTTCATGCTGTTTTGAGAAATTTAATGTACAGATTTATTTGTCGGCTCAACAGCTGTGACAATATGATTATTATGAGCTTGACAAACATCAGAGTCAGTGCTGCCAGTCTGAGCGGTGGCCACACTGGTGCAGTATCTGCGCTAAAGGTTGTTCTGTGTTTGTGTTTGTTTTTGTTTTAACTGGACCTTGAGTCTGCAATAAAGGTTGATGATGATGATGATGTAGGTCTTAGCTTTCAAATGAGGCGTTACACTGGCCTATAGGCTGTGACCTTTTAGATTTGGGTAAAGCTGAACTAGAGAAAATGTGCTTGTTTAAACCAGGGACAATATTGTCTGTAACAGCTGGACCTATGACCTATGACCTATGACCTATGACCTATGACCACATGAAACACCAGGATTATTTCCTCAAATCAAACTCAAACGAACGAGTGACACGAGAGTCAGAAGCTTCACGCGCTCCTGGAGTTTGGAGCTCACCATACTCCCAATATATCCTGTGCACTTATGTAGCTAATGCAAACTATAGTATTATGTGATTTACTGCATTCTGAAGTCATGTAAAACATGAATGATATACAAATATACAAATATTCCTTTTGCTCTAACCCTCTTTGCCAGGCTCTTCCTGAATAAGCTAATGCCACATGCTCTCATTCTGTGGTTTGAATTAGAAAGATTGTATTTGGGTGTTGACTCCTTCTACAGGACGCAGAGTCTTTAGTTTTGTTGTGGTGCGTTTGTTGTTTCAGTTTTCTGTTTTAGCAGAGGTTATGTTTTGTAGACCAGACCCGCTTTGACCACACGACCTAAAACATGTGGGGGCCTCTCCAGAGGAATATTATGAACTTCTGCTTCTGTCATAGCTTGTGGATCTGTATTTCCCAGTGCAAAGAAGCAGACCGTCCTAGTTCAGGGGTTAAAGTTCATAATATTCCTCTGGAGCGCGGCCCCCTCTGCGCTGTCGGTCAGTCACAAAACAAAACCTCTGCTAAAACAGAAAACTGAAACAACAAGCACACCACAACAAAACTAAAGACTCTGTGTCCTGTAGCTTGTGGATCTGTGTTTCCCAGTGGACTCTTGTCTCAATGACACTTTTCTTGGTTAAATAAAGGTTTGAATGAAATCTTTGTGTAAGACACAATTAAAGTTTTTCATGGAAATGTATTGAACTCCTGTCACGTTAATGAACTCATCAGATTGATTGTTGGTAGTGTGTAGTTTGTCCCACAAAAGCTTAATAACATACGTGCCTCTGCTCAGCTGCTCAGTCAGATCCCAGATGAGAGTGAAGAGAAGCAGCAGCGGAGAAGGCGCAGAGCTACGCAGTAGTTGCAGGAGCTTATTGGAACAGTTCCTACAGTCGCAGGATTCTTGGAGCGGCTGAATGAATGAACGTTTGCTTTGTGCCTTGGATCTGAGCTGTTCATCAGGAGCACCCCTGCTTATGCTCTTCATTCTTCAGCACAGCGGCTCTGACACATGGGATACAGCGGCAAGAGAAAGGAAGTGCACCGTCTGGAATTTCAATCAATCAATCAAATTTTATAAATATATTATAAAGAATTTCTGTCTAAATGTGTCTGACCTTCATCAGAATCAGGAATGATGTCACGGTGTCTGTCTGAACTGATACCTGTATATTTGATCATAGCACAAAGTCCTTGTAGTCATGTAACAAGTACATTTCTCCATAAAGGCTGATCTTATCTTATAAACTTGTGAATCAATTTTTCTACTGATGATGCAATGTTGTCCAGGACCTGAGGAAGCAAAACAGCCCCATGATGCTCCTCCACAGTGAGGAGAGGGTTTATCACCATGATGCTCCTCCACAGTGAGGAGAGGGTTTATCATCATGATGCTCCTCCACAGTGAGGAGAGGGTTTATCATCATGATGCTCCTCCACAGTGAGGAGAGGGTTTATCATCATGATGCTCCTCCACAGTGAGGAGAGGGTTTATCATCATGATGCTCCTCCACAGTGAGGAGAGGGTTTATCATCATGATGCTCCTCCACAGTGAGGAGAGGGTTTAACATCATGATGCTCCTCTACAGTGAGGAGAGGGTTTATCATCATGATGCTCCTCCACAGTGAGGAGAGGGTTTATCACCATGATGCTCCTCCACATGAGGAGAGGGTTTATCATCATGATGCTCCTCCACAGTGAGGAGAGGGTTTAACATCATGATGCTCCTCCACAGTGAGGAGAGGGTTTAACACCATGATGCTCCTCCACAGTGAGGAGAGGGTTTAACATCATGATGCTCCTCCACAGTGAGGAGAGGGTTTAACATCATGATGCTCCTCCACATGAGGAGAGGGTTTATCATCATGATGCTCCTCCACAGTGAGGAGAGGGTTTAACATCATGATGCTCCTCCACAGTGAGGAGAGGGTTTAACATCATGATGCTCCTCCACAGTGAGGAGAGGGTTTAACATCATGATGCTCCTCCACATGAGGAGAGGGTTTATCATCATGATGCTCCTCCACAGTGAGGAGAGGGTTTAACATCATGATGCTCCTCCACATGAGGAGAGGGTTTATCATCATGATGCTCCTCCACAGTGAGGAGAGGGTTTATCATCATGATGCTCCTCCACAGTGAGGAGAGGGTTTAACATCATGATGCTCCTCCACATGAGGAGAGGGTTTATCATCATGATGCTCCTCCACATGAGGAGAGGGTTTATCATCATGATGCTCCTCCACATGAGGAGAGGGTTTATCATCATGATGCTCCTCCACATGAGGAGAGGGTTTATCACCATGATGCTCCTCCACATGAGGAGAGGGTTTATCATCATGATGCTCCTCCACATGAGGAGAGGGTTTATCATCATGATGCTCCTCCACAGTGAGGAGAGGGTTTATCATCATGATGCTCCTCCACAGTGAGGAGAGGGTTTATCATCATGATGCTCCTCCACATGAGGAGAGGGTTTAACATCATGATGCTCCTCCACATGAGGAGAGGGTTTAACATCATGATGCTCCTCCACAGTGAGGAGAGGGTTTATCACCATGATGCTCCTCCACATGAGGAGAGGGTTTATCACCATGATGCTCCTCCACATGAGGAGAGGGTTTATCATCATGATGCTCCTCCACAGTGAGGAGAGGGTTTATCATCATGATGCTCCTCCACATGAGGAGAGGGTTTAACATCATGATGCTCCTCCACAGTGAGGAGAGGGTTTATCATCATGATGCTCCTCCACATGAGGAGAGGGTTTAACATCATGATGCTCCTCCACATGAGGAGAGGGTTTATCATCATGATGCTCCTCCACATGAGGAGAGGGTTTAACATCATGATGCTCCTCCACAGTGAGGAGAGGGTTTAACATCATGATGCTCCTCCACAGTGAGGAGAGGGTTTATCATCATGATGCTCCTCCACATGAGGAGAGGGTTTATCATCATGATGCTCCTCCACAGTGAGGAGAGGGTTTAACATCATGATGCTCCTCCACATGAGGAGAGGGTTTAACATCATGATGCTCCTCCACAGTGAGGAGAGGGTTTATCATCATGATGCTCCTCCACATGAGGAGAGGGTTTAACATCATGATGCTCCTCCACATGAGGAGAGGGTTTATCATCATGATGCTCCTCCACATGAGGAGAGGGTTTATCATCATGATGCTCCTCCACATGAGGAGAGGGTTTATCATCATGATGCTCCTCCACATGAGGAGAGGGTTTAACATCATGATGCTCCTCCACAGTGAGGAGAGGGTTTAACATCATGATGCTCCTCTACATGAGGAGAGGGTTTAACATCATGATGCTCCTCTACATGAGGAGAGGGTTTAACATCATGATGCTCCTCCACAGTGAGGAGAGGGTTTAACATCATGATGCTCCTCTACATGAGGAGAGGGTTTAACATCATGATGCTCCTCCACATGAGGAGAGGGTTTATCACCATGATGCTCCTCCACATGAGGAGAGGGTTTATCATCATGATGCTCCTCCACATGAGGAGAGGGTTTAACATCATGATGCTCCTCCACATGAGGAGAGGGTTTATCACCATGATGCTCCTCCACATGAGGAGAGGGTTTAACATCATGATGCTCCTCCACATGAGGAGAGGGTTTAACATCATGATGCTCCTCCACAGTGAGGAGAGGGTTTATCACCATGATGCTCCTCCACATGAGGAGAGGGTTTATCATCATGATGCTCCTCCACAGTGAGGAGAGGGTTTAACATCATGATGCTCCTCCACATGAGGAGAGGGTTTAACATCATGATGCTCCTCCACAGTGAGGAGAGGGTTTAACATCATGATGCTCCTCCACAGTGAGGAGAGGGTTTATCATCATGATGCTCCTCCACATGAGGAGAGGGTTTAACATCATGATGCTCCTCCACATGAGGAGAGGGTTTATCATCATGATGCTCCTCCACAGTGAGGAGAGGGTTTAACATCATGATGCTCCTCCACATGAGGAGAGGGTTTAACATCATGATGCTCCTCCACATGAGGAGAGGGTTTAACATCATGATGCTCCTCCACAGTGAGGAGAGGGTTTATCATCATGATGCTCCTCCACATGAGGAGAGGGTTTATCATCATGATGCTCCTCCACATGAGGAGAGGGTTTATCATCATGATGCTCCTCCACAGTGAGGAGAGGGTTTAACATCATGATGCTCCTCCACATGAGGAGAGGGTTTATCACCATGATGCTCCTCCACAGTGAGGAGAGGGTTTAACATCATGATGCTCCTCCACAGTGAGGAGAGGGTTTAACATCATGATGCTCCTCCACAGTGAGGAGAGGGTTTAACATCATGATGCTCCTCCACATGAGGAGAGGGTTTATCACCATGATGCTCCTCCACAGTGAGGAGAGGGTTTAACATCATGATGCTCCTCCACAGTGAGGAGAGGGTTTATCATCATGATGCTCCTCCACATGAGGAGAGGGTTTAACATCATGATGCTCCTCCACATGAGGAGAGGGTTTATCATCATGATGCTCCTCCACATGAGGAGAGGGTTTATCATCATGATGCTCCTCCACATGAGGAGAGGGTTTATCATCATGATGCTCCTCCACATGAGGAGAGGGTTTATCATCATGATGCTCCTCCACATGAGGAGAGGGTTTAACATCATGATGCTCCTCCACATGAGGAGAGGGTTTATCATCATGATGCTCCTCCACATGAGGAGAGGGTTTAACATCATGATGCTCCTCCACAGTGAGGAGAGGGTTTAACATCATGATGCTCCTCCACATGAGGAGAGGGTTTAACATCATGATGCTCCTCCACATGAGGAGAGGGTTTATCATCATGATGCTCCTCCACAGTGAGGAGAGGGTTTAACATCATGATGCTCCTCCACAGTGAGGAGAGGGTTTAACATCATGATGCTCCTCCACAGTGAGGAGAGGGTTTAACATCATGATGCTCCTCCACAGTGAGGAGAGGGTTTAACATCATGATGCTCCTCCACATGAGGAGAGGGTTTATCACCATGATGCTCCTCCACAGTGAGGAGAGGGTTTAACATCATGATGCTCCTCCACAGTGAGGAGAGGGTTTATCATCATGATGCTCCTCCACATGAGGAGAGGGTTTATCATCATGATGCTCCTCCACATGAGGAGAGGGTTTATCATCATGATGCTCCTCCACATGAGGAGAGGGTTTATCATCATGATGCTCCTCCACATGAGGAGAGGGTTTAACATCATGATGCTCCTCCACATGAGGAGAGGGTTTATCACCATGATGCTCCTCCACATGAGGAGAGGGTTTATCATCATGATGCTCCTCCACATGAGGAGAGGGTTTAACATCATGATGCTCCTCCACAGTGAGGAGAGGGTTTATCATCATGATGCTCCTCCACATGAGGAGAGGGTTTAACATCATGATGCTCCTCCACATGAGGAGAGGGTTTATCATCATGATGCTCCTCCACATGAGGAGAGGGTTTATCATCATGATGCTCCTCCACATGAGGAGAGGGTTTAACATCATGATGCTCCTCCACATGAGGAGAGGGTTTATCATCATGATGCTCCTCCACATGAGGAGAGGGTTTATCATCATGATGCTCCTCCACAGTGAGGAGAGGGTTTAACATCATGATGCTCCTCCACAGTGAGGAGAGGGTTTAACATCATGATGCTCCTCCACAGTGAGGAGAGGGTTTATCATCATGATGCTCCTCCACATGAGGAGAGGGTTTATCATCATGATGCTCCTCCACATGAGGAGAGGGTTTATCACCATGATGCTCCTCCACATGAGGAGAGGGTTTATCATCATGATGCTCCTCCACATGAGGAGAGGGTTTATCACCATGATGCTCCTCCACATGAGGAGAGGGTTTATCACCATGATGCTCCTCCACATGAGGAGAGGGTTTATCACCATGATGCTCCTCCACATGAGGAGAGGGTTTAACATCATGATGCTCCTCTACAGTGAGGAGAGGGTTTAACATCATGATGCTCCTCTACAGTGAGGAGAGGGTTTATCATCATGATGCTCCTCCACATGAGGAGAGGGTTTAACATCATGATGCTCCTCTACATGAGGAGAGGGTTTATCATCATGATGCTCCTCTACATGAGGAGAGGGTTTATCACCATGATGCTCCTCCACATGAGGAGAGGGTTTAACATCATGATGCTCCTCCACATGAGGAGAGGGTTTATCATCATGATGCTCCTCCACAGTGAGGAGAGGGTTTATCATCATGATGCTCCTCCACAGTGAGGAGAGGGTTTATCATCATGATGCTCCTCCACATGAGGAGAGGGTTTAACATCATGATGCTCCTCTACATGAGGAGAGGGTTTATCATCATGATGCTCCTCTACATGAGGAGAGGGTTTATCATCATGATGCTCCTCTACATGAGGAGAGGGTTTATCATCATGATGCTCCTCTACATGAGGAGAGGGTTTATCATCATGATGCTCCTCTACATGAGGAGAGGGTTTATCATCATGATGCTCCTCCACATGAGGAGAGGGTTTATCACCATGATGCTCCTCTACATGAGGAGAGGGTTTATCATCATGATGCTCCTCCACATGAGGAGAGGGTTTATCATCATGATGCTCCTCCACATGAGGAGAGGGTTTAACATCATGATGCTCCTCCACATGAGGAGAGGGTTTATCATCATGATGCTCCTCCACATGAGGAGAGGGTTTAACATCATGATGCTCCTCCACATGAGGAGAGGGTTTATCATCATGATGCTCCTCCACATGAGGAGAGGGTTTATCACCATGATGCTCCTCCACATGAGGAGAGGGTTTATCATCATGATGCTCCTCCACATGAGGAGAGGGTTTAACATCATGATGCTCCTCCACATGAGGAGAGGGTTTATCACCATGATGCTCCTCCACAGTGAGGAGAGGGTTTATCATCATGATGCTCCTCCACATGAGGAGAGGGTTTATCATCATGATGCTCCTCCACATGAGGAGAGGGTTTATCATCATGATGCTCCTCCACATGAGGAGAGGGTTTAACATCATGATGCTCCTCCACAGTGAGGAGAGGGTTTATCATCATGATGCTCCTCCACATGAGGAGAGGGTTTATCATCATGATGCTCCTCCACATGAGGAGAGGGTTTAACATCATGATGCTCCTCCACAGTGAGGAGAGGGTTTATCATCATGATGCTCCTCCACATGAGGAGAGGGTTTATCATCATGATGCTCCTCCACATGAGGAGAGGGTTTAACATCATGATGCTCCTCCACATGAGGAGAGGGTTTAACATCATGATGCTCCTCCACAGTGAGGAGAGGGTTTAACATCATGATGCTCCTCCACAGTGAGGAGAGGGTTTATCATCATGATGCTCCTCCACATGAGGAGAGGGTTTATCATCATGATGCTCCTCCACATGAGGAGAGGGTTTAACATCATGATGCTCCTCCACAGTGAGGAGAGGGTTTATCATCATGATGCTCCTCCACATGAGGAGAGGGTTTATCATCATGATGCTCCTCCACATGAGGAGAGGGTTTATCATCATGATGCTCCTCCACATGAGGAGAGGGTTTATCACCATGATGCTCCTCCACATGAGGAGAGGGTTTATCATCATGATGCTCCTCCACAGTGAGGAGAGGGTTTAACACCATGATGCTCCTCCACAGTGAGGAGAGGGTTTATCATCATGATGCTCCTCCACATGAGGAGAGGGTTTATCATCATGATGCTCCTCCACATGAGGAGAGGGTTTATCATCATGATGCTCCTCCACAGTGAGGAGAGGGTTTATCATCATGATGCTCCTCCACAGTGAGGAGAGGGTTTAACATCATGATGCTCCTCCACAGTGAGGAGAGGGTTTAACATCATGATGCTCCTCCACAGTGAGGAGAGGGTTTATCATCATGATGCTCCTCCACATGAGGAGAGGGTTTATCATCATGATGCTCCTCCACATGAGGAGAGGGTTTAACACCATGATGCTCCTCCACATGAGGAGAGGGTTTATCATCATGATGCTCCTCCACAGTGAGGAGAGGGTTTAACATCATGATGCTCCTCCACAGTGAGGAGAGGGTTTAACATCATGATGCTCCTCCACATGAGGAGAGGGTTTAACATCATGATGCTCCTCCACAGTGAGGAGAGGGTTTAACATCATGATGCTCCTCCACATGAGGAGAGGGTTTAACATCATGATGCTCCTCCACATGAGGAGAGGGTTTATCATCATGATGCTCCTCCACAGTGAGGAGAGGGTTTAACATCATGATGCTCCTCCACATGAGGAGAGGGTTTAACATCATGATGCTCCTCTACATGAGGAGAGGGTTTAACATCATGATGCTCCTCCACATGAGGAGAGGGTTTAACATCATGATGCTCCTCCACAGTGAGGAGAGGGTTTAACATCATGATGCTCCTCCACATGAGGAGAGGGTTTAACATCATGATGCTCCTCCACATGAGGAGAGGGTTTATCATCATGATGCTCCTCCACAGTGAGGAGAGGGTTTATCATCATGATGCTCCTCCACATGAGGAGAGGGTTTAACATCATGATGCTCCTCCACATGAGGAGAGGGTTTATCATCATGATGCTCCTCCACATGAGGAGAGGGTTTAACATCATGATGCTCCTCCACAGTGAGGAGAGGGTTTAACATCATGATGCTCCTCCACATGAGGAGAGGGTTTAACATCATGATGCTCCTCCACATGAGGAGAGGGTTTATCATCATGATGCTCCTCTACATGAGGAGAGGGTTTATCACCATGATGCTCCTCCACAGTGAGGAGAGGGTTTATCATCATGATGCTCCTCCACAGTGAGGAGAGGGTTTAACATCATGATGCTCCTCCACATGAGGAGAGGGTTTATCACCATGATGCTCCTCCACATGAGGAGAGGGTTTATCATCATGATGCTCCTCCACAGTGAGGAGAGGGTTTAACATCATGATGCTCCTCCACATGAGGAGAGGGTTTATCATCATGATGCTCCTCCACATGAGGAGAGGGTTTATCATCATGATGCTCCTCCACAGTGAGGAGAGGGTTTAACATCATGATGCTCCTCCACATGAGGAGAGGGTTTATCATCATGATGCTCCTCCACATGAGGAGAGGGTTTATCATCATGATGCTCCTCCACATGAGGAGAGGGTTTATCATCATGATGCTCCTCTACATGAGGAGAGGGTTTATCATCATGATGCTCCTCCACATGAGGAGAGGGTTTATCATCATGATGCTCCTCCACATGAGGAGAGGGTTTATCATCATGATGCTCCTCTACATGAGGAGAGGGTTTATCATCATGATGCTCCTCCACAGTGAGGAGAGGGTTTATCACCATGATGCTCCTCCACAGTGAGGAGAGGGTTTAACATCATGATGCTCCTCCACATGAGGAGAGGGTTTATCATCATGATGCTCCTCCACAGTGAGGAGAGGGTTTATCATCATGATGCTCCTCCACAGTGAGGAGAGGGTTTATCATCATGATGCTCCTCCACATGAGGAGAGGGTTTATCATCATGATGCTCCTCCACATGAGGAGAGGGTTTAACATCATGATGCTCCTCTACAGTGAGGAGAGGGTTTAACATCATGATGCTCCTCCACAGTGAGGAGAGGGTTTAACATCATGATGCTCCTCCACATGAGGAGAGGGTTTATCACCATGATGCTCCTCCACAGTGAGGAGAGGGTTTATCACCATGATGCTCCTCCACATGAGGAGAGGGTTTATCATCATGATGCTCCTCCACAGTGAGGAGAGGGTTTATCATCATGATGCTCCTCCACATGAGGAGAGGGTTTATCATCATGATGCTCCTCCACAGTGAGGAGAGGGTTTATCATCATGATGCTCCTCCACATGAGGAGAGGGTTTATCACCATGATGCTCCTCCACATGAGGAGAGGGTTTATCATCATGATGCTCCTCCACATGAGGAGAGGGTTTAAAATCATGATGCTCCTCCACATGAGGAGAGGGTTTATCATCATGATGCTCCTCCACATGAGGAGAGGGTTTAACATCATGATGCTCCTCCACATGAGGAGAGGGTTTATCACCATGATGCTCCTCCACATGAGGAGAGGGTTTATCACCATGATGCTCCCCCACATGAGGAGAGGGTTTAACATCATGATGCTCCTCCACATGAGGAGAGGGTTTATCATCATGATGCTCCTCCACAGTGAGGAGAGGGTTTATCACCATGATGCTCCTCTACATGAGGAGAGGGTTTATCACCATGATGCTCCTCCACATGAGGAGAGGGTTTATCACCATGATGCTCCTCCACATGAGGAGAGGGTTTATCACCATGATGCTCCTCCACATGAGGAGAGGGTTTATCACCATGATGCTCCTCCACATGAGGAGAGGGTTTATCACCATGATGCTCCTCCACATGAGGAGAGGGTTTATCACCATGATGCTCCTCCACATGAGGAGAGGGTTTAACATCATGATGCTCCTCCACATGAGGAGAGGGTTTATCACCATGATGCTCCTCCACATGAGGAGAGGGTTTATCATCATGATGCTCCTCCACAGTGAGGAGAGGGTTTATCATCATGATGCTCCTCTACAGTGAGGAGAGGGTTTATCATCATGATGCTCCTCCACATGAGGAGAGGGTTTAACATCATGATGCTCCTCCACAGTGAGGAGAGGGTTTATCACCATGATGCTCCTCCACATGAGGAGAGGGTTTATCATCATGATGCTCCTCCACATGAGGAGAGGGTTTAACATCATGATGCTCCTCCACATGAGGAGAGGGTTTATCATCATGATGCTCCTCCACATGAGGAGAGGGTTTATCATCATGATGCTCCTCCACAGTGAGGAGAGGGTTTATCATCATGATGCTCCTCCACAGTGAGGAGAGGGTTTAACATCATGATGCTCCTCCACATGAGGAGAGGGTTTATCACCATGATGCTCCTCCACAGTGAGGAGAGGGTTTAACATCATGATGCTCCTCCACATGAGGAGAGGGTTTATCACCATGATGCTCCTCCACAGTGAGGAGAGGGTTTATCATCATGATGCTCCTCCACATGAGGAGAGGGTTTATCATCATGATGCTCCTCCACAGTGAGGAGAGGGTTTATCATCATGATGCTCCTCCACAGTGAGGAGAGGGTTTATCATCATGATGCTCCTCCACAGTGAGGAGAGGGTTTATCATCATGATGCTCCTCCACATGAGGAGAGGGTTTATCATCATGATGCTCCTCCACAGTGAGGAGAGGGTTTAACACCATGATGCTCCTCCACATGAGGAGAGGGTTTATCATCATGATGCTCCTCCACAGTGAGGAGAGGGTTTAACATCATGATGCTCCTCCACATGAGGAGAGGGTTTATCATCATGATGCTCCTCCACATGAGGAGAGGGTTTATCATCATGATGCTCCTCCACATGAGGAGAGGGTTTATCATCATGATGCTCCTCCACAGTGAGGAGAGGGTTTATCATCATGATGCTCCTCCACATGAGGAGAGGGTTTATCATCATGATGCTCCTCCACATGAGGAGAGGGTTTATCATCATGATGCTCCTCCACATGAGGAGAGGGTTTATCATCATGATGCTCCTCCACATGAGGAGAGGGTTTATCATCATGATGCTCCTCCACATGAGGAGAGGGTTTATCATCATGATGCTCCTCCACATGAGGAGAGGGTTTATCATCATGATGCTCCTCCACATGAGGAGAGGGTTTATCATCATGATGCTCCTCCACATGAGGAGAGGGTTTATCATCATGATGCTCCTCCACATGAGGAGAGGGTTTATCATCATGATGCTCCTCCACATGAGGAGAGGGTTTATCATCATGATGCTCCTCCACAGTGAGGAGAGGGTTTAACATCATGATGCTCCTCCACATGAGGAGAGGGTTTAACATCATGATGCTCCTCCACATGAGGAGAGGGTTTAACATCATGATGCTCCTCCACATGAGGAGAGGGTTTATCATCATGATGCTCCTCCACAGTGAGGAGAGGGTTTAACATCATGATGCTCCTCCACATGAGGAGAGGGTTTAACATCATGATGCTCCTCCACAGTGAGGAGAGGGTTTAACATCATGATGCTCCTCCACATGAGGAGAGGGTTTATCATCATGATGCTCCTCCACAGTGAGGAGAGGGTTTAACATCATGATGCTCCTCCACATGAGGAGAGGGTTTAACATCATGATGCTCCTCCACATGAGGAGAGGGTTTAACATCATGATGCTCCTCCACATGAGGAGAGGGTTTAACATCATGATGCTCCTCCACAGTGAGGAGAGGGTTTAACATCATGATGCTCCTCCACATGAGGAGAGGGTTTAACATCATGATGCTCCTCCACATGAGGAGAGGGTTTAACATCATGATGCTCCTCCACAGTGAGGAGAGGGTTTA
This sequence comes from Gobius niger, assembly GCF_951799975.1. NCBI lineage: Eukaryota > Metazoa > Chordata > Actinopteri > Gobiiformes > Gobiidae > Gobius > Gobius niger. The sequence goes on along the minus strand of NC_136852.1, from coordinate 1,178,347 downwards.
ACATCATGATGCTCCTCCACAGTGAGGAGAGGGTTTAACATCATGATGCTCCTCCACATGAGGAGAGGGTTTAACATCATGATGCTCCTCCACATGAGGAGAGGGTTTATCACCATGATGCTCCTCCACATGAGGAGAGGGTTTATCACCATGATGCTCCTCCACATGAGGAGAGGGTTTATCATCATGATGCTCCTCCACATGAGGAGAGGGTTTAACATCATGATGCTCCTCCACATGAGGAGAGGGTTTAACATCATGATGCTCCTCTACATGAGGAGAGGGTTTAACATCATGATGCTCCTCTACAGTGAGGAGAGGGTTTATCATCATGATGCTCCTCCACATGAGGAGAGGGTTTATCATCATGATGCTCCTCCACAGTGAGGAGAGGGTTTATCATCATGATGCTCCTCCACATGAGGGGAGGGTTTAACATCATGATGCTCCTCCACATGAGGAGAGGGTTTATCATCATGATGCTCCTCCACATGAGGAGAGGGTTTATCATCATGATGCTCCTCCACAGTGAGGAGAGGGTTTAACATCATGATGCTCCTCCACATGAGGAGAGGGTTTATCATCATGATGCTCCTCCACAGTGAGGAGAGGGTTTAACATCATGATGCTCCTCTACAGTGAGGAGAGGGTTTATCATCATGATGCTCCTCCACATGAGGAGAGGGTTTAACATCATGATGCTCCTCCACAGTGAGGAGAGGGTTTAACACCATGATGCTCCTCCACATGAGGAGAGGGTTTAACATCATGATGCTCCTCCACATGAGGAGAGGGTTTAACACCATGATGCTCCTCCACATGAGGAGAGGGTTTAACACCATGATGCTCCTCCACATGAGGAGAGGGTTTAACATCATGATGCTCCTCTACATGAGGAGAGGGTTTAACATCATGATGCTCCTCTACATGAGGAGAGGGTTTATCATCATGATGCTCCTCCACAGTGAGGAGAGGGTTTATCACCATGATGCTCCTCCACAGTGAGGAGAGGGTTTAACATCATGATGCTCCTCCACATGAGGAGAGGGTTTATCATCATGATGCTCCTCCACATGAGGAGAGGGTTTAACATCATGATGCTCCTCCACATGAGGAGAGGGTTTATCACCATGATGCTCCTCCACATGAGGAGAGGGTTTAACATCATGATGCTCCTCCACATGAGGAGAGGGTTTATCATCATGATGCTCCTCCACATGAGGAGAGGGTTTATCATCATGATGCTCCTCCACATGAGGAGAGGGTTTAACACCATGATGCTCCTCCACAGTGAGGAGAGGGTTTATCATCATGATGCTCCTCCACATGAGGAGAGGGTTTAACATCATGATGCTCCTCCACAGTGAGGAGAGGGTTTATCATCATGATGCTCCTCCACAGTGAGGAGAGGGTTTATCATCATGATGCTCCTCCACAGTGAGGAGAGGGTTTATCACCATGATGCTCCTCCACAGTGAGGAGAGGGTTTAACATCATGATGCTCCTCCACATGAGGAGAGGGTTTAACATCATGATGCTCCTCCACATGAGGAGAGGGTTTAACATCATGATGCTCCTCCACATGAGGAGAGGGTTTATCATCATGATGCTCCTCCACATGAGGAGAGGGTTTAACATCATGATGCTCCTCCACATGAGGAGAGGGTTTAACATCATGATGCTCCTCCACATGAGGAGAGGGTTTAACATCATGATGCTCCTCCACATGAGGAGAGGGTTTATCACCATGATGCTCCTCCACATGAGGAGAGGGTTTATCATCATGATGCTCCTCCACAGTGAGGAGAGGGTTTATCACCATGATGCTCCTCCACATGAGGAGAGGGTTTATCATCATGATGCTCCTCTACATGAGGAGAGGGTTTATCATCATGATGCTCCTCCACATGAGGAGAGGGTTTAACATCATGATGCTCCTCCACAGTGAGGAGAGGGTTTATCATCATGATGCTCCTCCACATGAGGAGAGGGTTTATCACCATGATGCTCCTCCACATGAGGAGAGGGTTTAACATCATGATGCTCCTCCACAGTGAGGAGAGGGTTTATCATCATGATGCTCCTCCACATGAGGAGAGGGTTTATCACCATGATGCTCCTCCACATGAGGAGAGGGTTTATCATCATGATGCTCCTCCACATGAGGAGAGGGTTTATCACCATGATGCTCCTCCACATGAGGAGAGGGTTTATCATCATGATGCTCCTCTACATGAGGAGAGGGTTTATCATCATGATGCTCCTCCACATGAGGAGAGGGTTTATCACCATGATGCTCCTCCACATGAGGAGAGGGTTTAACATCATGATGCTCCTCCACAGTGAGGAGAGGGTTTAACATCATGATGCTCCTCCACAGTGAGGAGAGGGTTTATCACCATGATGCTCCTCCACATGAGGAGAGGGTTTATCATCATGATGCTCCTCCACATGAGGAGAGGGTTTAACATCATGATGCTCCTCCACATGAGGAGAGGGTTTATCATCATGATGCTCCTCCACATGAGGAGAGGGTTTATCACCATGATGCTCCTCCACATGAGGAGAGGGTTTAACATCATGATGCTCCTCCACAGTGAGGAGAGGGTTTATCATCATGATGCTCCTCTACAGTGAGGAGAGGGTTTATCACCATGATGCTCCTCCACATGAGGAGAGGGTTTAACACCATGATGCTCCTCCACATGAGGAGAGGGTTTATCACCATGATGCTCCTCCACATGAGGAGAGGGTTTAACACCATGATGCTCCTCCACAGTGAGGAGAGGGTTTATCACCATGATGCTCCTCCACATGAGGAGAGGGTTTATCATCATGATGCTCCTCCACATGAGGAGAGGGTTTATCACCATGATGCTCCTCCACAGTGAGGAGAGGGTTTATCATCATGATGCTCCTCCACAGTGAGGAGAGGGTTTAACACCATGATGCTCCTCCACAGTGAGGAGAGGGTTTAACATCATGATGCTCCTCCACATGAGGAGAGGGTTTATCACCATGATGCTCCTCCACATGAGGAGAGGGTTTATCATCATGATGCTCCTCCACAGTGAGGAGAGGGTTTAACATCATGATGCTCCTCCACATGAGGAGAGGGTTTAACACCATGATGCTCCTCCACATGAGGAGAGGGTTTATCATCATGATGCTCCTCCACAGTGAGGAGAGGGTTTAACATCATGATGCTCCTCCACATGAGGAGAGGGTTTATCATCATGATGCTCCTCCACATGAGGAGAGGGTTTATCACCATGATGCTCCTCCACAGTGAGGAGAGGGTTTAACATCATGATGCTCCTCCACAGTGAGGAGAGGGTTTAACATCATGATGCTCCTCCACATGAGGAGAGGGTTTATCATCATGATGCTCCTCCACAGTGAGGAGAGGGTTTATCACCATGATGCTCCTCCACATGAGGAGAGGGTTTATCATCATGATGCTCCTCCACAGTGAGGAGAGGGTTTAACACCATGATGCTCCTCCACAGTGAGGAGAGGGTTTAACATCATGATGCTCCTCCACATGAGGAGAGGGTTTATCACCATGATGCTCCTCCACATGAGGAGAGGGTTTATCATCATGATGCTCCTCCACAGTGAGGAGAGGGTTTAACATCATGATGCTCCTCCACATGAGGAGAGGGTTTATCATCATGATGCTCCTCTACATGAGGAGAGGGTTTATCATCATGATGCTCCTCCACATGAGGAGAGGGTTTATCATCATGATGCTCCTCCACAGTGAGGAGAGGGTTTATCATCATGATGCTCCTCTACAGTGAGGAGAGGGTTTAACATCATGATGCTCCTCTACAGTGAGGAGAGGGTTTAACATCATGATGCTCCTCCACAGTGAGGAGAGGGTTTAACATCATGATGCTCCTCCACATGAGGAGAGGGTTTAACATCATGATGCTCCTCTACAGTGAGGAGAGGGTTTAACATCATGATGCTCCTCCACATGAGGAGAGGGTTTATCATCATGATGCTCCTCTACAGTGAGGAGAGGGTTTAACATCATGATGCTCCCCCACATGAGGAGAGGGTTTATCATCATGATGCTCCTCCACATGAGGAGAGGGTTTATCATCATGATGCTCCTCTACAGTGAGGAGAGGGTTTAACATCATGATGCTCCTCCACATGAGGAGAGGGTTTATCATCATGATGCTCCTCCACAGTGAGGAGAGGGTTTATCATCATGATGCTCCTCCACAGTGAGGAGAGGGTTTATCATCATGATGCTCCTCCACAGTGAGGAGAGGGTTTATCATCATGATGCTCCTCCACATGAGGAGAGGGTTTATCATCATGATGCTCCTCCACATGAGGAGAGGGTTTATCACCATGATGCTCCAACAAGAGACACTTGTTAAATAGTGTTACATACAGATGTCTACTTTGCTCTTGGAGATTTTTATCCAGGGGGTGTACTTACTTATTCCTCACTGTCCTGTAAATGTTTACATGTTGTGGCCAGTAAAAATATGAAAAACGTAAATGTTTGGGTGGTGTTGATGCTGTTTATTCATTCCTGTGATTCTGATGAAGGTCAGAATCACATTTAGGCAGAAATGTGGACCTTCTTTTTCTTACCACTGTAAACACAGCCTTTTCTCACAGATGCCTCTGTGCACATTGGACCACCGTGCCCTGTGGAGTGGATGTGCACATTGGGACCACCGTGCCCTGTGGTGTGGATGGATGTGAACATTAGACCACCGTGCCCTGTGGTGTGGATGTGCACATTGGGACCACCGTGCCCTGTGGTGTGGATGGATGTGAACATTGGACCACCGTGCCCTGTGGTGTGGATGTGCACATTGGACCACTGTGCCCTGTGGAGTGGATGTGAACATTGGACCACCGTGCCCTGTGGTTTGGATGTGCACATTGGGACCACCGTGCCCTGTGGTGTGGATGGATGTGAACATTGGACCACCGTGCCCTGTGGTGTGGATGTGCACATTGGACCACCGTGCCCTGTGGTTTGGATGTGCACATTAGACCACCGTGCCCTGTGGTGTGGATGTGCACATTGGACCACCGTGCCCTGTGGTGTGGATGTGCACATTGGACCACCGTGCCCTGTGGTGTGGATGGATGTGAACATTGGACCACCGTGCCCTGTGGTTTGGATGTGCACATTGGACCACTGTGCCCTGTGGAGTGGATGTGCACATTGGACCACTGTGCCCTGTGGAGTGGATGTGCACATTGGGACCACCGTGCCCTGTGGTGTGGATGTGCACATTGGACCACTGTGCCCTGTGGTGTGGATGTGCACATTAGACCACCGTGCCCTGTGGTTTGGATGTGAACATTGGACCACCGTGCCCTGTGGTGTGGATGTGCACATTGGGACCACCGTGCCCTGTGGTGTGGATGTGCACATTAGACCACCGTGCCCTGTGGTGTGGATGTGCACATTGGACCACCGTGCCCTGTGGAGTGGATGTGCACATTGGGACCACTGTGCCCTGTGGTGTGGATGTGCACATTGGACCACTGTGCCCTGTGGAGTGGATGTGCACATTGGGACCACCGTGCCCTGTGGTGTGGATGTGCACATTGGACCACCGTGCCCTGTGGAGTGGATGTGCACATTGGGACCACTGTGCCCTGTGGTGTGGATGTGCACATTGGACCACTGTGCCCTGTGGTGTGGATGTGCACATTGGACCACCGTGCCCTGTGGTGTGGATGTGCACATTGGACCACCGTGCCCTGTGGAGTGGATGTGCACATTGGACCACTGTGCCCTGTGGTTTGGATGTGCACATTGGACCACCGTGCCCTGTGGTGTGGATGTGCACATTGGACCACCGTGCCCTGTGGAGTGGATGTGCACATTGGGACCACTGTGCCCTGTGGAGTGGATGTGCACATTGGGACCACCGTGCCCTGTGGTGTGGATGTGCACATTGGACCACCGTGCCCTGTGGTGTGGATGTGCACATTGGGCCCCCGTGCCCTGTGGTTTGGATGTGCACATTGGACCACCGTGCCCTGTGGTGTGGATGTGCACATTGGGACCACCGTGCCCTGTGGTGTGGATGTGCACATTAGACCACCGTGCCCTGTGGTGTGGATGTGCACATTGGACCACCGTGCCCTGTGGTTTGGATGTGCACATTGGACCACCGTGCCCTGTGGTGTGGATGTGCACATTGGACCACCGTGCCCTGTGGTGTGGATGTGCACATTAGACCACCGTGCCCTGTGGTGTGGATGTGCACATTGGACCACCGTGCCCTGTGGTGTGGATGTGCACATTGGACCACCGTGCCCTGTGGTGTGGATGTGCACATTAGACCACCGTGCCCTGTGGTTTGGATGTGCACATTGGGACCACCGTGCCCTGTGGTTTGGATGTGCACATTGGGACCACCGTGCCCTGTGGTTTGGATGTGCACATTGGGACCACCGTGCCCTGTGGTTTGGATGTGCACATTGGGACCACCGTGCCCTGTGGTTTGGATGTGCACATTGGGACCACCGTGCCCTGTGGTTTGGATGTGCACATTGGGACCACCGTGCCCTGTGGTTTGGATGTGCACATTGGACCACCGTGCCCTGTGGTGTGGATGTGCACATTGGACCACCGTGCCCTGTGGTGTGGATGTGCACATTAGACCACCGTGCCCTGTGGTGTGGATGTGCACATTGGGACCACCGTGCCCTGTGGTTTGGATGTGCACATTGGGACCACCGTGCCCTGTGGTTTGGATGTGCACATTGGGACCACCGTGCCCTGTGGTTTGGATGTGCACATTGGACCACCGTGCCCTGTGGTTTGGATGTGCACATTGGACCACCGTGCCCTGTGGTTTGGATGTGCACATTGGACCACCGTGCCCTGTGGTTTGGATGTGCACATTGGGACCACCGTGCCCTGTGGTGTGGATGTGCACATTGGACCACCGTGCCCTGTGGTTTGGATGTGCACATTGGGACCACCGTGCCCTGTGGTTTGGATGTGCACATTGGGACCACCGTGCCCTGTGGTTTGGATGTGAACATTGGGCCCCCGTGCCCTGTGGTTTGGATGTGCACATTGGGACCACCGTGCCCTGTGGTTTGGATGTGAACATTGGGCCCCCGTGCCCTGTGGTTTGGATGTGCACATTGGACCACCGTGCCCTGTGGTGTGGATGTGCACATTGGACCACCGTGCCCTGTGGTGTGGATGTGCACATTGGACCACCGTGCCCTGTGGTTTGGATGTGAACATTGGACCACCGTGCCCTGTGGTTTGGATGTGAACATTGGACCACTGTGCCCTGTGGTTTGGATGTGCACATTTGGACCACCGTGCCCTGTGGTTTGGATGTGCACATTGGGACCACCGTGCCCTGTGGTTTGGATGTGCACATTGGGACCACCGTGCCCTGTGGTGTGGATGTGCACATTGGACCACCGTGCCCTGTGGTTTGGATGTGCACATTGGGACCACCGTGCCCTGTGGTTTGGATGTGAACATTGGACCACCGTGCCCTGTGGTTTGGATGTGCACATTGGACCACCGTGCCCTGTGGTGTGGATGGATGTGAACATTGGACCACTGTGCCCTGTGGAGTGGATGTGCACATTGGGACCACCGTGCCCTGTGGTGTGGATGTGCACATTGGACCACCGTGCCCTGTGGTGTGGATGTGCACATTGGACCACCGTGCCCTGTGGTTTGGATGTGCACATTTGGACCACCGTGCCCTGTGGTTTGGATGTGCACATTGGGACCACCGTGCCCTGTGGTGTGGATGTGCACATTGGGACCACCGTGCCCTGTGGTTTGGATGTGCACATTAGACCACCGTGCCCTGTGGTTTGGATGTGAACATTGGACCACCGTGCCCTGTGGTGTGGATGTGCACATTGGGACCACCGTGCCCTGTGGTGTGGATGTGCACATTTGGACCACCGTGCCCTGTGGTTTGGATGTGCACATTAGACCACCGTGCCCTGTGGTGTGGATGTGCACATTGGACCACCGTGCCCTGTGGTGTGGATGTGCACATTGGACCACTGTGCCCTGTGGTTTGGATGTGCACATTGGGACCACCGTGCCCTGTGGTGTGGATGTGCACATTTGGACCACCGTGCCCTGTGGTTTGGATGTGCACATTAGACCACCGTGCCCTGTGGTGTGGATGTGCACATTGGACCACCGTGCCCTGTGGTGTGGATGTGCACATTAGACCACCGTGCCCTGTGGTGTGGATGTGCACATTGGACCACCGTGCCCTGTGGTTTGGATGTGCACATTGGGACCACCGTGCCCTGTGGTGTGGATGTGCACATTGGACCACCGTGCCCTGTGGTGTGGATGTGCACATTAGACCACCGTGCCCTGTGGTGTGGATGTGCACATTGGACCACCGTGCCCTGTGGTTTGGATGTGCACATTGGGACCACCGTGCCCTGTGGTGTGGATGTGCACATTAGACCACCGTGCCCTGTGGTGTGGATGTGCACATTGGACCACCGTGCCCTGTGGTGTGGATGTGCACATTGGGACCACCGTGCCCTGTGGTGTGGATGTGCACATTGGACCACCGTGCCCTGTGGTGTGGATGTGAACATTGGACCACCGTGCCCTGTGGTTTGGATGTGCACATTAGACCACCGTGCCCTGTGGTTTGGATGTGAACATTGGACCACCGTGCCCTGTGGTGTGGATGTGCACATTGGACCACCGTGCCCTGTGGTGTGGATGTGCACATTGGGACCACCGTGCCCTGTGGTGTGGATGTGCACATTGGACCACCGTGCCCTGTGGTGTGGATGTGAACATTGGACCACCGTGCCCTGTGGTTTGGATGTGCACATTAGACCACCGTGCCCTGTGGTTTGGATGTGAACATTGGACCACCGTGCCCTGTGGTGTGGATGTGCACATTGGGACCACCGTGCCCTGTGGTTTGGATGTGCACATTGGACCACCGTGCCCTGTGGTTTGGATGTGCACATTGGACCACCGTGCCCTGTGGTGTGGATGTGCACATTAGACCACCGTGCCCTGTGGTGTGGATGTGCACATTGGGACCACCGTGCCCTGTGGTTTGGATGTGCACATTGGGACCACCGTGCCCTGTGGTTTGGATGTGCACATTGGGACCACCGTGCCCTGTGGTTTGGATGTGCACATTGGGACCACTGTGCCCTGTGGTGTGGATGTGCACATTGGGACCACCGTGCCCTGTGGTTTGGATGTGCACATTGGACCACCGTGCCCTGTGGTGTGGATGTGCACATTAGACCACCGTGCCCTGTGGTGTGGATGTGCACATTGGACCACCGTGCCCTGTGGTTTGGATGTGCACATTGGGACCACCGTGCCCTGTGGTGTGGATGTGCACATTAGACCACCGTGCCCTGTGGTGTGGATGTGCACATTGGACCACCGTGCCCTGTGGTTTGGATGTGCACATTGGGACCACCGTGCCCTGTGGTGTGGATGTGCACATTGGACCACCGTGCCCTGTGGTGTGGATGTGCACATTAGACCACCGTGCCCTGTGGTGTGGATGTGCACATTAGACCACCGTGCCCTGTGGTGTGGATGTGCACATTGGGACCACCGTGCCCTGTGGTGTGGATGTGCACATTGGGACCACCGTGCCCTGTGGTGTGGATGTGCACATTAGACCACCGTGCCCTGTGGTGTGGATGTGCACATTGGACCACCGTGCCCTGTGGTTTGGATGTGCACATTGGGACCACCGTGCCCTGTGGTGTGGATGTGCACATTGGACCACCGTGCCCTGTGGTGTGGATGTGCACATTAGACCACCGTGCCCTGTGGTGTGGATGTGCACATTAGACCACCGTGCCCTGTGGTGTGGATGTGCACATTGGGACCACCGTGCCCTGTGGTGTGGATGTGCACATTAGACCACCGTGCCCTGTGGTGTGGATGTGCACATTGGGACCACCGTGCCCTGTGGTTTGGATGTGCACATTAGACCACCGTGCCCTGTGGTTTGGATGTGCACATTGGACCACCGTGCCCTGTGGTGTGGATGTGCACATTGGGACCACCGTGCCCTGTGGTTTGGATGTGCACATTGGGACCACCGTGCCCTGTGGTTTGGATGTGCACATTAGACCACCGTGCCCTGTGGTGTGGATGTGCACATTGGACCACCGTGCCCTGTGGTGTGGATGTGAACATTGGGACCACCGTGCCCTGTGGTGTGGATGTGCACATTGGACCACTGTGCCCTGTGGTTTGGATGTGCACATTGGACCACCGTGCCCTGTGGTTTGGATGTGCACATTGGGACCACCGTGCCCTGTGGTGTGGATGTGCACATTGGACCACCGTGCCCTGTGGTTTGGATGTGCACATTGGGACCACCGTGCCCTGTGGTTTGGATGTGAACATTGGACCACCGTGCCCTGTGGTTTGGATGTGCACATTGGACCACCGTGCCCTGTGGTGTGGATGTGCACATTGGGACCACCGTGCCCTGTGGTTTGGATGTGCACATTGGGACCACCGTGCCCTGTGGTGTGGATGTGCACATTGGGACCACCGTGCCCTGTGGTGTGGATGTGCACATTGGACCACCGTGCCCTGTGGTGTGGATGTGCACATTTGGACCACCGTGCCCTGTGGTTTGGATGTGCACATTGGGACCACCGTGCCCTGTGGTGTGGATGTGCACATTGGACCACCGTGCCCTGTGGTGTGGATGTGCACATTAGACCACCGTGCCCTGTGGTTTGGATGTGAACATTGGACCACCGTGCCCTGTGGTGTGGATGTGCACATTGGGACCACCGTGCCCTGTGGTGTGGATGTGCACATTGGACCACTGTGCCCTGTGGTGTGGATGTGCACATTAGACCACCGTGCCCTGTGGTGTGGATGTGCACATTAGACCACCGTGCCCTGTGGTTTGGATGTGAACATTGGACCACCGTGCCCTGTGGTGTGGATGTGCACATTGGGACCACCGTGCCCTGTGGTGTGGATGTGCACATTAGACCACCGTGCCCTGTGGTGTGGATGTGCACATTGGGACCACCGTGCCCTGTGGTTTGGATGTGCACATTGGGACCACCGTGCCCTGTGGTTTGGATGTGCACATTGGGACCACCGTGCCCTGTGGTTTGGATGTGCACATTGGGACCACTGTGCCCTGTGGTGTGGATGTGCACATTGGGACCACCGTGCCCTGTGGTTTGGATGTGCACATTGGGACCACCGTGCCCTGTGGTGTGGATGTGCACATTGGGACCACCGTGCCCTGTGGTTTGGATGTGCACATTGGACCACCGTGCCCTGTGGAGTGGATGTGCACATTGGACCACCGTGCCCTGTGGTGTGGATGTGCACATTGGACCACCGTGCCCTGTGGTGTGGATGTGCACATTGGGACCACCGTGCCCTGTGGTTTGGATGTGCACTTTGGACCACCGTGCCCTGTGGTGTGGATGTGCACTTTGGACCACCGTGCCCTGTGGTTTGGATGTGCACATTGGACCACCGTGCCCTGTGGAGTGGATGTGCACATTGGACCACCGTGCCCTGTGGTGTGGATGTGCACATTGGGACCACCGTGCCCTGTGGAGTGGATGGATGTGCACTTTGGACCACCGTGCCCTGTGGAGTGGATGGATGTGCACATTGGACCACCGTGCCCTGTGGAGTGGATGGATGTGCACATTGGACCACCGTGCCCTGTGGAGTGGATGGATGTGCACATTGGACCACCGTGCCCTGTGGAGTGGATGGATGTGCACATTGGACCACCGTGCCCTGTGGTGTGGATGTGCACATTGGACCACCGTGCCCTGTGGTGTGGATGTGCACATTGGACCACCGTGCCCTGTGGTGTGGATGTGCACATTAGACCACCGTGCCCTGTGGTGTGGATGTGCACATTGGACCACCGTGCCCTGTGGTTTGGATGTGCACATTGGGACCACCGTGCCCTGTGGTGTGGATGTGCACATTGGACCACCGTGCCCTGTGGTTTGGATGTGCACATTGGACCACCGTGCCCTGTGGTTTGGATGTGCACATTGGGACCACCGTGCCCTGTGGTTTGGATGTGCACATTGGGACCACCGTGCCCTGTGGTTTGGATGTGCACATTAGACCACCGTGCCCTGTGGTGTGGATGTGCACATTGGACCACCGTGCCCTGTGGTTTGGATGTGCACATTGGACCACCGTGCCCTGTGGTTTGGATGTGCACATTGGACCACCGTGCCCTGTGGTGTGGATGTGCACATTGGACCACCGTGCCCTGTGGTTTGGATGTGCACATTGGGACCACCGTGCCCTGTGGTGTGGATGTGCACATTGGGACCACCGTGCCCTGTGGTTTGGATGTGCACATTGGACCACCGTGCCCTGTGGTTTGGATGTGCACATTGGACCACCGTGCCCTGTGGTGTGGATGTGAACATTGGGACCACCGTGCCCTGTGGTTTGGATGTGCACATTGGACCACCGTGCCCTGTGGTTTGGATGTGCACATTTGGACCACCGTGCCCTGTGGTTTGGATGTGCACATTGGGACCACCGTGCCCTGTGGTGTGGATGTGCACATTGGACCACCGTGCCCTGTGGTTTGGATGTGCACATTGGGACCACCGTGCCCTGTGGTTTGGATGTGAACATTGGACCACCGTGCCCTGTGGTTTGGATGTGCACATTGGACCACCGTGCCCTGTGGTGTGGATGTGCACATTGGGACCACCGTGCCCTGTGGTTTGGATGTGCACATTGGACCACCGTGCCCTGTGGAGTGGATGTGCACATTGGGACCACCGTGCCCTGTGGTGTGGATGTGCACATTGGGACCACCGTGCCCTGTGGTGTGGATGTGCACATTGGACCACCGTGCCCTGTGGTTTGGATGTGCACATTGGACCACCGTGCCCTGTGGTTTGGATGTGCACATTGGACCACCGTGCCCTGTGGTGTGGATGTGAACATTGGGACCACCGTGCCCTGTGGTTTGGATGTGAACATTGGACCACCGTGCCCTGTGGTTTGGATGTGCACATTGGACCACCGTGCCCTGTGGTGTGGATGTGAACATTGGGACCACCGTGCCCTGTGGTTTGGATGTGCACATTGGACCACCGTGCCCTGTGGTTTGGATGTGCACATTTGGACCACCGTGCCCTGTGGTTTGGATGTGCACATTGGGACCACCGTGCCCTGTGGTGTGGATGTGCACATTGGACCACCGTGCCCTGTGGTTTGGATGTGAACATTGGACCACCGTGCCCTGTGGTTTGGATGTGCACATTGGACCACCGTGCCCTGTGGTGTGGATGTGCACATTGGACCACCGTGCCCTGTGGTTTGGATGTGCACATTGGGACCACCGTGCCCTGTGGTGTGGATGTGCACATTGGACCACCGTGCCCTGTGGTTTGGATGTGCACATTGGACCACCGTGCCCTGTGGTTTGGATGTGCACATTGGACCACCGTGCCCTGTGGTGTGGATGTGCACATTGGGCCCCCGTGCCCTGTGGTGTGGATGTGCACATTGGGACCACCGTGCCCTGTGGTGTGGATGTGCACATTGGACCACCGTGCCCTGTGGTTTGGATGTGCACATTGGACCACCGTGCCCTGTGGTTTGGATGTGCACATTGGGACCACCGTGCCCTGTGGTGTGGATGTGCACATTGGACCACCGTGCCCTGTGGTTTGGATGTGCACTTTGGACCACCGTGCCCTGTGGTTTGGATGTGAACATTGGACCACCGTGCCCTGTGGTTTGGATGTGCACATTGGACCACTGTGCCCTGTGGTGTGGATGTGCACATTGGACCACTGTGCCCTGTGGAGTGGATGTGCACATTGGACCACTGTGCCCTGTGGTGTGGATGTGCACATTGGACCACTGTGCCCTGTGGAGTGGATGTGAACATTGGACCACCGTGCCCTGTGGAGTGGATGTGAACATTGGACCACCGTGCCCTGTGGAGTGGATGTGAACATTGGACCACCGTGCCCTGTGGAGTGGATGGATGTGGCGCGGTCACGGTTCTGGTTCAGACAGAGCTCCCTCTCCGCTCTTGCTTGGAAGTGTTTTCGTTTTGGGGAACTCTCGTGTACTTCATACTGTCCATGGTCAATGAAACGGTCTCTATTTTTAATGAAAACACAAAACGAAAAAGAGAATTATATTTATCAATAGATTAAGTAATATAAAGTAAATGCCATGTCTCTGTCATAAAGAACCTGTGTTGCCCGCTAGTAAAAGTAAAGTAATGTTTACATACGTTAAAGTCATGGACGTTACAGGAAGAAAACTAGTGAGTAAATATGCAGTAAACATGCAGTACATATGCAGTACATATGCAGTACATATGCAGTACAGACGGCCCCGCCTTTAAAGCAGCCTGACAGTAAACACACTGACTCACCCTCTGATCATATAAATGTTGTGGTTTGGCTTCATGTAAAGTCACACCAGTTGATCCGGTCCTGCAGGTCAAACACTCTGAGCTCAGTGTTAATGTGATACAGCTCACACTGATACTAAGTATATAAGGATAAGTATATACAAGTATGTTTCTTATACTTATGTATTAAGAATGATGTTTCATTGTTTACTTTCTTACGGAGGATCAAAGGCACAAAAGCTGAGTCACAAAGTCACCAAACAGGAAACAGCGACTTTAGTTTTGTTTCTTCTGAAATGACTCAGACTTCGACAGAAACAAAACTGATTTCATGACAGAAACAATCGTCCTGAAGCTTCTTTAGTTTTTATAAGAGAGAAAGTAAAGTTTCTGCAGCTCCGTTTTCAGACTCAGGAGAGAAGTTTAGTTTTTAGATAAAACATGACCTGAGTGTGTGTGGAGAGAGGGCGCCCCCTGCTGGACATACAGAGAACTGATACACTGGAGCTTTTCTGTTTTACTTATTTATGCTCCATTTGGGGCATTTCACTTTTACTTTTACTTTGCTCATAACCTTTCCTGTTTTGGAGATAATTTAATGATTTTTTTTGTGAAAAACCTTGATCTGATTTAGATTTTCATAAATTGGTTTGTACAACAATTCATACCCAAGGTTGACAGTGACATAAAATGACATAAGCAGGTCATGATGGCCTATATGATACGGAGGATTGAAAGTGCCACCACTAAATAATGAAATAAATGTGTCATTAATGAATTAAATATGGAATTAAATAAATCGCTGTCCTTACCTCAAGTGGAGGAGTTCAAGTATCTCGGGGTCTTGTTCTCAGTGAGGGACGGATGGAGCGTGAGATGGACAGACGGATCGGTGCGGCGTCAGCAGTGATGCGGTCGCTGTATCGGTCTGTCGTGGTGAAGAGGGAGCTGAGTCGACCCCGCCCTCACCTGTGGTCATGTGATCCTCACCTATGGTCATGTGATCCTCACCTATGGTCATGTGACCCTCACCTATGGTCATGTGATCCTCACCTACGGTCATGAGATCCTCACCTATGGTCATGTGATCCTCACCTATGGTCATGTGACCCTCACCTATGGTCATGTGATCCTCACCTATGGTCATGTGACCCTCACCTGTGGTCATGTGATCCTCACCTATGGTCATGTGATCCTCACCTGTGGTCATGTGATCCTCACCTATGGTCATGTGACCCTCACCTGTGGTCATGTGATCCTCACCTATGGTCATGTGATCCTCACCTATGGTCATGTGATTTGGGTCATGACTGAAAGGACGAGACCGTGAATACAAGCGGCCAAAATGAGTTTCCTTCGCAGGGTGGCTGGAGGAGCTCAGTGACCCGGGAGGAGCTCGGAGTAGAGTCGCTGCTCCTTCACGTGGAAAGGAGCAGCTGAGGTGGCTCGGGCATCTGTTCCGGATACCTCCTGGTCGCCTCCCGCGGGAGGTGTTCCAGGCATGTCCTAGTGGGACAAGGCCTCGTGGACCCAGGACACGGTGGTGGGACTATGTCTCCGAGCTGGCCTGGTGTGGCCTCGGGGTCAGAGCAGCTGGAGGAGGTGTGTGTGGATCGGGAAGTTTGGGCATCTCTGCTGAGACTGCTGCCCCCGCGACCCGGCCCCGGATAAAGCGGAAGAAAATGGATGGATGGATGGATGGAAATCGCTGTATTATTAAATGTGTAAAAAAAAAAAATTAAATTACCAATGATTCTGTGACTATTTAATAAATGATTTCATGGTCCTGTGTTGCAGTGTTTCATGAATTAATTGTATCCGTCAAACTCGCCCATCAAAAATGTCCTAACACCTGATTGGTTACCCTGCTCATCAAGTCAACACATGTCAATTCCAGAATAATGGATTAATGCAGAGCCAGGGCCTCATTCACCCTCACATTGGTTTGAATACTCAGGCCTCATCATGGTTTCACACCAAGAGTCAAGTTTACAGTGAAAATATATGGGGATGTGCCAATCCGGAGCTGAGCCACGGGCAAGAATCCCAGATGTAAACAGTCATGGAGGGTGAGCTGGTGAACCGGAGCTACAGCAGCTCTGGGACTTTATCAGTGTTTCTTGATTTCAGTGGCTGAATCTGTGCTGGGAATGTGTTTGGGCCTTGATGATGCCCGTCGCATTCCCACTGGGTGAAAGCTAATGCTACAACTAGGGCGGCTCGATGATTGAATATATAATAATCACGATTATTTTTGTCATAATTGAAATCACGATTATTCAAACGATTATTTGTTGCCTTTAAAAAAAAAGTCTATCTTTATTTTATTTATTTATTTATCTATCAAAACACTATGATGATATTTTCTGTTTTCTGGACAGTCATAAAAGTACAAAAGATTTGAAGTTTGCCTCGATTAAGGAGAAGTCTCTGTTTCACACCTGCCCCCTGCTGCCCTCACACCTGCCCCCTGCTGGCCAGCCCTCACACCTGCGCAAGCAAACTGAGCAGCATAAGCACAAGGTCCGACCAATCAAGTGAAATCGAGTAATATGCACGAACTAAGTCAGTGCAATTATTATCTACATAAAGAACTGTTTAGCAATGATCACACACTGAGCCGGGCCTAAGTTTGAAGTTTATTGCTCACATTTCATTTACAACGGGTTGTAGCCAAGGGGTTTCTCCCGGAGCTAGTTACTTAGCCGCTAACGGCTAATTCGTATAGAAAACAGGTATTATGCATTAATAATGCCAATAAAGCCAGTACCGACATAAAGCAGCTTTATGAAGATCACACAGAGTCAGACTGGCCACACTTGTTTATTTCACTAAAGACTCAGAGCTTCACTGATGCTAAAGGGAAACAGTATTAAGAACGGGTGTGTGTAAACTAGATCAGGCTCATTTTAGTGTTTTATTTTGTTACGCTGATTTTTTTTTCACAATAAATGCCCATGAGTGAAAAATGTAAACTTATCAGCACAACTGTATATTCTGTTAGCTGGATCTGACGCCCCTCGTTTGAAATGGTGGGAGGGCCTGACAAGCTGACTTTCTGTGTGAGAACAACATGTATTTGGTCTTATCTGCATTTAAAACTCATTTAAATGATAAAAAGCCTCGTGTAATTGATTAAAACCAGTTTGCAGTTGTGTTATTGCAGGATCTGCTGAAGGTGCTGATGTTTATAAACCGTATCATCTGCGTAGAAGTGCACATTTGCATTTTTGACGTTTTACATTATCCGGGTCGTGGGCGCGGCTGTTGGAGCTGCGCCAGCCCCCTATGGCGCCCCCTGCAGGTGGTGGGTCCACAGAAGGACGGCCTCACGATTCTCAGGCCTGTCGGTCTCTCATAAGGAGCTTCTGACCCGTCACCTATAGGACCTGTTTGTCCTGTTTACCGAGTGATTCACTGACTCGAAAGCTTTCGAGAGGTCAACAAAGAGGGCGGCACAATGTTGCTTTTTATACATAGATTCCATCATGTCATTTAAAACTTTCATGGCTGCTGTTGTAGTGCTATGCTGCTTTCCAAATCCGGATTGCAAAGGACTTAATACATCAGATGCAGTCGGGCACAGATTCTAAAACTTTGGCCAGGACAGAGAGCTTCGAGACGATAGTTATTTAGATTAGGAACACTGTTTGTGGACAAGGACAAATGAAACAGATTTGCTGGTGGTGGAGCAATAATATCTGCTGCAAGTTTCATAAAGTAAGGTTCAAGATCATCAGGACCAGCCGATTTAGTTGAATCTAGAAGCTTAAGACAAAGCTTAGGACAAAGAGAAAAACTGTGAGATGAGGTTTTGTCACTCACAGATGAGGAGTGAGAATTTAGTGGGACCTTTGTGGGATCAAACAATGACCCAGAAGCAACAAAATGATCATTAAAACATCTGCATCAGTGATATTACAAGAGTTTTTCACTATAGTGGGTGGTAGCTCAACACCTGACTTACTCTCAGATAAAGATTTGATTGTTTTGCAGGGTTGTTTAGGTTTTCTGTAGTCTGTTTAATAAGATGATGAGATTTAGCATTCCTTATAGCAGTGGTTCTCAACCTGGGGGTCGCCAGATCATGTGGATAAAATATACATACTTCTTTTACTTTCTTTTAGCGTATATTATAATGTTTTATTGTCGCATGTGTTTGCTATTTTACCAGAGTGCCATTATATGTTCGTAATTTGATGAATTTTATTTTAGCCATTTGTTTTTTTCTTTGTTTTTTTAACCCCTTAACTCCCGCCTGAACCGAGCACAGTTTCTCCAGTTTGGCTTTACCCCAATCCAAAAGCTTCTGGAAAAAAGGTGTGAAAATAGCAACAAAACTGAGACGAAAACAATGATGGAAATGTGACAAAAATGTGACAAAAATGTGACAAAAATGTGATAAAAATGTGACAAAAATGTGACAAAAATGTGATAAAAATGTGATAAAAATGTGATAAAAATGTGACAAAAATGTGACAAAAATGTGACAAAAATGTGATAAAAATGTGACAAAAATGTGATAAAAATGTGACAAAAATGTGATAAAAATGTGACAAAAATGTGATAAAAATGTGATAAAAATGTGATAAAAATGTGACAAAAATGTGACAAAAATGTGACAAAAATGTGACAAAAATGTGACAAAAATGTGATAAAAATGTGACAAAAATGTGATAAAAATGTGATAAAAATGTGATAAAAATGTGACAAAAATGTGACAAAAATGTGACAAAAATGTGATAAAAATGTGACAAAAATGTGATAAAAATGTGACAAAAATGTGATAAAAATGTGACAAAAATGTGACAAAAATGTGATAAAAATGTGATAAAAATGTGATAAAAATGTGATAAAAATGTGACAAAAATGTGACAAAAATGTGACAAAAATGTGACAAAAATGTGACAAAAATGTGATAAAAATGTGATAAAAATGTGATAAAAATGTGATAAAAATGTGACAAAAATGTGATAAAAATGTGATAAAAATGTGATAAAAATGTGACAAAAATGTGACAAAAATGTGACAAAAATGTGACAAAAATGTGACAAAAATGTGATAAAAATGTGATAAAAATGTGACAAAAATGTGACAAAAATGTGACAAAAATGTGACGAAAATGTGACAGAAATGTGACAAAAATGTGACAAAAATGTGACGAAAATGTGACGAAAATGTGACAAAAATGTGACAAAAATGTGATAAAAATGTGATAAAAATGTGATAAAAATGTGACAAAAATGTGACGAAAATGTGACGAAAATGTGACAAAAATGTGATAAAAATGTGATAAAAATGTGATAAAAATGTGATAAAAATGTGACAAAAATGTGATAAAAATGTGATAAAAATGTGACAAAAATGTGACAAAAATGTGATAAAAATGTGACAAAAATGTGATAAAAATGTGACAAAAATGTGATAAAAATGTGATAAAAATGTGATAAAAATGTGACAAAAATGTGACAAAAATGTGACAAAAATGTGACGAAAATGTGACAAAAATGTGACAAAAATGTGATAAAAATGTGATAAAAATGTGATAAAAATGTGACAAAAATGTGACGAAAATGTGACAAAAATGTGACAAAAATGTGATAAAAATGTGATAAAATTGTGATAAAAATGTGACAAAAATGTGACAAAAATGTGACGAAAATGTGACGAAAATGTGACAAAAATGTGACAAAAATGTGATAAAAATGTGATAAAAATGTGATAAAAATGTGACAAAAATGTGACAAAAATGTGACAAAAATGTGACAAAAATGTGATAAAAATGTGACAAAAATGTGACAAAAATGTGACGAAAATGTGACAAAAATGTGACAAAAATGTGACAAAAATGTGATAAAAATGTGACAAAAATGTGATAAAAATGTGACAAAAATGTGACAAAAATGTGATAAAAATGTGATAAAAATGTGACAAAAATGTGACAAAAATGTGACAAAAATGTGACAAAAATGTGACAAAAATGTGATAAAAATGTGACAAAAATGTGACAAAAATGTGACGAAAATGTGACAAAAATGTGACAAAAATGTGACAAAAATGTGATAAAAATGTGACAAAAATGTGATAAAAATGTGACAAAAATGTGACAAAAATGTGATAAAAATGTGATAAAAATGTGATAAAAATTTGACAAAAAAAAGGACAAAAAATTTACTAAAATGAGTTATATCCAATAAAAAAATGATGGAAAAAAAATCTGCTAACGTGAGGAAAAAGATCCTCTCGGTTCAGGCGGGAGTTAAGAGGTTAAGAATTATGTGGCTAATGTTCCGATTTCTCACGGTGTGACCCGGGCAGGGGGTCACGAACCCCTTTAACTGTTATAATGGGGGTCGCGGCTCCAAAAGGTTGAGAACCACTGCCTTATAGCAACTGTGCACGAGTTTCGCAGTTTCCTGAAAGAAAGCCAATCGGTAGCATTGTTTGATTTTCTGGCTTTTGCCCATGCTGTATTTCGTTCATGTAACAATCCATTTAAAGCAGGACTAAGTAACTCTTCCCCCTAGAGGCCATAAGCGCAACTGCAGGTGTAGTAGCAAGTTACGATTCTTTAACTTATTACTTGTCTTGGAGAGTAAATACTACGCTGACAGGAAAGGCGAGGGGAGAGAGGGATATTTACACCCAATTATACAATGGAAATCTTTTTTTTTTCGCTCAAACTTGGCTGTAAATACTGTTTAAAGTGACGTTAGCCCGCAGTTAGCTTTGCCCGTTAGCATGTTAGCTTCTTCTTCGTGATTCCATTAGTGTGTATTGGTGACTGCAAACATGGTTTTCTGTCCAGAGACACCAGGGGGCGATGAAAGACACAGGGACTACGGAAAGGATTAATTAAGGTAAACATGTTACTTAGTGCTGCTTTAAATCAGAACGAAACCTTTATAGTGTCTAACAGGCGCATGTCTATTTAGACTTTTAATCCATCCATGGTGGAAGTAGCTCCAGGCAGTTTCAACCGTAGATATATAAAGGCTAGATGTGTCGTACGCGCTGCTGGCCAATGGAGGGCGACGTCCACACGCGGCGGCCATCTTGCCACAGGGAGCTCGCTCACTCGGGACATTGTGTTTATGGTGCTTGTACTTCCAAATAAGCAGAACTTGCTCGACTTTCTGCTCAACGGTTTGGTTTGTTATAAATAAAGATGTAGGTGTGACGCTGCAGACATATGAATAAATAGATAAATTCTTTATTTCAACATGGTGCTGATCACTCACTCACTTCAGCTCGCCAGAAAGCTTCCCTGTGGCAAGATGGCCGCCCGTGATGCAGGAAGTTCGCCCACATCTGAAAGCTTCTGGACTGGAGCTCACAGCCAAGAGGCCAGTGCGGCGCCTCGTTTGAAAGCTAAGACCTACAAAACTAATCTGAGCTCTTTCCTTGTTTCCTTGTCCTCAAGTTTTAGCTGTGTTTTGTTGCGTTTTTGTCTGCATTTAATTCTTTAGTGTAATGCAACTGTGATGAAGCCGCAAAAACATGAAGAAAACGCAACAACAACAACAAAAACGGACAAAATTATAACAAAGATTTAACAAAACGCCAAAAAAAAAAAAAGGTGACAAAAACCTGACAACGAAAACTAGGAAAGATTAAGCTGCAGTTTTTATTTTTTGTACATTGTTGACGCAATATGTTTTTTGTGTGTCTGTATTTTTGCACTGCATATGGAAAGCACTTTGGGGCAGTTCTCTGTTTTTAAATGTGCTATATAAATAAATAAACCTTGACCTTGAGCTTGACAAAAAAATGATGAAAAAAATGACAAAAATGTGATAAAAAAACGACAAAAATGTGATAAAAAATGACAAAAATGTGATAAAAAAACAACAAAAATGTGATAAAAAAACGACAAAAATGTGATAAAAAATGACAAAAATGTGATAAAAAATGACAAAAATGTGATAAAAAAAACGACAAAAATGTGATAAAAAATGACAAAAATGTGATAAAAAAAATGACAAAAATGTGATAAAAAAATGACAAAAATGGGATAAAAAAATGACAAAAATGTGATAAAAAATGACAAAAATGTGATAAAAAATGACAAAAATGTGATTAAAAAAATGACAAAAATGTGATTAAAAAAATGACAAAAATGTCATTTTTTTAATCACAAAAAAATGACATTTTTGTCATTTTTTTGACAAAAATGTGATAAAAAAATGACAAAAATGTGATAAAAAATGACAAAAATGTGATAAAAAATGACAAAAATGTGATAAAAAATGACAAAAATGTGATAAAAAATGACAAAAATGTGATTAAAAAAATGACAAAAATGTGATAAAAAATGACAAAAATGTGATAAAAAAATGACAAAAATGTGATTAAAAAAATGACAAAAATGTGATAAAAAATGACAAAAATGTGATAAAAAAATGACAAAAATGTGATAAAAAAATGACAAAAATGTGATAAAAAATGACAAAAATGTGATAAAAAATGACAAAAATGTGATAAAAAAATGACAAAAATGTGATAAAAAATGACAAAAATGTGATTAAAAAAATGACAAAAATGTGATAAAAAATGACAAAAATGTGATAAAAAAATGACAAAAATGTGATTAAAAAAATGACAAAAATGTGATAAAAAATGAAAAAAAATGTGATTACAAAAATGACAAAAATGTGATTTAAAAAATGACAAAAATGTGATAAAAAATGACAAAACTAATCTGAGCTCTTTCCTTGTTTTTGTCCTCAAGTTTTAGTTGTGTTTTGTTGCGTTATCGTCTGCATTTAATTCTTTAGTGTAATGCAACTGTGATGAAGCCGCAAAAACATGAAGAAAACGCAACAACAACAACAAAAACGGACAAAATTATAAGAAAGATTTAACAAAACGCAAAAAAAAAGGTGACAAAAACCTGACAACAAAAACTAGGAAAGAGCTTAGGTCTTAGCTTTCAAACGAGGTGTTACTGGGGCCTATAGGCTGTAAAGCTTTTAGACTTGGGTGAAGTGGAGGAAGCGTGCGGGGTTAAAGACGTGTTCAGCTTCGTGGTGGTCGTTGCCCTCGTCACAGGAGGCAGAACCGTGAGCTCTAGAGGAAGCACAGGCTGTGAGGCGGCAGTGTGAGTGAGGACACTGTGAGGACAGGGTGAGGACGACAGGGTGAGGGCGACAGGGTGAGGACGACAGGAGCATGAAGGCGACACGCCGCGTCCTGGGTGAGTAACTCCTTTAACTTCACTGGTTTAATTTGATGTGAGAAAGTGTTGAAGCCTGACCCGATTTTGAACCACACTTGGTTTCTCTCAATCTGGTTCATGTTTTTCTGCTTTGGACACATTTAGCCAGATTCTATTTATAAAGTTAAAGTTTAGTTAAAAATAAACATAAAACAAAATATTTTCACATATTGGAAAAGTGAAATTTATGTTAACCCCTTAACTCCCGCCTGAACGAGCACATTCTCTCCAGTTTGGCTTTAGCCCAATCCAAAAGCTTCTGGAAAAAAGGTGAGAAAATAACAAGAAAACTGAGACGAAAACAATGATGGAAATGTGACAAAAATGTGACGAAAAATTGATGAAAAAGTGACAGAAATGTGACAAAAAAATAACAAAAATTTGACAAAAATTTGACAAAAATTTGACAAAAATTTGACAAAAATTAGAAAAAAATGTGACAAAAATGTGACAAAAAAATAACAAAAATGTGACAAAAAAATAACAAAAATGTGACAAAAAAATAACAAAAATGTGACAAAAAAATAACAAAAATGTGACAAAAACTCAAAAAAAAATCAACAAAAATTCAACAAAAATGTGACAAAAAAATAACAAAAATGTGACTAAAATGTGACAAAAAATGGATGAAAATGTTACTGTTTGTTTTGAAATCTCTTCATGACTTGGCACCTTCGGACCAGTTGCTCTTAGACTTTAGCCCACGGTCCAAACGAAAAACCAGAGGAGATCGAGCCTTTGCTGTTGCCCTAAACTCTGGAACTCTGTGCCTCTGCCTCAGAACGGCCTCCACTGTTGACAATTTCAAGTCGTTGTTGAAAACGCATCTCTTTGCACTGGCTTTTAATCCAAGTTGAGCTGGACATTTGATTATGCTGCAGTTTTTATTTTTTGTACATTGTTGAAGCAATATGTTTTTTGTGTGTCTGTATTTTTGCACTGCATATGGAAAGCACTTTGGGGCAGTTCTCTGTTTTTAAATGTGCTATATAAATAAATAAACCTTGACCTTGAGCTTGACAAAAAATTGATGAAAAAAATGACAAAGATTTGATTTAAAAAATTACGAAAAAATGACAAAAATGTGATAAAAAAAAAATGACAAAAATGTGACAAAAAAATGACAAAAATGTGATAAAAAAATGACAAAAATGTGATAAAAAAATGACAAAAATGTGACAAAAAAATGACAAAAATGTGATAAAAAAAAAATGACAAAAATGTGACAAAAAAATGACAAAAATGTGATAAAAAAATGACAAAAATGTGATAAAAAAAAAATGACAAAAATGTGACAAAAAAATGACAAAAATGTGATAAAAAAATGACAAAAATGTGATAAAAAAAATGACAAAAATGTGACAAAAAAATGACAAAAATGTGATAAAAAAATGACAAAAATGTGATAAAAAAATGACAAAAATGTGATAAAAAAAAATGACAAAAATGTGACAAAAATGTGACAAAAAAATGACAAAAATGTGATAAAAAAAAATGACAAAAATGTGACAAAAATGTGACAAAAAAATGACAAAAATGTGATAAAAAAATGACAAAAATGTGATAAAAAAATGACAAAAATGTGATAAAAAATGACAAAAATGTGATAAAAAAATGACAAAAATGTGATAAAAAATGACAAAAATGTGATAAAAAAATGACAAAAATGTGATAAAAAATGACAAAAATGTGATAAAAAATGACAAAAATGTGATAAAAAATGACAAAAATGTGACAAAAATGTGACAAAAAAATGACAAAAATGTGATAAAAAAATGACAAAAATGTGATTAAAAAATAACAAAAATGTGATAAAAAATGACAAAAATGTGATAAAAAATGACAAAAATGTGATAAAAAAATGACAAAAATGTGATAAAAAATGACAAAAATGTGATAAAAAATGACAAAAATGTGATAAAAAAATGACAAAAATGTGACAGAAAATGACAAAAATGTGATAAAAAAATGACAAAAATGTGATAAAAAATGACAAAAATGTGACAAAAAATGACAAAAATGTGATAAAAAAATGACAAAAATGTGATAAAAAATGACTAAATTGTGATAAAAAAGGACAAAAATGTGACAAAAAAATGACCAAAATGTGATAAAAAAATGACAAAAATGTGATAAAAAAATGACAAAAATGTGATAAAAAAATGACAAAAATGTGATAAAAAAAAATGACAAAAATGTGACAAAAATGTGACAAAAAAATGACAAAAATGTGATAAAAAAAAATGACAAAAATGTGACAAAAATGTGACAAAAAAATGACAAAAATGTGATAAAAAAATGACAAAAATGTGATAAAAAAATGACAAAAATGTGATAAAAAATGACAAAAATGTGATAAAAAAATGACAAAAATGTGATAAAAAATGACAAAAATGTGATAAAAAAATGACAAAAATGTGATAAAAAATGACAAAAATGTGATAAAAAATGACAAAAATGTGATAAAAAATGAAAAAAATGTGACAAAAATGTGACAAAAAAATGACAAAAATGTGATAAAAAAATGACAAAAATGTGATAAAAAATGACAAAAATGTGATAAAAAATGACTAAATTGTGATAAAAAATGACAAAAATGTGATAAAAAAATGACAAAAATGTGATAAAAAATGACAAAAATGTGATAAAAAATGACAAAAATGTGATAAAAAAATGACAAAAATGTGACAAAAAATGACAAAAATGTGATAAAAAAATGACAAAAATGTGATAAAAAATGACAAAAATGTGACAAAAAAATGACAAAAATGTGATAAAAAATGACCAAATTGTGATAAAAAAGGACAAAAATGTGACCAAAAAATGACCAAAATGTGATAAAAAAATGACAAAAATGTGATAAAAAAATGACAAAAATGTGATAAAAAATGACAAAAATGTGATAAAAAAATGACAAAAATGTGACAAAAAAATGACAAAAATGTGATAAAAAAATGACAAAAATGTGATAAAAAAATGACAAAAATGTGATAAAAAATGACAAAAATGTGATAAAAAAAAATGACAAAAATGTGACAAAAAAATGACAAAAATGTGATAAAAAAATGACAAAAATGTGATAAAAAATGACAAAAATGTGATAAAAAATGACAAAAATGTGATAAAATAATGACAAAAATGTGATAAAAAATGAAAAAAATGTGATTAAAAAAAAATGACAAAAATGTGACAAAAAATGACAAAAATGTGATTAAAAAATGACAAAAATGTGATAAAAAAAAATGACAAAAATGTGACAAAAAATGACAAAAATGTGATAAAATAATGACAAAAATGTGATAAAAAATGACAAAAATGTGATAAAAAATGACAAAAATGTGATTAAAAATGACAAAAATGTGATAAAATAATGACATTAAAAATGAAAAAAATGTGATAAAAAATGACAAAAATGTGATAAAAAATGACAAAAATGTGATAAAAAAATGACAAAAATGTGATAAAAAATGACAAAAATGTGATAAAATAATGACAAAAATGTGATAAAAAAATGACAAAAATGTGATAAAAAAAAATGACAAAAATGTGATTAAAAATGACAAAAATGTGATAAAATAATGACATTAAAAATGAAAAAAATGTGATAAAAAATGACAAAAATGTGATAAAAAATGACAAAAATGTGATAAAAAAATGACAAAAATGTGATAAAAAATGACAAAAATGTGATAAAATAATGACAAAAATGTGATAAAAAAATGACAAAAATGTGATAAAAAAAAATGACAAAAATGTGATAAAATAATGACATTAAAAATGACAAAAATGTGATAAAATAATGACATTAAAAATGAAAAAAATGTGATAAAAAATGACAAAAATGTGATAAAAAATGACAAAAATGTGATAAAAAATGAAAAAAATGTGATAAAATAATGACAAAAATGTGACAAAAAATGACAAAAATGTGACAAAAAATGACAAAAATGTGACAAAAAATGACAAAAATGTGACAAAAAATGACAAAAATGTGACAAAAAATGACAAAAATGTGACAAAAAATGACAACAAAGTTACCAAAATGAGTTGAATACCCAACAAAAAAATGATGGAAAAAAAAATAATGTGATGACATGAGGAAAAAGATCCTCTCGGTTCAGGCGGGAGTTAAGAGGTTAAAATCAATTCTAGATACTCATTTCTCTTCTGTTTGACACTTGATATTGTTTATTATAAATGTTTTCTGGTGGAAGTCTGTAAACTGGCTTAGGCATAATACGTTTTCCCTTCAGCCTAAACCCTTTCGGTCGTGCTGTACACGAAATTAACCACGGAGTGACATAAATAACAACCAAAGGCTATTTACAAAAGGTTAACCAAAACAAAGTTACTAAAACAAGTGCACAAAACCAACTAGACAAAACTTACGAGTGTCTCCACAACTTGTCACAAAAGGCCTAAATAACAAAACGAGTGACAAACAAAATGAGACACAAACTAAAATGAGTGTTCCTGGAAAACAAAGTCATGACAGACACGAAGGAACACAGACACAAAAGCAAATGCAAATGGCGTACTGGTCACAAGGACCAGCAGCCTAACTAAACACGAGTACAGAATCAGTGCAGATGTTTTGGTGCACAAAGTGTGATATGTAACTGACCAGGGCTAACCCTGATCAAAGTCACTGATCAACTTTTAGAGCATTTACTCTGTGTGTGTACTGTGTTTCATAGAAAAGTCTGTTCACTCCTAACCACCCGCCTGAACCGAGCACATTTCCTCCAGTTCGGCTTTGCCTCCAGTGTCTGCGTACACTGCTGTATGAATGGGTGACTGGTTCCTGCTGTAAAGAACTTTGGGGAAAAAATGCTTTGTACCATTTACCATTTATTAAGCAGCAAAGACCCCTCCAGGAGCCGCCACCTTAACGTGGTGGAGGGGTTTGGGCACCTGAATGATCCTGGAGCTCTGTTGTCGGGGCTTCGGGCCCCTGTAGGGTCTCCCAGGGCAAACTGGTCCTGGGTGACGGGTCAGACACAGAGCGATTCAGAAGCTCCTTATAAGGGGCTGGTGCCATGTGATTTGGGCAGCTTCAACAACTGCCCCACGACCCGGCAATGGACAAGTGGAAGAAAATGGATGGGTGGATAAGCAGCAAAGATTTCAAACTAAATCGAGTTTGGCTCAGTGCAAATCGATTTTCTGCAGAACACACAAACACAGCATCAACACTTTATATTATATTATTACTGGGCCAATTCACATGAAACAAAAAACTGTCTCAATGTTCGGCGTCTTCTCCGTCGGTGTGCATAAAGTGAAGTCCAAATATTTTCTCCTCCAGGTGTAAATGATGAACGTGCAGACCGTTAGACTGCACAACTCTCAGATTCCATTTAAATTAATGCATTGTTTTTTAAATCCATACTGTTTTTAATGTATTTTAGTGATTTATTTATTGTGCTGTGTGAATGACGACAATGATTTCCCTGAATAAAGTTTACATCCATCCAAAATAGATGATATTTTCAAACATGAGGTGATGTTGGTCAGTAGAATCAGAATAATGTGAATCCAGTCACTGTAAATAATGAAACATCTGGACTTTTGGTTTTCTCCTGTAGAGTCGTATCGGCAAAACCTACTGTTTTTTAGGGTTTCTGGTAGACTTTCTCTGCGGATGGAACCATCTCCATGGTCACGCAAACATTCCATCCGGAAAACCTAAAAAAACGTGACATCTCAACCTTCCCAGCAGTCAATGCACAGAGTTTTCATGTTTGAAGAAGGAAGTGTGGTCTGAAGCCTCGTGTAGTGAAAACAGAAAAACAGCTCTTCTTTTTGCTCATTTCCTTCTTCACTTTAATGTAGTTGAACACAGAGTAACAGTAATGCTCCTCCTCAGCCTGAAGTGTTAATGCTGTGTGTGTTCAGGTGCGGCCGCTCTGCTCGTCTGTGCTCTCTCAGGTCAGTCACTCTCTTTACCCTCTCCTCTATGTTTGTTATATGAACTTTTGACCTTAGTGATGGAAGATGTAATGGAAACAGCCATGTTGTACATTGAGCTTTGACATCAAACTGTGCAGGATCATCTGGTTCTGGACGACCTTCCCCAGAGAACACGTTTGAATCTGTTTGTCCCACAGTGTCTCTGAGGGTGGAGCCTGACCGCTGCTCGTTTCTCTGGAGAGACTCTGTGTCCTTCAGCTGTGACGGCTCTGCAAACTGGACGGTCGTCAGAAACACCACAAATGGGTCCTCAGGTCAGTGTGAAGTGGACTGGGGCAGACGGACCGGGTCAGGCTGCAAGATCAGTCTGCTCCTGCCTCTGGAATCTGGACTTTACTGGTGTGAAGGAGACGGACGTCGCTCTGCAGCTGTGAACATCTCAGTCTCAGGTACAAACAGATGTTTACATACATTTTATAAACAAAAATGTGGTGGGCATAGATTTATATATTTTTAAATCTAGATTAATCTCACTGGAATCTTGGAAATAAGTAAGGATTAAACAACCGCGTTAGACGGTTATAATGCACTAGGTGCAGCGGGTGGTGTTATAATGGTTCCTCGTGCATTATAACGTCTAACGCGGCTCCTCGTTGTTTAATCCGCTTATACCAGGGTCCCACAAACCTAACATTTATAATAAATGTGTTTTTCATTGACTAAAGTCTCTAAATCTGCCAGACTACGGGACTATTTTGTGTGGGTTATTAGCCGGTCACTGAAGGCTGGTCTCAGAGCGAGTCATTCTCCGCAGCTATTACGAGGATCTCAGTCAGGCTCAACGACACAACATCAGCACAGAATCACAACACAACAGGACTAACCCGGAAACACTTTTCCCTGGAAGGAAACACCGATATGCGCCACTCGTGGGCACCAGTTATTTACCTTTTACAAGGTTTAACCTGAAGCTAAAGCTAGCTAGCTCAACCAGCTCAACTGTTTATGGAAACAGCTGCGGTGGAGTCGCTCACACCTGGGCCCCCCCAACTCAAACTAACATGTTTGACTTTACTAATCCAGACAAATATGCTTCAATGCAGGATCATTTTATGTACGCCTGAAAATGATGAATATCCTTAACCGTTTCCAATAGAAATGTAAAGCTCATATGTTATTAACAGTAGCTAACCTAGCTGCTCACTCTCCTCTACAAACATTTAGCAAACACTAAATCCATCTCATACGTTCCTGTCAGTCACTAATTACGCCTTTATCTGATTCAGCTGTGTCAGGCGTTGCTATGGCGACGCCACAGCGGAGTGATATCCCAGTGATTTAACTACCGGACTAAAATAATGCACCAGCCAATCAGGATCCAGTATTCACCCAGACCATGGTATAATATAGATTAATCTAGATTAAAATGGCTCATTTAAATTCTGCCGACGACATTCACAATATGTGTGCGACCCAAATAATGACGAAAAGTAAGAAAGTTTTGTTCCTGATCAAATTAAACAAAACGAGGCTCCACAGCCACAGAGATGACTGATGACTGGCATAGACATATCGACCAGAAGAACATTGTTGGAGCAGTGACGTTAGATTTCTCGGCTGCTTTTGACCTAATGAATCATCAGTTTCTCCTGGATAAACTAAAATGTTATGGATCTATATGGTGGTTACAGAGTTATTTAACAAATAGAACTCAGTCAGCCTTTTGTTATTCTGCTCCGAGTGCGGTGACGTGTGGAGTGCCCCAGGGCTGCTGTCTGGGCCCATTATTGTACAGTATTTATGTTAGCATGTGCTAAATCTAAAGAAGAGTTGAATTCAGCTTTGAATAAGGAGCTCACGTCTGTGGCGAACTGGGTACAACTGCATCTGCTGGTTTTGAATATTGTGAAGACTAACTGCATGGTTATTGGTTCCAGACATTCTCTCAGTAAGAAACCTGAGTTGAAATTAATGATCAATGGTGAGGGTATTGAACAAGTGCAGGAAACCAAACCTCTGGGTATTATCATAGACCGCAAACTGTCATGGAAACAACACGCACTGAAGCAGCTCACTCAAGCACGGTTGTTATCTCATTTGGATTATTGGCTTGTTGCACGGTGTGGCTATGCTAGTTCCTCTGACCTGAAGGTGTGAGCGCCAGTACTTCCTGTCTGTTCTCTTTTCCCGGAATAATAATCACATTTTCTAAAGATTATGTTGTGGGCGGTGAGTTCCTGGTAGACGATCATTTACTGTGTGTTCAAACCTTGATGTAACGAGTTCAGAGGAGACGCCTGTGATCATAAAGGATTGATAGTTTGTCTTGAAGCTAAAGGCTAACATGCTATAAAAGAAATGAATACACGGCTATTTCAAATTGTATAATGCATGAAATGAATGTTAGCCTTTAGCTTCAAGACAAACTCACTGATCCTTATAAACACAGACGTCTCCTCTACGGAAACATTGACACTGTACAGCAACTCGTTAACCTGCAGGAGGTGATCGTCTACCAGGAACTCACCGTCCACCAGAATCTGTAGGAAATACGATGATTCGAACAGGTCTAAGCTAATCTTAATGGACATGAATACGAACAGGAAGTACTAGCGCCCACAACTTCAGCTCAGAGGAACTAGCGTAGCCACATTGTGCAACAAGCTAATTGTCCTACACTTTGGTGTAACTTAGACTCCATTCATACTATAGAAACATCTAGAATTCAGTGGAGAAAATGGATACAACACCAGACATGCTGTAGGAGGCAATTTTATATTGCCAAAAATGAGTACTAATGCCATAAAACGTGCAGCAATATTTAGGGCAATCTATGAATGGGCTGAAAAGGCATAGGCACGCAAGGCGGCTACAGATGTGTCTCAGTTACACTGGTTCTGTTTGGACGAATGGACAAAAACTCATCAACTATTGTGAGAAGTTTGTGGAAGGAAATCCAAAACGTTTGACGCAAAAAATACAGTTTAAAGAGACTAGATGCACGTCCACATTGTATACTCACTACTGCCCCCTCAGGTCATACGTGCAACTGCAGCTTCTATATTAAGCTCGTGCATGACGGCACTTCTTTCTGAGCAACAGCGCAGGATTTTAGAGGCAGTTGTGGTGAACAGGTCTGAGCTCAATCTACACATTAGGACATGGAGGAACATGTAGGAGGAAAATACTTAATTTTAACATTTTTTAAACTCCGTATAGTCCCTTTAAAGGCAATTCTACCAAATATTAATGATATGTAAACTTTTGGTTTAGTAAAAAAGCAATATAAAACCATGTAGAACATTCTCTAATTCTTCTGGCATTTAGCAAAAAGGAAGAATCCAGAAAATTCTAAATGACCTAAAAAAAGATTTAAGTTAATTCAGGTTTCATGTTGGACAGTGATAAAACAAAATTCAAATGTGTCTTTAGTGCCTCGTACAGAGAAAGCTGACTGTCCAAATGAAGTGTTTCGTTTCGGGATCTGACAGCTCCCGTTCTGAGCTCCTACAGCCCTGAGAGGAGCTTCACACTCACTGAGGACCTGTGATGATTCAAACATTTATGCATCAGCTCCAGCTTTCAAAAGATAGAATGTTTAAGATCCTCAGACTGAGACAATGGTGTAAATCCTTTGCAGTAATTTGACTGTAGTAGTAGTGGCCTGTGATAAAGTGTATGTAAACATGGTTTACATGGTTCCTGCAGGTTGGCTGCCCGTCTGTTTCTGAGTGTGTAGGGGGGAACTCTAAACCCCAGAAAATTGTGCATATCGTGCTGTGTGAATGTGAGCAGCCGAATATAGTGCAATGTCCTTTGGGATCAATAAAGTTTCTATCTATCTATCTATCTATCTATCTATCTATCTATCTATCTATCTATCTATCTATCTATCTATCTATCTATCTATCTATCTATCTATCTATCTATCTATCTATCTATCTATCTTTGCAGATCTCACAATAGAGACATTCCCCTGTTACATCAGGTCTTCATTTATTTAGGTTATTCATTTCCTTAGAACAAGGTCTAAAGCTTGATGGAAAAATAGCATTGCGTCTGCTGCTGTCATGTTGGATCCGTGAAAAAACTTTTTTTGTAAATAAACTACAAGCTTCCGCATATCGAATAACGCGTCATCGTCTTGCCGTCCCTCCTCGCTCTGTGATTGGTTCCCAAATCCATGCGAATATTTGGGCCATGGTCCCCAGGCTGCACTCGAATCATCTGAACTGCACACAGCAGCCTGGAGTTAGCCAGATTAGTGAGAGTGTGACCTGACAGTGATGGATACAGACGCATCTCTGGAATCGCCCATATATGGTCATGTTTGAAAACAGTAAAGGGGAAAAACAATTTTGAAAAAATCTAAACTTTCTCTAATTATTCAAAAACGACTGTAACAAATGCTGAATTATGAATATAGTTTTCTACTAAATAAAGATACAAAGACATGGGGAGGAGCAAAGTGGTTCAACAGCCCATAAATACATGAATGCTAACTTCATGCTACATGTTAGCATCGGGCTAATGCTAACGGTTAGCTAGCGCTAGCTACAACGGCCGTTTTTTCACTTCTACTGAACAATCTGCTGTGAGAAAATATCCATATGGGCCCGATTTACACTTGACTTTATTTATGTGATAAATAAGTTCATATTCCATCAGAAAATGGCAAAAAAGAGGGAAAAATGTTTCTCTAAAGATTCTATTTTCCCCCTCGGCGAAGCCACGCCCCCTTCTATGACGAGACGCCGTCTGTATCTATTTCAGCTCACGTCTGTTTTTCAGAGAAACTGGAGCCGAACGTCTCCACAGCCTGTGCCACTGCCTCTACAACGACAACTACAACTGCTACGACAACAACTAAAACCGCCTCCGCCCTCCGCCCCCCTCACCCCCCTCACCTGCTGTGGCCCGTCCTGGGCTGTGGTCTGGGGGTTCTCCTGGGGCTGGTCCTGGTTCTCCTGGGGCTCACGGTGAAACGGTGCAGACGCAGAGCAGGTCGGTCTGAGCTCAGTCTCCGGTTCCTTTATTATTCACATTTTTATAGTATAATTTTTTTAAGTGGCTTGTAAGTGGCCCGCCCATCCTCCGTGAAAATAGCCAGAGTTCTTTGCCTGTGAGCATGTTGGACTCTGTCAGAGTTTCTCCTGAAATTTTCCAATTTTCCCCCCGTTATTCACAAAAAGCCACAGTTTTCGACTCGTAAGTATTTATACTAACCCTCTGTCACCGAAAGATGTTTTAATTTGTACGTTCTTGCCTCTATATTCAGCTTTTTCTGGACTGCACAATCACAGGATGTTCAGTTAGGCTGTTTTCTGTCCGTAGATTTAAATAAAGCTCTGGTTCCTTCATTATTCTCATTATTATAGATTAAATAAAGCTCTGGTTCCTTCATTATTCACTTTATTATTGTTTTTATGTTGAAGAACAAGATGGCCGCCCGGAGGAAATAACCTACAGCGAGATCCGAGTGTCACATGACCGCCGGCGTCCAGTCAAACGCGTGCAGGGTAAGCGGAGTTTGTTACTGTGATGAGGAGAACAGCGCCCCCTCCGGACCATGGCCCGGTGCATAGTGGTGTCCTGTGGTACTGCAGCCTGAACCACCAAATAACAGTGGATAAGTGTGAAACAGACCTTTGTGCAGGGGCGGACTTCAAAACGGGCCCAAATTAGCGAAAACACTTCCACAAAGACATAGTTTACCCTCTGACCACCCGCCTTAGCCGAGAGCATTTTCTCCAGGTCAGCTTTACCCCAATCCTGTAGGCCAGTGTAACGCCTCCGTTGAAAGCTAAGATCTACAAAACTCATCTAAATGGAGCTTTTTCCTCATTAGATTTTTTTTTCCATCATTTTTGGGGGGGAGGGTTCAACTAATTTTTGTAACTTTTTTGTAATTTTTTGTCAAATAGTAAAGTTTTGGTCGCTTTTTGTCACATGTTCATCATTTTTCATCATTTTTCATGATTTTTTGTAAAATTTTTTGTCATTTATTTTGTCATTTTTTTGTCATTTTTTTGTCATTTTTTTGGTCATTTTTTTGGTCATTTTTTGTAATTTTTTTTGTAATTTTTTTTTTGTAATTTTTTTGTAATTTTTTGGTAATTTTTTAGTAGGCAAGGCAAGGCAAGTTTATTTGTAGAGCACAATTCATACACAAGGCAATTCAAAGTGCTTCACAGTTGAAAACAAATAGAATCAATAAAAACATCAACATAAAATTAATCAATTACAGTAAAAGGCGAGAGTGCAGATAAAATACTTTCAGTCATATGCATCGGTAAAAAGAACTGTTTTCAGCCTGGATTTGAACATTGTCAGAGTTGAGGCTTGTCTCACGTCCTCGTGAAGACTGTTCCAGATTTTAGCTTTAGCCTCAGCGTGTTTATTATTGACTCTGGGAACCACCAGGAGGCCCCTCCCTGAAGTTCTCAGGGCCCGAGATGGTTCATACGGCTCTAACATGTCAGAGATGGACTTTGGAGCTAAACCATGAAAAGACTTGTAACAAGCAGAGCTGTTTTAAAGTCTATTCTCTGAGTGACAGGAAGCCAGTGCAGAGACTGAAGCACTGGACTAATATGGTCATATTCCCTGGTTCTTGTCAGGACTCGAGCAGCAGCGTTCTGGATGTACTGTAGCTCTGACAGCTCGTTTAGAGAGGCCAGTGAGCAGCCGTTACAGTATCTAACCTGCTGGAGACAAATGCATGGATAAGTCTCTCTAAGTCTGGTTTTGACACTGTTCTCTGATCTTAGCCATGTTTTTCAGATAGTAATAAGCTGCTGATGTTATGGCTTTGATGTGGCTGTTTAAGTTCAGGTCTGAGTCCATGATTACTCCTAGATTTCTAACCTGATTTTTTGGTTTTAGAGAGAGAGACTCAAGGTGACTGACAACACTTTGTCTTTGCATCTGTGGGACAAAAACAATGATCTCAGTTGTGTCTGAGTTTAGTTGGAGAAAGTTGTTTTGCGTCCACAAACTGATCTGTTGGATGCAGTGACAGAGAGTATCTACAGGCCCATGTTCTCCTGTATCAGTGACAGAGAGTATCTACAGACTCACCTGTATCAGTGACAGAGAGTATCTACAGACTCACCTGTATCAGAGACAGAGAGTATCTACAGGCCCATGTTCACCAGCCGTCAGTGACTCGTAGATTTGAGTGTCATCTGCATAGTTGTGGTACGACACATTGTTGCTGTTTATTAGCTGACCCAATGGAAGCATGTACAAGTTGAATAAGAGGGGTCCCAAGATTGACCCCTGGGGGACTCCACAGGTCATGGCAATTTTGTCTGAGACACAGTTGCCAATTTCAACAAAGTACGTCCTGTCCTCGAGGTAGGACTTAAACCAGTTTAGAGCAGTACCAGAGAGTCCCACCCAGTTTTCTAGCCTGTGAAGTAAGATCCCGTGGTCCACTGTGTCAAAGGCAGCGCTCAGGTCCAGCAGAACTAAAACTGAGACCTTACCTGCGTTGGTGTTCATGCGGATATCATTTGTCACCTTGATCAGAGCTGTCTCAGTGCTGTGGTGGGGCCTAAAGCCTGACTGAAAGTATCAAACACATTGTTAGACAGGAGAAAGTAAGTGAGCTGCTGATATACTACTTTCTCCAGGACTTTTCCTAAGAATGGCAGGTTTGATATGGGCCGGTAGTTGTTCATTACCTTGGCATCAAGGCTGCTCTTTTTTAGAAGAGGCTTAATGACTGCTGTTTTCAAGGCCTTTGGAAATGCTCCAGTCTGGAGTGAGATGTTAACCAACTGAGCAAGTTGTGGTAACAAGCTGGTCAGCACAGACTTCAGAAATCTAGTGGGTAATTCATCAAGGCAGCATGTACATGAACTCAGACCGGAGATAACCTCTTCCATTGTTTTGTCAGTAACAGGTGTGAAATGTGTCAGCTCAAGGTGTTTATCTGGTGGCAGAGTTTCTATTTGTGTTGTGGAAATTATGGCATTTTTAATGCTTTGGACTTTGTCATAGAAAAATATTGCAAACTCATTACACTTAGATGTCGAGATTAGTTCTAGGGGCAGTGAAACTGGAGGGTTAGTTAATCTGTTTACTGTGGAAAACAGAACACGAGAATTATTTCTGCAATTTGAGATGATTGTAGAGAAGTACTTCTCCCTTGCTCCACGCAAAATCTGGTTGAACACACAAAGTACTTCTTTGTAAACCTCAAAATGAACCTGGAGCTGGTTCTCCTAGTAATTTTTTGTCTTTTTTTTGTCTTTTTTTTGTGTCATTTTTTTTCCTTTTTTTTTCATTTTTGTGTCATTTTTTTTTTTTACTTTTTTGTTCTTTTTTTTTGTAATTTTTTGTAATTTTTTTCCCATTTTTTTGTCATTTTTTGTCATTTTTTAGTCATTTTTTGTCATTTTTTGTCATTTTTTTGGGTCATTTTTTGTCTTTTTTTTTCCATTTTTTGTCATTTTTTGTAAATTTTTTTGTCACTTTTTTGTCACTTTTTTGTCATTTTTTGTCATTTTTTGTCATTTTTTGTCTTTTTTTTGTCTTTTTTGTTTATTTTTTTGTGTCATTTTTTGTCATTTTTTTTGTCATTTTTTTTGTCATTTTTTTTTCTTCATTTTTTGCCTTTTTTTTCATTTTTTTTTCATTTATTTTCATTATTTTTTTGTCATTTTTTGTCATTTTTTGTCATTTTTTTGTCATTTTTTTTGTCATTTTTTTGTCATTTTTTGTCACTTTTTTGTCATTTTTTTGTCGTTTTTTGTCACTTTTTTGTCACATTTCCATCATTATTTTCGTCAGTTTTGTTACTATTTTCTCACCTTTTTTCCAGAAGCTTTTGGATTGGGGTAAAGCCAAACTGGAGAAAATGTGCTCGGTTCAGGTGGGAGTTAAGGGGTTAAAGGAGAAAACTGAGAGGCCAGCCCGGTGGCCCTTCTGTGCTCTTCCAGAATGGACGTCTGGCCAGTCCGCCCCTGCCTTTGTGAATCATGTCATCTTTCATGGCGCCTCACAGATATATTAACCACATCCTGAGCTGAAAGCGAGGGCTCGCGGTGTGAAACTCAGCGTGCGCTCGCTCTGTCACTGCTGTGGCTTTAATAAAACATTTTCCACTGAAAACCGCGGCGCTCAGACAGGAAACTACAGGTCAGATTTGATCATCGATTCACTTCAGCCTCAGCCTCAGCGTTCACTTCCTGTACCAGAGCGTTCACTTCCTGTACGTGTAATATCTTTTAAGTTTTTATTGATTTTTCCTTTTTCAAATGCACAAAAACATAAGCAAACACAGAGAGCAGAAATATATATATATAAAAAAAAAAAAAAGATTAAATCAGAAAAAACAAAATGAAAAACAAAACATACATCTAACCACTTGAACATAATAATAAAAAAAAAAAAAAAAAAAAGGACAATGGCACAATTAAGGTATTTTAATGACAGTAGGGTCTTGTTGCGTGATGAATGACCTCCGCAGTCTCAGTCATCAATTTAACCCATTCCTCGATTTTGGGTCTATGAGGGCTCTTCCATATCCGCTACTACAAATGCAGCCACCACAAAGCCAGACATTTCTTTGGTAAATACAGGAGGCATGAGCGACTTGTCTCCCAGCAGGCACGACTGAGGCACTGCTGGAATAGACAACCCTGTCCACTTTTCCAAATTCTTTATCACTTCAGTCCAAAATGGAAAGACCAAGGACCATTCCCTGAAACAGTGAAGGTACGAACCGGTGTCTGTTCCACATTCATATTCTCAGTGAAATGATGTTTTGTTTTTCAGAGTCGGAGCCGAGTCCAGTTTATTCGGCCGTGAAAACTAAGAAGGACGAAGTTTACGCCAGAGTCGAACGACGAGTCCCTGCCGTCTGACCGGACCAGGACCGTCTGACCGGACCGGGACCGTCTGACCAGGACCGGGACCGTCTGACCAGGACCAGGACCGTCTGACCAGGACCAGGACCGTCTGACCAGGACCAGGACCGTCTGACCAGGACCAGGACCGTCTGACCGGACCCGGGCCTGTGAGATGGACTGTGGCTCATGTTGGAATCCAGGGGTGTAGCACGGGCACCAAGGGGCCCCAAGCAAGAATGTGTGTATGGGGCCCTCTGGTGGCCGCCCTGTGCACTGCGCGCTGGGAGAGAGGAGGCCACACAGGGCCAGGACTGTGTGTGTTGTGTTTGTGTTGTTTGTGATGTTGTGTTACAAAGCGCTCGCCTCCACATGTGTCATACGTGTTTGTGCTCGTCTCCACATGTGTCATACGTGTTTGTGCTCGTCTCCACATGTGTCATACGTGTTTGTGCTCGTCTCCACATGTGTCATACGCTCCACATGTGTCATACGTGTTTGTGCTCGTCTCCACATGTGTCATACGTGTTTGTGCTCGTCTCCACATGTGTCATACGTGTTTGTCACTGACGAGGCTCCTTTACTTTGTGTGGATAAATAAAGTTATATTGAAAATGTTCGGGATCTTTGATGTTTGACACTTTAACATTTAAATAAAACAAATAATCACTAAGTTTTGTTCTGTATTTTCCATCAGCCGAGGCTTATATTTACAGGAAGATAAAGTAGGTGAGATCTGTTCTTACCTGAGCTTAGACGAGTTGATCCGTACCTGTCTGGTCTTTGTGCGTGCGCTCAGTAACGTAAAACGACCAAAGATGTTGTTTGCATTTGGCCTCTCCCAGTGTATTCCTATGGCTCCAAACGGGGTGAAGTTAGAAGAGACCGAGCTCTTCCACACAGACCGGACAGGTACGGATCAACTCGTCTAAACTCAGGTAAGAACAGATCACCTTTAAACCGGAGACAGGAAGTGACGTAGATAAAGTTTGACTCATTTCCCTTTGACCTGACACGGTCGGCACGGCAACAAATGATGAGAAAAATCATTAGAAAATTACAAAAGAGTGACAAGAAAAAGTGACAAGAAAAATCACCCAAAAAATATTTCAAATGTGACGAAAAAATCATTAAAAATGTCCAAAAATTATGCAAAAAAAATCACAAAAAAGTGAAAAAAAATGACAAAAAAATGACAAAAAAGACGAAAAAGTTACAAAAAAGTGAAGAGAAAAATTAAAAACAAATGACAAAAAATGACCAAAAAAAATCGCAAAAATGTACAAAAAAAATCAATAAAAAGGTAATAAATTACGAAATAATTATGCAAAAAAGCACAAAAAAACTACAAAAAAGTGACGAAAAAGTGACAAAAAATGGCAAGAAAAAAATCACAAAAAATATTTTAAAAGTTAAGTGAAAAAAAATAAAAATAAAGGAAAAAAAAAAATCACAAAAAGTGACAGTTTTTTATTGTCCCATTTTTTATGACTAATTTTCCCACACATTTTTTCTAAATATCTACAATTTTTTTTTTTTTACCAATTTTCCCACATTTTTCTACACATTTTTCCCTCCTCTGCTGATGAACCTGAGTCACTCCCTCCTCCCCCCCACAGAAAGAGTCGGACTCGTGTTTTTGTTACAGACGAGTTTAAGGCAGAAACAGGTCGATGATAAAACACTGAACATTAAGACAAAAACA
Source organism: Gobius niger (assembly GCF_951799975.1). Classification (NCBI taxonomy): domain Eukaryota; kingdom Metazoa; phylum Chordata; class Actinopteri; order Gobiiformes; family Gobiidae; genus Gobius; species Gobius niger. Next base: position 1,137,250 of record NC_136852.1, on the reverse strand, counting down.
CAGTTTACACTTTAGTTTAAACATGAGACTCGAGGAGACGCCGCGTTCAGCCAACTCTGCCCCCTGGAGGACACACAGAGGACTGCAGTCACACACTCTGCCCCCTGGAGGACACACAGAGGACTGCAGTCACACACTCTGCCCCCTGGAGGACACACAGAGGACCACAGTCACACAGTCTGCCCCCTGGAGGACACACAGAGGACCACAGTCACACACTCTGCCCCCTGGAGGACACACAGAGGACCACAGTCACACACTCTGCCCCCTGGAGGACACACAGAGGACTGCAGTCACTCACTCTGCCCCCTGGAGGACACACAGAGGACCACAGTCACACACTCTGCCCCCTGGAGGACACACAGAGGACCACAGTCACACAGTCTGCCCCCTGGAGGACACACAGAGGACTGCAGTCACTCACTCTGCCCTCTGGAGGACACACAGAGGACCACAGTCACACACTCTGCCCCCTGGAGGACACACAGAGGACCACAGTCTCACACTCTGCCCCCTGGAGGACACACAGAGGACCACAGTCACTCACTCTGCCCCCTGGAGGACACACAGAGGACCACAGTCACTCACTCTGCCCCCTGGAGGACACACAGAGGACTGCAGTCACTCACTCTGCCCCCTGGAGGACACACAGAGGACTGCAGTCACTCACTCTGCCCCCTGGAGGACACACAGAGGACCACAGTCACACACTCTGCCCCCTGGAGGACACACAGAGGACTGCAGTCACTCACTCTGCCCCCTGGAGGACACACAGAGGACCACAGTCACTCACTCTGCCCCCTGGAGGACACACAGAGGACCACAGTCACACACTCTGCCCCCTGGAGGACACACAGAGGACCACAGTCACACAGTCTGCCCCCTGGAGGACACACAGAGGACTGCAGTCACTCACTCTGCCCCCTGGAGGACACACAGAGGACCACAGTCACACACTCTGCCCCCTGGAGGACACACAGAGGACCACAGTCTCACACTCTGCCCCCTGGAGGACACACAGAGGACTACAGTCACTCACTCTGCCCCCTGGAGGACACGGAGAGGACTGCAGTCACTCACTCTGCCCCCTAGAGGACACACAGAGGACCACAGTCACTCACTCTGCCCCCTGGAGGACACACAGAGGACCACAGTCACTCACTCTGCCCCCTGGAGGACACACAGAGGACCACAGTCTGCCCCCTGGTGGACAGGGGGCAGACTGTGGTCCTCTGTGTGTCCTCCAGGGGGCAGACTGTGGAGCAGGTTCGGCTGAAGGCGAGTCTCCTCGTCCTCTTCGTCCACAGATTCAGATAAACCACAAATAAATATATGTTTTTAGTATAAAAATATCCACAGAGTCGGTCTCTGATCGGTCACAGTGTCCGGGTTCAGCCTCAGCTGCAGGTGAAGAAACACAAACACCAGGAAGGATTTAGAAGAAACTCCTCAGAGCTCAGAGACTCCATCTCAGGAGCCGCCATGATGGAGGAGCCGCCATGATGGAGGAGCCGCCATGATGGAGCCGCCATGATGGAGGAGCCGCCATGATGGAGCCGCCATGATGGAGCCGCCGCCATGATGGAGACTCAACAAAACAGCGGAGAATAAACATCGTGAAGAGAGAGTGAAGCTTTTACTGTTTTCACCTGCAGCGTCTGGGCTTAAAGGGCGTGGTCACAGAGGTGAAGGGGCGTGATCACAGAGGTGAAGGGGCGTGATCACAGAGGTGAAGGGGCGTGGTCACTGAGGTGAAGGGGCGTGGTCACTGAGGTCACAGATTCATGATTCTGAAGTAAATTCGGGAAAAAGAGTTTCTCGCTCAGTGGTTCTCAGTCCTGTGGCCTTCCCTGTGGCGGTCCCTCTGTGGTCCCTCTGAGGTCCCTCTGTGGTCCCTCTGAGGTCCCTCTGTGGTCCCTCTGTGGTCCCTCTGTGGTCCCTCTGCGCTGGAGGAGCTCGACCTGAGAGTGGAGTCAGTTGGAGGAGGAGGTGGTTGGTCCGGTTCGAAGGCACGGCTGGATCTGAGGTCAGAGGTCAGAGGAGGACGAGGTCAGGCTGTGGAGCAGAGAGGTCAGCGTGAGGGACAGGGAGAACCTGAAACAGAACCTGAGAACATGAGAAGATCCTGACCTCAGGCCTCGCTGGCGCTGCTGCTCCGGTGCAGCTCCCTGATGCCCTGGAGGATCCTCTTCATGTGGCCCACCTTAGTCACGCCCAAGTCCTGGACACACGAAAAAAAAAAGAAGTAAGTCTCAGCCCGTTCCTGTGCGGATTTTAACTTTAACTAAATAACCAGTTTACTCATTCCAGCCACTAGGGGGCAATTTGAATAAACAAAAAATTATTCCACAGGTGTCCAGCAGAGGGCACTTCCCTTTGACCTGACACGGTCGGCACGGCAACAAATAATGAAAAAAAATCATTAAAAAATTACAAAAGAGTGCCGAAAAAGTGACGAGAAAAATCACAAAAAAAATATTTAAAATGTGACGAAAAAATCATTAAAAATGTCAAAAAATTATGCAAAAAAATCACAAAAAAACTAAAAAAAAGTTAAAAAAAAATCACAAAAAAGTGAAAAAAAAAGTGACGAGAAAATTAAAAAAAAGACGAAAAAGTTACAAAAAAGTGAAGAGAAAAATAAAAAAAATGACAAAAAATGACCCAAAAAAATTGCAAAAATTTACAAAAAAAATCTATAAAAAGGTAAAAAAATTACGAAAAAATTATGCAAAAAATCACAAAAAAACTACAAAAAAGTGACGAGAAAAATCACAATAAATGAAAAAAAAAGTGCTAAGGGCACTGACATAAGAGATCAGAATATAGCCCCGTGGTAAATGAAGCTTAACCACAGACAGGCTTGTAAAGCACAATGCAAGTGTAAGAAGTTTTTACTTTGGTCACATTACATAATGAGCGTTGATTCATGTTATATCCATTTGGTGCCGAGTCCCAAAAAAAAAAAAAGAGTCAAGGTCAGAATTGATCTAGTAAACTCACAACTGGGAAACCAACACTCTAGCCATGACGCTACACAGGGACAGTAAATGCCAGCCGACCTGAAAGAATATCTTATGAAATGCCCCGCGCTCATGTGTTTTAAGCTTGGACAAGTGCAGCCCATGTAAAAGGAGAAAGCATTAGAAAAGTGTCAAGGCTGAGACGACCACACTATCACTGAGCTATGAGTCCATACAAACAAATGAGGGCAAGGATTCTCCAAATTCAAGGGCCGAAATTAGGTCCCAGCACCCCACTGGAGGAGAGGGGTTGATTCCCCGTTTTTATTGAGGGTGGAGCCATAGGCGGAGATTCATGTTCTTCCCAGTAAGTGCAGAGTCCAGAAGAAACTAAAGAAGAAAAAAAAGGGTCAAGGCTGGGATCGATCCAGCAACGTTACAGATGGGAACCCAGCACTCTGCCAATGAAGTGAACATCACAGCTGATTTTGGATTAATCTTATGAAAGACCACAGTTGTGTATTTGCAAAAAACAGGATTACAATTTTGGCAATAATATATTAAATCATTTTGTAATTAGAGTAAATTCTCAAGGCCGTCCAAAGATTTGTTGAGAGGCTGCTCCCTCGATATGTGAAGCAATATTGTCGTGCGACCCATATAGCACGAGGAACACACAGAGAGGCGGACAGGAAACAGCCGGACTGAACTTCCTGTGATTGTACAGTCCAGAAAAAGCTGAATTTGCAGCGAAAAACGTCCAAATTAAAACTTCTTTCGCTGACAGAGGGTTAGTGTAAGTCCGTACGAGTCTAAAACTGTGGCTTTTGTGAATAAAGAGGGAAGTTTGGAAATCTGACAGAGGCCAGCATGCTGCCAGGCAAAGAACTCTGGCCATTTTCACGGAGGATGGGCGGGCCACTTACAAGCCACTTACAAGCCACTTACAAGTCACTTACAAGCCACTTACAAGCCAATTTAAAGGCGTTTTTGGCGATAGCGGCTGCGTGTGCACAGCATTAGGTCCAGGTCTGGGAATGTGCACGCGCGCCGGATTGGGTCCGTTCCAATCCTGTCTGTGAAAGATATGAGGCTTTGAAATTTGCTGAAAATGGCAAATAGTTTGAAAAAAATGTAGTTGATGATTTTGAAAGCCACATGGGTTTGGGACATGTTGGCCAAAATTGGAGGCTTTCCATTGAAAACTCGGGGATCAGGGGCCAGAAGTTCAAGAGGTACGATTTTAAAGGTTTGAGGTTCGGGCCAAGATGGCCGACTTCCTGTAGCATTTAGGGCGGGGTCATAATATCATTTTTTACATGTCCTGACGTGGTCTATGTCCCTGGCCAATGTCACTTTTGTACCATGATTTTTTTTGTGACCGGCCTCTCATTGACTCAATGTAAACTGCCTGTTTGAGGGGGCGCCACTGAGCCAACTTTTATTTTTCCTTCTCGCGAACCCCACCCAAAATTAGAGCTCGCAAAGCACTACTTTCTGACCCCTGTTACTTGTATATCGGTTCACGTTTGCTACGTGAAATCTTGCGTTTTCGTCCCCCGTTAACGATATTACGAGACTTGATTACTTACAAACCACTACAGTGAAACAAATATGAGCCTGAATCAAGTGTTGATATAGTTGTGGGGACGACTGTGCAGGCGACTCATCTCTACTTCACAAAAAGGCATTTTGGTCTGAGTTATGCAATCCTATGTTATAACCAACCCGGCCCGGCCCCCCAGCACAGTCAGGAACTATAATGTGGCCCCCAGAGAAAAAAGTCTGAGGAACCCTGGCCTACAGGTACGTCGCTCAAACAGAGAATTGTCCTGAACATAATGAGGTGATAATGAGGTGATAATGAGGTGATAATGAGGTCAGAATGAGGTCAGAATGAGGTCATAATGAGGTGATAAAGAGGTCAGAATGAGGTCAGAATGAGGTCATAATGAGGTCAGAATGAGGTCATAATGAGGTGATAATGAGGTGATAATGAGGTCATAATGAGGTCATATTGGGGTCAGAATGAGGTCATAATGAGGTGATAATGAGGTCATATTGGGGTCATAATGAGGTCATAATGAGGTCATAATGAGGTCAGAATGAGGTCAGAATGAGGTCATAATGAGGTCAGAATGAGGTCATAATGAGGTCAGAATGAGGTCATAATGAGGTCATAATGAGGTCATAATGAGGTCAGAATGAGGTCAGAATGAGGTCAGAATGAGGTCATAATGAGGTCAGAATGAGGTCAGAATGAGGTCAGAATGAGGTCATAATGAGGTCAGAATGAGGTCATAATGAGGTCAGAATGAGGTCAGAATGAGGTCATAATGAGGTCAGAATGAGGTCAGAATGAGGTCATAATGAGGTCATAATGAGGTCATAATGAGGTCAGAATGAGGTCAGAATGAGGTCAGAATGAGGTCATAATGAGGTCAGAATGAGGTCAGAATGAGGTCAGAATGAGGTCATACCTTGAGGTCGCGGCGCTCCAGCGACAGTAGCTCCGCCCCCCTGACGTCGTGTCCACTGAAGATGTCCTTATACTCCGACAGACACAGCGCCTCCAGCCACGCCCCCACCTCCTCCGTCCCCCACAGGTGCACTGCAACAGGAAGTGATGTCACGGCGAGCGCTCATGCAACAGGAGGTGATGTCACGGCGAGCGCTCATACAACAGGAAGTGATGTCACGGCGAGCGCTCATATAACAGGAAGTGATGGGGTTACCTGGCTGAGACAGTGTTAGACTGTAGGGGCGGGGTTACCTGGCTGTAGGGGGCGGGGTTACCTGGCTGTAGGAGGCGGGGTTACCTGGCTGTAGGGGGCGGGGTTACCTGGCTGTAGGAGGCGGGGTTACCTGGCTGTAGGGGGCGGGGTTACCTGGCTGTAGGGGGCGGGGTTACCTGGCTGTAGGGGGCGGGGTTACCTGGCTGTAGGGGGCGGGGTTACCTGGCAGTAGGGGGCGGGGTTACCTGGCAGTAGGGGGCGGGGTTACCTGGCAGTAGGGGGCGGGGTTACCTGGCTGGGACAGTGTTAGACTGTAGGGGGCGGGGTTACCTGGCTGTAGGGGGCAGGGTTACCTGGCTGTAGGGGGCGGGGTTACCTGGCTGTAGGGGGCGGGGTTACCTGGCTGGGACAGTGTTAGGCTGTAGGGGGCGGGGTTACCTGGCTGAGACAGTGTTAGACTGTAGGGGGCGGGGTTACCTGGCTGTAGGGGGCGGGGTTACCTGGCTGTAGGGGGCGGGGTTACCTGGCTGTAGGGGGCGGGGTTACCTGGCTGTAGGGGGCGGGGTTACCTGGCTGTAGGGGGCGGGGTTACCTGGCAGTAGGGGGCGGGGTTACCTGGCTGTAGGGGGCGGGGTTAGCTGGCTGTAGGGGGCGGGGTTACCTGGCAGTAGGGGGCGGGGTTACCTGGCTGTAGGGGGCGGGGTTACCTGGCTGTAGGGGGTGAGGCTACCTGGCTGTAGGGGGCGGGGTTACCTGGCTGTAGGGGGCGGGGTTACCTGGCTGTAGGGGGCGGGGTTACCTGGCTGTAAGGGGGCGGGGTTACCTGGCTGTAGGGGGCGGGGTTACCTGGCTGGGAGAGGCTGGTGCTCGTCTCTCGGTTCTTGTTGTTCTTGTCCTTCTTGAACTTGGGCACGAGGCGGAACTTGGCGCCGCGGCCGCGTTTGGAGAAGTCCGACAGCGCCCCCTGGAGGACGGTACAGGGACAGCATCACAGGGAAGGTCATAAACGCAGACTGCATTTTGAAACGCCTCATTTGAAAGCTAAGACCTACAAAACTCAGCTAAATGGAGCCTCCTCCTCGAGTTGTCGTCACTTTTCTGTTGCTCTTTTTTTTTGTTGCTTTTTTAGGGGTTTTTCTTCCCACATTTCCGTCACTATTTTTTCACTTGTTATTTTTTGTAATTTTTTTTCGTAATTTATTTGTAACTTTTTCGTCATTGTTTTGTGATTTTTTCGGTCACATTTTTGTCATTTTTTCTTATTCACTTCTTTGACATTTTTTGGTGATTTTTTTTGGTCACTTTATTGTAACTTTGTCACTTTTTCGTCACATTTTTGTAATATTTTTGATTTTTTCTTGAAAATGTTTTTTTGGTAACTTTTTTGTGCTTTTTTGTAATTTTTTTCGTCAGTTTTTCATGATTTTTTTCCCAGTCTTTTTTGATATTTTTTTGTGATTTTTTGGTCACAATTTTTTTTTTTTTTGACATTTGTTTTTTTTTTTTTTTTTTGGCAAAAAAAACTTTTTAGTCACGTCTGCGATTTTTTCCTCATATTTTAGTAATTTCTTGTCACTTTATCGCCATTTTTTGTCACTCTTGTGATTTCTTCTCGTCTTTAGTCCGTGGTCTAAGCGTTTCTTTTACCTCTGAGTCCGAGGGGTCGATGACGGGGCAGAGCCAGGACACGTCCGAGAGCCTCCTCACCTGAGCCGAGAGCGAGACCAGAGCTGAGGAGAGCTGGTCCTGGTGGGACGCCTCCAGCTGCTGCACAGACGGGACAGACTTTAGACTTTAGACCTTTAGACCTTCAGACCTTCAGACCTTTAGACCTTTAGACCTTTAGACCTTTAGACCTTTAGACATTCAGACATTCAGACCTTCAGGCCTTTAGACCTTCAGACCTTCAGACCTTCAGACATTCAGACATTCAGACCTTCAGACCTTTAGACCTTTAGACCTTTAGACCTTCAGACCTTCAGACCTTCAGACCTTCAGACCTTCAGACCTTCAGACCTTCAGGCCTTTAGACCTTTAGACCTTTAGACCTTTAGACCTTCAGACCTTCAGACCTTCAGACCTTCAGACCTTCAGACCTTTAGACCTTTAGACCTTTAGACCTTTAGACCTTCAGACCTTTAGACCTTCAGACCTTCAGACCTTCAGACCTTTAGACCTTCAGACCTTCAGACCTTCAGACCTTTAGACCTTCAGACCTTTAGACCTTCAGACCTTCAGACCTTTAGACCTTCAGACCTTTAGACCTTCAGACCTTTAGACCTTCAGACCTTTAGACCTTCAGACCTTCAGACCTTCAGACCTTCAGACCTTTAGACCTTTAGACCTTCAGACCTTTAGACCTTTAGACCTTTAGGTCTATTGACCTTCAGACCTTCAGACCTTTAGACCTTTAGACCTTCAGACCTTTAGACCTTTAGACCTTTAGACCTTTAGACCTTCAGACCTTTAGACCTTTAGACCTTTAGACCTTTAGACCTTTAGACCTTCAGACCTTTAGACCTTCAGACCTTTAGACCTTCAGACCTTTAGACCTTCAGACCTTCAGGCCGGACTCGGGTTAAAGACTTTAAAGAGTTTTTACCAGGGACATGTTTCCCGACAGCAGCAGCTCCGTCTCACTGAGCAGAGCTTTGACGTTACCGACCATCTCCACCACCACAGAGCGCCTCAGAGCCTGGAAATACAGAGAGAGAGGGGTCAGTGAAGGCACCACAGAGCCTGGAATCACAGAGAGAGAGAGGGGTCAGTGAAGGCACCACAGAGCCTGGAATCACAGAGAGAGAGAGGGGTCAGTGAAGGCACCACAGAGCCTGGAATCACAGAGAGAGAGAGGGGTCAGTGAAGGCACCACAGAGCCTGGAATCACAGAGAGAGAGAGAGAGGGGTCAGTGAAGGCACCACAGAGCCTGGAATCACAGAGAGAGAGGGGTCAGTGAAGGCACCACAGAGCCTGGAATCACAGAGAGAGAGAGGGGTCAGTGAAGGCGCCTCAGAGCCTGGAATCACAGAGAGAGAGAGAGAGGGGTCAGTGAAGGCACCACAGAGCCTGGAATCACAGAGAGAGAGAGAGGTCAGTGAAGGCACCACAGAGCCTGGAATCACAGAGAGAGAGAGAGAGGTCAGTGAAGGCACCACAGAGCCTGGAATCACAGAGAGAGAGAGGGGTCAGTGAAGGCACCACAGAGCCTGGAATCACAGAGAGAGAGAGGGGTCAGTGAAGGCACCACAGAGCCTGGAAATACAGAGAGAGAGAGGGGTCAGTGAAGGCAGCACAGAGCCTGGAATCACAGAGAGAGAGAGAGGTCAGTGAAGGCGCCTCAGAGCCTGGAATTACAGAGAGAGAGAGGGGTCAGTGAAGGCACCACAGAGCCTGGAATCACAGAGAGAGAGGGGTCAGTGAAGGCACCTCAGAGCCTGGAATCACAGAGAGAGAGAGAGGTCAGTGAAGGCACCACAGAGCCTGGAATCACAGAGAGAGAGAGGGGTCAGTGAAGGCACCACAGAGCCTGGAATCACAGAGAGAGAGAGAGAGGGGTCAGTGAAGGCACCACAGAGCCTGGAATCACAGAGAGAGAGAGGGGTCAGTGAAGGCACCACAGAGCCTGGAAATACAGAGAGAGAGAGAGGTCAGTGAAGGCACCACAGAGCCTGGAATCACAGAGAGAGAGAGAGGTCAGTGAAGGCACCACAGAGCGCCTCAGAGCCTGGAAATACAGAGAGAGAGGGGGGTCAGTGAAGGCACCACAGAGCGCCTCAGAGCCTGGAAATACAGAGAGAGAGAGAGGTCAGTGAAGGCACCACAGAGCGCCTCAGAGCCTGGAAATACAGAGAGAGAGAGAGGTCAGTGAAGGCACCACAGAGCGCCTCAGAGCCTGGAATTACAGAGAGAGAGGGGTCAGTGAAGGCACCACAGAGCGCCTCAGAGCCTGGAAATACAGAGAGAGAGAGAGGTCAGTGAAGGCGCCTCAGAGCCTGGAAATACAGAGAGAGAGAGAGGTCAGTGAAGGCACCACAGAGCCTGGAATCACAGAGAGAGAGAGAGGTCAGTGAAGGCACCACAGAGCCTGGAATCACAGAGAGAGAGAGGGGTCAGTGAAGGCACCACAGAGCCTGGAATCACAGAGAGAGAGAGAGGGGTCAGTGAAGGCAGCACAGAGCCTGGAATCACAGAGAGAGAGGGGTCAGTGAAGGCACCACAGAGCGCCTCAGAGCCTGGAATCACAGAGAGAGAGAGGGGTCAGTGAAGGCAGCACAGAGCCTGGAATCACAGAGAGAGAGAGAGGTCAGTGAAGGCGCCTCAGAGCCTGGAATTACAGAGAGAGAGAGGGGTCAGTGAAGGCAGCACAGAGCCTGGAATCACAGAGAGAGAGAGAGGTCAGTGAAGGCGCCTCAGAGCCTGGAATTACAGAGAGAGAGAGGGGTCAGTGAAGGCAACACAGAGCCTGGAATCACAGAGAGAGAGAGGGGTCAGTGAAGGCAGCACAGAGCCTGGAATCACAGAGAGAGAGGGGTCAGTGAAGGCACCACAGAGCCTGGAATCACAGAGAGAGAGAGGGGTCAGTGAAGGCACCACAGAGCGCCTCAGAGCCTGGAATCACAGAGAGAGAGAGGGGTCAGTGAAGGCACCACAGAGCCTGGAATCACAGAGAGAGAGGGGTCAGTGAAGGCACCACAGAGCCTGGAATCACAGAGAGAGAGAGGGGGGTCAGTGAAGGCGCCTCAGAGCCTGGAATCACAGAGAGAGGTCAGTGAAGGCACCTCAGAGCCTGGAATCACAGAGAGAGAGGGGTCAGTGAAGGCAGCACAGAGCCTGGAATCACAGAGAGAGAGAGAGGTCAGTGAAGGCACCACAGAGCCTGGAATCACAGAGAGAGAGAGGGGTCAGTGAAGGCAGCACAGAGCCTGGAATCACAGAGAGAGAGAGGGGGGTCAGTGAAGGCGCCTCAGAGCCTGGAATCACAGAGAGAGGTCAGTGAAGGCACCTCAGAGCCTGGAATCACAGAGAGAGAGGGGTCAGTGAAGGCAGCACAGAGCCTGGAATCACAGAGAGAGAGAGAGGTCAGTGAAGGCACCACAGAGCCTGGAATCACAGAGAGAGAGGGGGGTCAGTGAAGGCACCTCAGAGCCTGGATGTTTATGAACCATCATTACTGAACTAATGCTGAGACAAAGTAAAGCTAGTGAATAAAACATTTGTGAACGAGAGTTTGAAGCAGCTGGACCTGATCTCAGCTACGACGTCAGCACTTTCCCTTCAAGGCCAAGCCACGGAGCTAAACCAGATCAGGACTGATGAGATGAGTGAGAAACGGAGCTAAAGTCGGTGATCCTGCCGCGGGAACCAGACCTTAGAGAGGTGAGGTGAGGTGGGTGAGGTTGAGGTGGGTGAGGTTGAGGTGGGTGAGGTTGAGGTGAGGGTGAGGTGGGTGGGTGAGGCTCAGACTCACCCCGGGGCTCCTGCAGTCGTTATAAACCACGTCCATGGCTTTAGACGAGGCGTTGACGGCGTGAGCCAACTCCTGCTCCATCCGACTGTGCAGCTGCGCCACCTCCCGGATACTGCACACACGTGTTAATAAGAACACGCGTGTTGATATGAACACGCACACACGTGTCACAGGGGGCGCTCTGACCTGTGGATCAGCGCTCCGGCCGTCTGTCCGAACTCGCTGATGAGCGACGCCTCGTCCTCAGAAAGAACCTCCGTCTGACCCAGAGTCTGAGGCCGCGGGAAATCACACCTCTGTTTGTCCTCCCAGGACTTCAGCGTGTTCTCGAAGGCCTGCAACACGCGTGTCAATATGAACACGCACACACACACGCGTGATAATATGAACACGCACCATCACACGCGTGTCAATCTGGAGCACGGACAGTCCCTGCTCTGAGGGTGTTTAGTCCTTACTTTGTCCCTGGTCTGAGGGTGTTTAGTCCTTACTTTGTCCCTGGTCTGAGGGTGTTTAGTCCTTACTTTGTCCCTGCTCTGAGGGTGTTTAGTCCTTACTTTGTCCCTGGTCTGAGGTGTTTAGTCCTTACTTTGTCCCTGGTCTGAGGGTGTTTAGTCCTTACTTTGTCTCTGGTCTGAGGGTGTTTAGTCCTTACTTTGTCCCTGGTCTGAGAGGTTTAGTCCTTACTTTGTCCCTGGTCTGAGGGTGTTTAGTCCTTACTTTGTCCCTGGTCTGAGGGTGTTTAGTCCTTACTTTGTCCCTGGTCTGAGGGTGTTTAGTTCTTACTTTGTCCCTGGTCTGAGGGTGTTTAGTCCTTACTTTGTCCCTGGTCTGAGGGTGTTTAGTCCTTACTTTGTCTCTGGTCTGAGGGTGTTTAGTCCTTACTTTGTCCCTGGTCTGAGGGTGTTTAGTCCTTACTTTGTCTCTGGTCTGAGGGTGTTTAGTCCTTACTTTGTCCTTGGTCTGAGGGTGTTTAGTCCTTACTTTGTCTCTGGTCTGAGGGTGTTTAGTCCTTACTTTGTCCCTGGTCTGAGGGTGTTTAGTCCTTACTTTGTCCCTGGTCTGAGGGTGTTTAGTCCTTACTTTGTCCCTGGTCTGAGGGTGTTTAGTCCTTACTTTGTCCCTGGTCTGAGGGTGTTTAGTCCTTACTTTGTCTCTGGTCTGAGGGTGTTTAGTCCTTACTTTGTCCCTGGTCTGAGGGTGTTTAGTCCTTACTTTGTGCCTGGTCTGAGGGTGTTTAGTCCTTACTTTGTCTCTGGTCTGAGGGTGTTTAGTCCTTACTTTGTCTCTGGTCTGAGGGTGTTTAGTCCTTACTTTGTCCTTGGTCTGAGGGTGTTTAGTCCTTACTTTGTCCTTGGTCTGAGGGTGTTTAGTCCTTACTTTGTCCCTGGTCTGAGGGGTGTTTAGTCCTTACTTTGTCTCTGGTCTGAGGGTGTTTAGTCCTTACTTTGTCCCTGGTCTGAGGGTGTTTAGTCCTTACTTTGTCCCTGGTCTGAGGGTGTTTAGTCCTTACTTTGTGCCTGGTCTGAGGGTGTTTAGTCCTTACTTTGTCTCTGGTCTGAGGGTGTTTAGTCCTTACTTTGTCCCTGGTCTGAGGGTGTTTAGTCCTTACTTTGTCTCTGGTCTGAGGGTGTTTAGTCCTTACTTTGTCCCTGGTCTGAGGGTGTTTAGTCCTTACTTTGTCCCTGGTCTGAGGGTGTTTAGTCCTTACTTTGTCTCTGGTCTGAGGGTGTTTAGTCCTTACTTTGTCCCTGGTCTGAGGGGTGTTTAGTCCTTACTTTGTCTCTGGTCTGAGGGTGTTTAGTCCTTACTTTGTCTCTGGTCTGAGGGTGTTTAGTCCTTACTTGATGGATTTTTGTCTTTTTTTTAATGGATTTTTGTCATTTTTTTGATGGATTTTTGTCATTTTTTTGATGGATTTTTGTCATTTTTTTGATGGATTTTTGTCATTTTTTTGATGGATTTTTTTTTTTGTACAATGGATTTTTTTAATGGATTTTTGTCTTTTTTTGATGGATTTTTGTCTTTTTTTTTGATGGATTTTTGTCTTTTTTGATGGATTTTTGTCTTTTTTTGATGGATTTTTGTCTTTTTTTTAATGGATTTTTGTCTTTTTTTTGATGGATTTTTGTCTTTTTTTTGATGGATTTTTGTCTTTTTTTGATGGATTTTTGTCTTTTTTTTAATGGATTTTTGTCTTTTTTTTAATGGATTTTTGTCTTTTTTTGCTGGATTTTTGTCTTTTTTTGATGGATTTTTGTCTTTTTTTTAATGGATTTTTGTCTTTTTTTTAATGGATTTTTGTCATTTTTTTGATGGATTTTTGTCTTTTTTTTTGATGGATTTTTGTCTTTTTTGATGGATTTTTGTCTTTTTTTGATGGATTTTTGTCTTTTTTTTAATGGATTTTTGTCTTTTTTTTTGATGGATTTTTGTCTTTTTTTTGCTGGATTTTTGTCTTTTTTTGATGGATTTTTGTCTTTTTTTGATGGATTTTTGTCTTTTTTTTAATGGATTTTTGTCTTTTTTTTTGATGGATTTTTGTCTTTTTTTTGCTGGATTTTTGTCTTTTTTTGATGGATTTTTGTCTTTTTTTTGATGGATTTTTGTCTTTTTTTTAATGGATTTTTGTCTTTTTTTTGCTGGATTTTTGTCTTTTTTTGATGGATTTTTGTCATTTTTTTGATGGATTTTTGTCTTTTTTTTGATGGATTTTTGTCATTTTTTTGATGGATTTTTGTCATTTTTTTGATGGATTTTTGTCATTTTTTTGATGGATTTTTTTTTTTTTTTGATGGATTTTTGTCTTTTTTTTGATGGATTTTTGTCACTTTTTTTGCTGGATTTTTGTCACTTTTTTTGATGGATTTTTTTAAAGGCAACAAATAAGTGTTTAGTCCTTACTTTGTCCCTGGTCTGAGGGGTGTTTAGTCCTTACTTTGTCCCTGGTCTGAGGGTGTTTAGTCCTTACTTTGTCTCTGGTCTGAGGGTGTTTAGTCCTTACTTTGTCCCTGGTCTGAGGGTGTTTAGTCCTTACTTTGTCCCTGGTCTGAGGGTGTTTAGTCCTTACTTTGTCTCTGGTCTGAGGGTGTTTAGTCCTTACTTTGTCTCTGGTCTGAGGGTGTTTAGTCCTTACTTTGTCCCTGGTCTGAGGGTGTTTAGTCCTTACTTTGTCCCTGGTCTGAGAGTGTTTAGTCCTTACTTTGTCCCTGGTCTGAGAGTGTTTAGTCCTTACTTTGTCTCTGGTCTGAGGGTGTTTAGTCCTTACTTTGTCCCTGGTCTGAGGGTGTTTAGTCCTTACTTTGTCCCTGGTCTGAGAGTGTTTAGTCCTTACTTTGTCCCTGGTCTGAGGGTGTTTAGTCCTTACTTTGTCTCTGGTCTGAGGGTGTTTAGTCCTTACTTTGTCCCTGGTCTGAGGTGTTTAGTCCTTACTTTGTCCCTGGTCTGAGGGTGTTTAGTCCTTACTTTGTCTCTGGTCTGAGGGTGTTTAGTCCTTACTTTGTCTCTGGTCTGAGGGTGTTTAGTCCTTACTTTGTCCCTGGTCTGAGGGTGTTTAGTCCTTACTTTGTCCCTGGTCTGAGAGTGTTTAGTCCTTACTTTGTCCCTGGTCTGAGGGTGTTTAGTCCTTACTTTGTCTCTGGTCTGAGGGTGTTTAGTCCTTACTTTGTCCCTGGTCTGAGGTGTTTAGTCCTTACTTTGTCCCTGGTCTGAGGGTGTTTAGTCCTTACTTTGTCTCTGGTCTGAGGGTGTTTAGTCCTTACTTTGTCCCTGGTCTGAGGGTGTTTAGTCCTTACTTTGTCTCTGGTCTGAGGGTGTTTAGTCCTTACTTTGTCTCTGGTCTGAGGGTGTTTAGTCCTTACTTGATGGATTTTTGTCTTTTTTTTAATGGATTTTTGTCATTTTTTTGATGGATTTTTGTCATTTTTTTGATGGATTTTTGTCATTTTTTTGATGGATTTTTGTCATTTTTTTGATGGATTTTTTTTTTTGTACAATGGATTTTTTTAATGGATTTTTGTCTTTTTTTGATGGATTTTTGTCTTTTTTTTTGATGGATTTTTGTCTTTTTTGATGGATTTTTGTCTTTTTTTGATGGATTTTTGTCTTTTTTTTAATGGATTTTTGTCTTTTTTTTGATGGATTTTTGTCTTTTTTTTGATGGATTTTTGTCTTTTTTTGATGGATTTTTGTCTTTTTTTTAATGGATTTTTGTCTTTTTTTTAATGGATTTTTGTCTTTTTTTGCTGGATTTTTGTCTTTTTTTGATGGATTTTTGTCTTTTTTTTAATGGATTTTTGTCTTTTTTTTAATGGATTTTTGTCATTTTTTTGATGGATTTTTGTCTTTTTTTTTGATGGATTTTTGTCTTTTTTGATGGATTTTTGTCTTTTTTTGATGGATTTTTGTCTTTTTTTTAATGGATTTTTGTCTTTTTTTTTGATGGATTTTTGTCTTTTTTTTGCTGGATTTTTGTCTTTTTTTGATGGATTTTTGTCTTTTTTTGATGGATTTTTGTCTTTTTTTTAATGGATTTTTGTCTTTTTTTTTGATGGATTTTTGTCTTTTTTTTGCTGGATTTTTGTCTTTTTTTGATGGATTTTTGTCTTTTTTTTGATGGATTTTTGTCTTTTTTTTAATGGATTTTTGTCTTTTTTTTGCTGGATTTTTGTCTTTTTTTGATGGATTTTTGTCATTTTTTTGATGGATTTTTGTCTTTTTTTTGATGGATTTTTGTCATTTTTTTGATGGATTTTTGTCATTTTTTTGATGGATTTTTGTCATTTTTTTGATGGATTTTTTTTTTTTTTTGATGGATTTTTGTCTTTTTTTTGATGGATTTTTGTCACTTTTTTTGCTGGATTTTTGTCACTTTTTTTGATGGATTTTTTTAAAGGCAACAAATAAGTGTTTAGTCCTTACTTTGTCCCTGGTCTGAGGGGTGTTTAGTCCTTACTTTGTCCCTGGTCTGAGGGTGTTTAGTCCTTACTTTGTCTCTGGTCTGAGGGTGTTTAGTCCTTACTTTGTCCCTGGTCTGAGGGTGTTTAGTCCTTACTTTGTCCCTGGTCTGAGGGTGTTTAGTCCTTACTTTGTCTCTGGTCTGAGGGTGTTTAGTCCTTACTTTGTCTCTGGTCTGAGGGTGTTTAGTCCTTACTTTGTCCCTGGTCTGAGGGTGTTTAGTCCTTACTTTGTCCCTGGTCTGAGAGTGTTTAGTCCTTACTTTGTCCCTGGTCTGAGAGTGTTTAGTCCTTACTTTGTCTCTGGTCTGAGGGTGTTTAGTCCTTACTTTGTCCCTGGTCTGAGGGTGTTTAGTCCTTACTTTGTCCCTGGTCTGAGAGTGTTTAGTCCTTACTTTGTCCCTGGTCTGAGGGTGTTTAGTCCTTACTTTGTCTCTGGTCTGAGGGTGTTTAGTCCTTACTTTGTCCCTGGTCTGAGGTGTTTAGTCCTTACTTTGTCCCTGGTCTGAGGGTGTTTAGTCCTTACTTTGTCTCTGGTCTGAGGGTGTTTAGTCCTTACTTTGTCTCTGGTCTGAGGGTGTTTAGTCCTTACTTTGTCCCTGGTCTGAGGGTGTTTAGTCCTTACTTTGTCCCTGGTCTGAGAGTGTTTAGTCCTTACTTTGTCCCTGGTCTGAGGGTGTTTAGTCCTTACTTTGTCTCTGGTCTGAGGGTGTTTAGTCCTTACTTTGTCCCTGGTCTGAGGTGTTTAGTCCTTACTTTGTCCCTGGTCTGAGGGTGTTTAGTCCTTACTTTGTCTCTGGTCTGAGGGTGTTTAGTCCTTACTTTGTCCCTGGTCTGAGAGGTTTAGTCCTTACTTTGTCCCTGGTCTGAGGGTGTTTAGTCCTTACTTTGTCCCTGGTCTGAGGGTGTTTAGTCCTTACTTTGTCCCTGGTCTGAGGGTGTTTAGTTCTTACTTTGTCCCTGGTCTGAGGGTGTTTAGTCCTTACTTTGTCCCTGGTCTGAGGGTGTTTAGTTCTTACTTTGTCCCTGGTCTGAGGGTGTTTAGTCCTTACTTTGTCTCTGGTCTGAGGGTGTTTAGTCCTTACTTTGTCCCTGGTCTGAGGGTGTTTAGTCCTTACTTTGTCCCTGGTCTGAGGGTGTTTAGTCCTTACTTTGTGCCTGGTCTGAGGGTGTTTAGTCCTTACTTTGTCTCTGGTCTGAGGGTGTTTAGTCCTTACTTTGTCCCTGGTCTGAGGGTGTTTAGTCCTTACTTTGTCTCTGGTCTGAGGGTGTTTAGTCCTTACTTTGTCCCTGGTCTGAGGGTGTTTAGTCCTTACTTTGTCCCTGGTCTGAGGGTGTTTAGTCCTTACTTTGTCTCTGGTCTGAGGGTGTTTAGTCCTTACTTTGTCCCTGGTCTGAGGGTGTTTAGTCCTTACTTTGTCCCTGGTCTGAGGGTGTTTAGTCCTTACTTTGTCCCTGGTCTGAGGGTGTTTAGTCCCTACTTTGTCTCTGGTCTGAGGGTGTTTAGTCCTTACTTTGTCTCTGGTCTGAGAGTGTTTAGTCCTTACTTTGTCTCTGGTCTGAGGGTGTTTAGTCCTTACTTTGTCCCTGGTCTGAGGGTGTTTAGTCCTTACTTGATGGATTTTTGTCTTTTTTTTAATGGATTTTTGTCTTTTTTTTTGATGGATTTTTGTCTTTTTTTTTGATGGATTTTTGTCTTTTTTTTGATGGATTTTTGTGTTTTTTTTAATGGATTTTTGTCTTTTGTTGATGGATTTTTGTCTTTTTTTTGATGGATTTTTGTCTTTTTTTTGATGGATTTTTGTCTTTTTTTTGATGGATTTTTGTCATTTTTTGGATGGATTTTTGTCATTTTTTGGATGGATTTTTTTTTTTTGTACAATGGATTTTTTTAATGGATTTTTGTCTTTTTTTGCTGGATTTTTGTCTTTTTTTAATGGATTTTTGTCTTTTTTTTATGGATTTTTGTCTTTTTTTGCTGGATTTTTGTCTTTTTTTTGCTGGATTTTTGTCTTTTTTTTGCTGGATTTTTGTCATTTTTTGGATGGATTTTTGTCATTTTTTTGATGGATTTTTGTCATTTTTTTGATGGATTTTTGTCATTTTTTTGATGGATTTTTGTCTTTTTTTGCTGGATTTTTGTCTTTTTTTAATGGATTTTTGTCACTTTTTTTGATGGATTTTTGTCACTTTTTGCTGGATTTTTTTAAAGGCAACAAATAAGTGTTTAGTCCTTACTTTGTCCCTGGTCTGAGGGGGTTTAGTCCTTACCCGGTCCCTGGTCTGAAGGGTGTTTAGTCCTTACTTTGTCTCTGGTCTGAGGGGTGTTTAGTCCTTACTTTGTCCCTTGTCTGAGGGTGTTTAGTCCTTACTTTGTCTCTGGTCTGAGGGTGTTTAGTCCTTACTTTGTCTCTGGTCTGAGGGTGTTTAGTCCTTACTTTGTCCCTGGTCTGAGGGTGTTTAGTCCTTACTTTGTCCCTGGTCTGAGGGTGTTTAGCCCTTACTTTGTCTCTGGTCTGAGGGTGTTTAGTCCTTACTTTGTCCCTGGTCTGAGGGTGTTTAGTCCTTACTTTGTCTCTGGTCTGAGGGTGTTTAGTCCTTACTTTGTCTCTGGTCTGAGGGTGTTTAGTCCTTACTTTGTCCCTGGTCTGAGGGGTGTTTAGTCCTTACTTTGTCCCTGGTCTGAGGGTGTTTAGTCCTTACTTTGTCTCTGGTCTGAGGGTGTTTAGTCCTTACTTTGTCCCTGGTCTGAGGGTGTTTAGTCCTTACTTTGTCTCTGGTCTGAGGGTGTTTAGTCCTTACTTTGTCCCTGGTCTGAGGGTGTTTAGTCCTTACTTTGTCCCTGGTCTGAGGGTGTTTAGTCCTTACTTTGTCCCTGGTCTGAGGGTGTTTAGTCCTTACTTTGTCTTTGGTCTGAGGGTGTTTAGTCCTTACTTTGTCCTTGGTCTGAGGGTGTTTAGTCCTTACTTTGTCTCTGGTCTGAGGGTGTTTAGTCCTTACTTTGTCCCTGGTCTGAGGGTGTTTAGTCCTTACTTTGTCTCTGGTCTGAGGGGTGTTTAGTCCTTACTTGATGGATTTTTGTCTTTTTTTTAATGGATTTTTGTCTTTTTTTTGCTGGATTTTTGTCTTTTTTTGATGGATTTTTGTCATTTTTTTGATGGATTTTTGTCATTTCTTTGATGGATTTTTGTCATTTTTTTGATGGATTTTTGTCATTTTTTTGGATGGATTTTTGTCTTTTTTTTATGGATTTTTGTCTTTTTTTGATGGATTTTTGTCTTTTTTTTTGATGGATTTTTGTCTTTTTTTTGATGGATTTTTGTCTTTTTTTTGATGGATTTTTGTCTTTTTTTTTGATGGATTTTTGTCTTTTTTTTGATGGATTTTTGTCTTTTTTTTGATGGATTTTTGTCTTTTTTTGGATGGATTTTTGTGTTTTTTTTAATGGATTTTTGTCTTTTTTTGATGGATTTTTGTCTTTTTTTAGATGGATTTTTGTGTTTTTTTTAATGGATTTTTGTCTTTTTTTTGATGGATTTTTGACATTTTTTTGATGGATTTTTGTCATTTTTTGATGGATTTTTGTCTTTTTTTTGCTGGATTTTTGTCATTTTTTGGATGGATTTTTGTCATTTTTTTGATGGATTTTTGTCATTTTTTTGATGGATTTTTGTCATTTTTTTGATGGATTTTTGTCATTTTTTTGATGGATTTTTTTTTTTGTACAATGGATTTTTTTAATGGATTTTTGTCTTTTTTTGCTGGATTTTTGTCTTTTTTTTGCTGGATTTTTGTCTTTTTTTTGCTGGATTTTTGTCTTTTTTTAGCTGGATTTTTGTCTTTTTTTGATGGATTTTTGTCTTTTTTTTGATGGATTTTTGTCACTTTTTGCTGGATTTTTTTAAAGGCAACAAATAAGTGTTTAGTCCTTACTTTGTCCCTGGTCTGAGGGTGTTTAGTCCTTACTTTGTCCCTGGTCTGAAGGGTGTTTAGTCCTTACCCGGTCCCTGGTGAGGGTCTGCGTGCGGTTCTTGTGCAGGATACGGATGAATCCTGGAGGTTGGACCCAGGCCTCCCCGTCCACCTGCACCGGGACGCCCTCATCGCCCAGGATCGAGATCTTCACCGTCCGGCACTGAAACCACAGCAGCAGCAGCAGGTGAGGGAGGGCATCTGACCCACAGGGAGGGCACCTGACCCACAGGGAGGGCATCTGACCCACAGGGAGGGCATCTGAGCCACAGGGAGGGCATCTGACCCACAGGAGGACCTACCTGGGCGATCCTGTGGTGCTGCAGGTTGATGACCCGCGACACGGCCACGTGCATCGACCCGAACACGGCCACCACCTCCAGGACCTTGTCATCGAAGGACGGCGCCGTGAACGTCTGGAACAGAAGGTAAAGGTCAAGGCTCGGGGGGCAGGAGAACCCGGAGAACCTCACAGGAGAACCCGGGGTCCGGCGCTGACCTGGTCCTCTTTGGTGCCGCCCCAGAAGTTGGTTCCTCCGGCGTAGCTGGGGATGTTGAGGACCGCGATGCCCTGCAGCGACGGCAGAGGGATGGGCCGCCCGTCGCACTGAGGAGAGAGTCAGAGGACACTCAAACTGTTACCTGAGGACCACCGCGGGACCACCCAAGAACCACCCCAGGACCACCCAAGAACCACTCAGGGACCACTCAGGGACCACTCAGGGACCACCCAAGAACCACCCCGGGACCACTCAGGGACCACTCAGGGACCACCCAAGAACCACCCCGGGACCACTCAGGGACCACTCAGGGACCACCCCGGGACCACTCAGGGACCACCCCGGGACCACTCAGGGACCACCCCAGAACCACCCCGGGACCACTCAGGGACCACCCCGGGACCACTCAGGGACCACCCCGGGACCACTCAGGGACCACTCAGGGACCACCCGAGGACCACTCAGAGACCACTCCGGGACCACCCCAGGACCACCGCGGGACCACCCCAGGACCACCCCAGGACCACCGCGGGACCACCCCAGGACCACCGCGGGACCACCCCAGGACCACCCGAGGACCACCCCAGGACCACCCCAGGACCACCGCGGGACCACCCCAGGACCACTCAGGGACCACCCCAGGACCACCCCAGGACCACCCCGGGACCACTCAGGGACCACCCGAGGACCACCCCGGGACCACTCAGGGACCACCCCAGGACCACCCCAGGACCACCCCAGGACCACCGCGGGACCACCCCAAGACCACTCCGGGACCACCCCAGGACCACCGCGGGACCACCCCAGGACCACCCGAGGACCACCCAAGGACCACCCCAGGACCACCCCAGGACCACCGCGGGACCACCCCAGGACCACTCAGGGACCACCCCGGGACCACCCCAGGACCACCGCGGGACCACCCCAGGACCACCCGAGGACCACCCCAGGACCACCCCAGGACCACTCCGGGTCCACCCCAGGACCACTCAGGGACCACCCCGGGACCACCCCAGGACCACCGCGGGACCACCCCAGGACCACTCCGGGACCACCCCAGGACCACCGCGGGACCACCCCAGGACCACCCCAGGACCACTCAGGGACCACCCCAGGACCACTCAGGGACCACCCCAGGACCAATCAGGGACCACCCCAGGACCACCCCGGGACCAATCAGGGACCACCCCAGGACCACCCGAGGACCACCCCGGGACCACCCGAGGACCACCCCGGGACCACCCGAGGACCACCCCGGGACCACCCGAGGACAACTCAGGGACCAATCAGGGACCACCCGAGGACCACCCCGGGACCACCCGAGGACAACTCAGGGACAACTCAGGGACCACCCCGGGACCACCCCAGGACCACTCCGGGACCAACCCGGGACCACCCAAGAACCACCCCGGGACCACCCCGGGACCACTCAGGGACCACCCGAGGACCACCCAAGAACCACCCCAGGACCACTCAGGGACCACCATAGGTCTGTACCTCCAGCAGGACCCTCTGCTCCAGGTTCTTGTAGGTTCTGTGCAGCAGCTCTTTGGTTCCTAACACTCCGTACCACATCATGTTCTTGGTGCGGCTCCTGCACAAACACAAACACAAGCTCACACTTGATACACCTGTACCTGCTGGTCTCTATAGCGCCCCCTGTACCTGCTGGTCTCTATAGCGCCCCCTGTACCTGCTGGCCTCTATAGCGCCCCCTGTACCTGCTGGTCTCTATAGCGCCCCCTGTACCTGCTGGCCTCTATAGCGCCCCCTGTACCTGCTGGTCTCTATAGCGCCCCCTGTACCTGCTGGCCTCTACAGCGCCCCCTGTACCTGCTGGCCTCTATAGCGCCCCCTGTACCTGCTGGTCTCTATAGCGCCCCCTGTACCTGCTGGTCTCTATAGCGCCCCCTGTACCTGCTGGTCTCTATAGCGCCTCCTGTACCTGCTGGCCTCTACAGCGCCCCCTGTACCTGCTGGCCTCTACAGCGCCCCCTGTACCTGCTGGTCTCTATAGCGCCCCCTGTACCTGCTGGTCTCTATAGCGCCCCCTGTACCTGCTGGTCTCTATAGCGCCCCCTGTACCTGCTGGTCTCTACAGCGCCCCCTGTACCTGCTGGTCTCTATAGCGCCCCCTGTACCTGCTGGTCTCTACAGCGCCCCCTGTACCTGCTGGTCTCTACAGCGCCCCCTGTACCTGCTGGTCTCTATAGCGCCCCCTGTACCTGCTGGTCTCTATAGCGCCCCCTGTACCTGCTGGTCTCTATAGCGCCCCCTGTACCTGCTGGTCTCTATAGCGCCCCCTGTACCTGCTGGCCTCTACAGCGCCCCCTGTACCGGCTGGTCTCTATAGCGCCCCCTGTACCTGCTGGTCTCTATAGCGCCCCCTGTACCTGCTGGTCTCTATAGCGCCCCCTGTACCTGCTGGTCTCTATAGCGCCCCCTGTACCTGCTGGTCTCTATAGCGCCCCCTGTACCTGCTCGTCTCTATAGCGCCCCCTGTACCTGCTGGTCTCTATAGCGCCCCCTGTACCTGCTGGTCTCTATAGCGCCCCCTGTACCTGCTCGTCTCTATAGCGCCCCTGTACCTGCTGGTCTCTTTTTTTTGCCATTTTTTTTTTTTTTCAAATTTTTTTCTAATTTTAAATTTTTTGATTTTTGTCATTTTTTTGCTGGATTTTTGTCTTTTTTTTTGATGGATTTTTGTCTTTTTTTTGATGGATTTTTGTCATTTTTTTGATGGATTTTTGTCTTTTTTTTGATGGATTTTTGTCTTTTTTTTGATGGATTTTTGTCATTTTTTTGATGGATTTTTGTCTTTTTTTGCTGGATTTTTGTCATTTTTTTGATGGATTTTTGTCATTTTTTTGATGGATTTTTGTCTTTTTTTTGATGGATTTTTGTCATGTTTTTGATGGATTTTTGTCTTTTTTTGCTGGATTTTTGTCATTTTTTTGATGGATTTTTGTCTTTTTTTTGATGGATTTTTGTCATTTTTTTGATGGATTTTTGTCATTTTTTTGATGGATTTTTGTCATTTTTTTGATGGATTTTTGTCATTTTTTTGATGGATTTTTGTCTTGTTTTTGCTGGATTATTGTCTTTTTTTGATGGATTTTTGTCTTTTTTTTGATGGATTTTTGTCATTTTTTTGCTGGATTTTTGTCTTTTTTTTGCTGGATTTTAGTCATTTTTTTGATGGATTTTTGTCTTTTTTTGCTGGATTTTTGTCATTTTTTTGATGGATTTTTGTCATTTTTTTGATGGATTTTTGTCATTTTTTTGATGGATTTTTGTCATTTTTTTGATGGATTTTTGTCATTTTTTTTGATGGATTTTTGTCTTTTTTTTGCTGGATTTTTGTCACTTTTTTGCTGGATTTTTGTCACTTTTTTGCTGGATTTTTGTCACTTTTTTGATGGATTTTTGTCTTTTTTTTGATGGATTTTTGTCACTTTTTTTGCTGGATTTTTGTCACTTTTTGCTGGATTTTTTTAAAGGCAACAAATAATCGTTTGAATAATCGTGATTTCAATTATGACAAAAATAATCGTGATTATTATTTTTTCAATAATCGAGCAGCCCTACCCCCTGTACCTGCTGGTCTCTACAGCGCCCCCTGTACCTGCACTTCTCCGGGTGCTCGCCTCTATAGCGCCCCCTGTACCTGCACTTCTCCGGGTGCTCGTCTCTCTTGTTGTTAAAGTCCAGGGAGATTTTGGCGTCGAGGCCGATCCCGAAGTAATTGTTCATGACGCACTTCTCTGTGTAACAGTCTCTGCAGGAACAAACCCGGAGGTACACGTTAACAACACGTTAATAACACGTTAAAAACACGTTAACAACACGTTAATAACACGTTAATAACACTCACAGGTTGTCGGGGTCACAGCTGAAGGGGTCCGTGTTCACCAACAGGCGACTGATGACGGAGCCGCTGGATAGAGACCCACTGAGGCCTGAACCCCCTCCTGCTGCCAGAGGGGAGAGACAGAGCTGTAACACCGCCCCCTGGTGGCCGGGGGAGACTCCAGGAGACACTTGAAATCATTGATTATAATGGGACTTCAAACGTCCCAAGAACGGGTAAAAGTCTGGCTCCAAACAGTTTTTCTAAAAATCGCTATTACCCATGTGACCCATGTGACCCAAGTGACCCAAGTGACCCATGTGACCCATGTGACCCAAGTGACCCATGTGACCCATGTGACCCATGTGACCCATGTGACCCATGTGACCACGCCGTGGGGAGGAGAAATGTTTTTAACCACGCTGGTTTTTGTTTATCAGCCCAAAAATTGGAAGCATTTTCATTATATTGACCGGCTCCAGAGCCTGTAGAGGCTCCGCCCCCTGAGTGCAGGGCTTCCCGCCTTTTTGCCCTTTAAAGGAACAGGCTGTAGGAGGAGTCAGAGCGGCCATTAAGGTTCACACAGGACTCAGGACCTTCACCATGAACAGGCTGAATGAGTCTCATCTTTATTATATTATAGGGCTGTGCAATTAATCGAAATTCGATTACGATTTCGA
Organism: Gobius niger; assembly: GCF_951799975.1. Classification (NCBI taxonomy): domain Eukaryota; kingdom Metazoa; phylum Chordata; class Actinopteri; order Gobiiformes; family Gobiidae; genus Gobius; species Gobius niger. The sequence goes on along the minus strand of NC_136852.1, from coordinate 1,112,127 downwards.
TTACAACAGTAAACGATTACAAAATTAGCATAATCGCAAAAAATCGATTATAATTTTTTTTTTCAAAAAAAAAAAGAAACAATTTCATTTTTCTTTTTTTTTAATTTTTTTTTTTTTTTTAATTTTTAATTTTTGGATTTTTGTCACTTTTTTTAATGGATTTTTGTCTTTTTTCTGCTGGATTTTTGTAATTTTTTTAATGGATTTTTGTCTTTTTTTGATGGATTTTTGTCATTTTTTGATGGATTTTTGTCACTTTTTTGATGGATTTTTGTCACTTTTTTGATGGATTTTTGTCACTTTTTTGATGGATTTTTGTCACTTTTTTGATGGATTTTTGTCACTTTTTTGCTGGATTTTTGTCTTTTTTTTGATGGATTTTTGTCTTTTTTTTGATGGATTTTTGTCTTTTTTGCTGGATTTTTGTCTTTTTTTGCTGGATTTTTGTCTTTTTTTTATGGATTTTTGTCTTTTTTTGCTGGATTTTTGTCACTTTTTTGATGGATTTTTGTCACTTTTTTGATGGATTTTTGTCACTTTTTTGCTGGATTTTTGTCACTTTTTTGATGGATTTTTGTCACTTTTTTGATGGATTTTTGTCACTTTTTTGATGGATTTTTGTCACTTTTTTGATGGATTTTTGTCACTTTTTTGATGGATTTTTGTCACTTTTTTGCTGGATTTTTGTCTTTTTTTTGATGGATTTTTGTCTTTTTTTTGATGGATTTTTGTCTTTTTTTGCTGGATTTTTGTCTTTTTTTGCTGGATTTTTGTCTTTTTTTTATGGATTTTTGTCTTTTTTTGCTGGATTTTTGTCACTTTTTTGCTGGATTTTTGTCATTTTTTTGATGGATTTTTGCCTTTTTTTTGATGGATTTTTGTCATTTTTTTGATGGATTTTTGCCTTTTTTTTGCTGGATTTTTGTCCTTTTTTTTGCTGGATTTTTGTCACTTTTTTGCTGGATTTTTGTCATTTTTTTGCTGGATTTTTATCATTTTTTTGCTGGATTTTTGTCACTTTTTTGCTGGATTTTTGTCATTTTTTTGCTGGATTTTTGTCATTTTTTTGATGGATTTTTGTCATTTTTTTGATGGATTTTTGTCATTTTTTGATGGATTTTTGTCACTTTTTTGATGGATTTTTGTCACTTTTTTGATGGATTTTTGTCACTTTTTTGATGGATTTTTGTCACTTTTTTGCTGGATTTTTGTCTTTTTTTTGATGGATTTTTGTCTTTTTTTTGATGGATTTTTGTCTTTTTTTGCTGGATTTTTGTCTTTTTTTTATGGATTTTTGTCTTTTTTTGCTGATTTTTGTCACTTTTTTTGATGGATTTTTGTCACTTTTTTGATGGATTTTTGTCACTTTTTTGCTGGATTTTTGTCTTTTTTTTAATGGATTTTTGTCTTTTTTTGCTGGATTTTTGTCACTTTTTTGATGGATTTTTGTCACTTTTTTGATGGATTTTTGTCACTTTTTTGATGGATTTTTGTCACTTTTTTGATGGATTTTTGTCACTTTTTTGATGGATTTTTGTCACTTTTTTGCTGGATTTTTGTCTTTTTTTTGATGGATTTTTGTCTTTTTTTGATGGATTTTTGTCTTTTTTTGCTGGATTTTTGTCTTTTTTTGCTGGATTTTTGTCACTTTTTTGATGGATTTTTGTCACTTTTTTGATGGATTTTTGTCACTTTTTTGCTGGATTTTTGTCTTTTTTTTTATGGATTTTTGTCTTTTTTTGCTGGATTTTTGTCACTTTTTTGATGGATTTTTGTCATTTTTTTGATGGATTTTTGTCATTTTTTTGATGGATTTTTGTCATTTTTTTGATGGATTTTTGCCTTTTTTTTGCTGGATTTTTGTCTTTTTTTTTGCTGGATTTTTGTCACTTTTTTGCTGGATTTTTGTCATTTTTTTGCTGGATTTTTATCATTTTTTTGCTGGATTTTTGTCACTTTTTTGCTGGATTTTTGTCTTTTTTTGATGGATTTTTGTCACTTTTTTGCTGGATTTTTGTCTTTTTTTGATGGATTTTTTGTCACTTTTTTGATGGATTTTTGTCACTTTTTTGATGGATTTTTGTCATTTTTTTGCTGGATTTTTGTCACTTTTTTGATGGATTTTTGTCACTTTTTTTGATGGATTTTTGTCACTTTTTTGCTGGATTTTTGTCACTTTTTTGCTGGATTTTTGTCACTTTTTTGCTGGATTTTTTTAAAGGCAACAAATAATCGTTTGAATAATCGTGATTTCAATTATGACAAAAATAATCGTGATAATTATTTTTTCAATAATCGAGCAGCCCTATTATATTATATCTGAGACGTCTGCGTTTGTAAATCCTCTCCCCGTGAGCCACAGGATGTCCCGTTTCCAGGTAATTATGCACAGGCGTGGAGAAGGTATCACATTTATACAGCGGTGAGCAGGTCTGATGTTCAACAGCAGCTTCATAAGGATGGCCTTTGTGTGGTTTGAGTGTCTACTTTGGTGAAGTTCATGAATGTTTCATAATGAGGGAGAGTCTTTGGACTGAGGGGTCGTTAAATGAACAGACTCCATCATTGTTTTGTTTATTTACATATAAAAGCAGAAGTGTGGTGAGACCTTGATACAGGAGTTTGGAGCCCAGGGGAAGGAAGTCTCTGCTGTGGACAGGAAGTGATGCGGAGCTGCCCAGAGACACACTTCCTGTCCCTCCTTTACTGATGAGCTTCTCACACGGGGTTTTACTCACTGTCAACAAACAACACAATCATCTCAAAACACCTTCTCCTTCTGATTCCTGCGGGGGCGGGGCTTAGCCACTGACCTCGGCGGTGGGGGCGGGGCTTGCAGCTGTACTGCAGGGACAGCTGGTCGTCCTCGTCCTGCTCGGGGGCGGGGCTCAGAGCGAGGCCCGAGTCGTCCTGCAGCTCCTGGTCCGGCCCCAGAGCGTTCTGTTCGTCCACGGCTGCAGAGACAGAACCACATCCAGGGGGCGCTGTGTTAAACTCTACGCTCAAGGACAAAACATAAAACATGAACAACAGAAACTCCTCGATACGTGATGTGGTGGAGGCTCTTTCCAAAGAAAATCAAACATAGCTCTCTTTATCGGCCTTTTCAGTGCCTGGGATCGGCCGATAGCTGAGATTGCAAGATACTCAAATATCGGTCCGATATATCGGCAGAGGGAGTCTTAGCTTCGAAAACATATTTTAGTTTTCATAGTTTAGTTTTGCATCAGAACATTTATTCTAATCATGTTTAATCTCGTCCTCGGCTTCAGAAACGACAGAGTCAGAATCAAACATCGGCTTTAAACGAGGAAATGTTTCTTTCTTTGTCGGTTTTCACTCATTCACACGTCCATCCATTTTACAAATAAAATAAAGAGTTTTAAGTTGAGCAAAATCATGACTGTTTTATCACACTACAAAAAGTAAATATCAAGCATTGGTTTAAATGACTTGAATTGAGGAAATGTTTCTTGTTTTGAGCGGTTTTCACTCATTTAGACACTTTTCCTGATCGGACCGAGTTTGCTTTGCTTGTTTGAGGACATTTCAGACCAGTTCTAGGGTAAATCTCGCTTGAAATAAGAAAGTAAAACTGCCAATGAGACAAGACCGTTTTTCTTTCCCCATTGGCAAAGAAAATGACCTGAAATAAGGACGAAATGTATCGAAACGAGTCAGAAACATCTCAGAACAAGTGGAATAATCCAGGACAAAAGCCCAAGAACTTCATAACTTTTTGTCATTTTTTGTATTTTTTTGTAATTTTTTCGTCCATTTTTTAATCAAATTTTTGTCATTTTTTTGTCAGATTTTTGTCATTTTTTTGTCATTTTTTGTATTTTTTTTCTTCATTTTTTTGTCATTTTTTTGTCATTTTTTAATCAAATTTTTGTCATTTTTTAGTCATTTTTTAATCAATTTTTTTGTCATTTTTTGTATTTTTTTTTTCAGTTTTTTGTCATTTTTTTGTCATTTTTTAATCAAATTTTTGTCATTTTTTCGTCCATTTTTTAATCAAATTTTTGTCATTTTTAGTATTTTTTTTTTCAGTTTTTTGTCATTTTTTCGTCATTTTTGAATCAAATTTTTGTCATTTTTTGGTCATTTTTTAATCAAATTTTTGTCATTTTTTTGTCATTTTTTGTATTTTTTTTCAGTTTTTTGTCGTTTTTTCATCCATTTTTTAATCAAATTTTTGTCATTTTTTTATCAGATTTTTTGTCATTTTTTGTCATTTTTTTTGTTTTTGTTTTTTATTTTTTTGTCATATTTTTGTCATTTTTTGTCAAATTTCAATGACTTGAATTGAGGAAATGTTTCTTGTTTTGAGCGGTTTTCACTCATTTAGACAATTTTCCTGATCGGACCGAGTTTGCTTTGCTTGTTTGAGGACATTTCAGACCAGTTCTAGGGTAAATCTCGCTTGAAATAAGAAAGTAAAACGACCAATGGGATAAGACCAATTTTCTTTCCCCATTGGCAAAGAAAATGACCTGAAATAAGGACGAAATGTATCGAAACGAGTCAGAAACATCTCAGAACAAGTGAAATAATCCAGGACAAATGCCCAACAACTTCTTAACTTTTTGTCATTTTTTGTATTTTTTTGTCATTTTTTCGTCCATTTTTTAATCAAATTTTTGTCATTTTTTTGTCATTTTTTGTATTTTTTTTCTTCAGTTTTTTGTCATTTTTTCGTCATTTTTTAATCAAATTTTTGTCATTTTTTTGTCATTTTTTTATTTTTTAGTCCGTTTTTTGTCATTTTTTAATCAATTTTTTGTCATTTTTTCTTCATTTTTTTGTCATATTTTTGTCATTTTTTGTCAAATTTCAATGACTTGAATTGAGGAAATGTTTCTTGTTTTTGAGCGGTTTTCACTCATTCAGACACTTTCCCTGATCGGACCGAGTTTGCTTTGCTTGTTTGAGGACATTTCAGACCAGTTCTAGGGTAAATCTCACTTGAAATAAGAAAGTAAAACTGCCAATGAGATAAGACCAATTTTCTTTCCCCATTGGCAAAGAAAATGACCTGAAATAAGGACGAAATGTATCGAAACGAGTCAGAAACATCTCAGAACAAGTGAAATAATCCAGGACAAATGCACAACAACTTCTTAACTTTTTGTCATTTTTTGTATTTTTTTGTCATTTTTTCGTCCATTTTTTAATCAAATTTTTGTCATTTTTTTGTCAGATTTTTGTCATTTTTTTGTCATTTTTTGTATTTTTTTTTTTCAGTTTTTTGTCATTTTTTTGTCATTTTTTAATCAAATTTTTGTCATTTTTTAATCACATTTTTGTCATTTTTTTGTCATTTTTTGTATTTTTTTTCAGATTTTGTCATTTTTTCGTCATTTTTTAATCAAATTTTTGTCATTTTTTGGTCATTTTTTAATCAAATTTTTGTCATTTTTTAGTCATTTTTTGTATTTTTTTCTAGTTTTTTCTAGTTTTTTTGTCCATTTTTTAATCAAATTTTTGTCATTTTTTCATCAGATTTTTTGTCATTTTTTTGTCATTTTTTTTATTTTTTTGTCCGTTTTTTGTCATTTTTTAATCAATTTTTTGTCATTTTTTTATCATTTTTTTGTCATATTTTTGTCATTTTTTGTCAAATTTCAATGACTTGAATTGAGGAAATGTTTCTTGTTTTGAGCGGTTTTCACTCATTCAGACACTTTCCCTGATCGGACCGAGTTTGCTTTGCTTGTTTGAGGACATTTCAGACCAGTTCTAGGGTAAATCTCACTTGAAATAAGAAAGTAAAACTGCCAATGAGATAAGACCAATTTTCTTTCCCCATTGGCAAAGAAAATGACCTGAAATAAGGACGAAATGTATCGAAACGAGTCAGAAACATCTCAGAACAAGTGAAATAATCCAGGACAAATGCACAACAACTTCTTAACTTTTTGTCATTTTTTGTATTTTTTTGTCATTTTTTCGTCCATTTTTTAATCAAATTTTTGTCATTTTTTTGTCAGATTTTTGTCATTTTTTTGTCATTTTTTGTATTTTTTTTTTCAGTTATTTGTCATTTGTTTGTCATTTTTTAATCAAATTTTTGTCATTTTTTAATCACATTTTTGTCATTTTTTTGTCATTTTTTGTATTTTTTTTCAGATTTTGTCATTTTTTCGTCATTTTTTAATCAAATTTTTGTCATTTTTTGGTCATTTTTTAATCAAATTTTTGTCATTTTTTAGTCATTTTTTGTATTTTTTTCTAGTTTTTTGTCGTTTTTTTGTCCATTTTTTAATCAAATTTTTGTCATTTTTTTGTCAGATTTTTGTCATTTTTTTGTCATTTTTTAATCAAATTTTTGTCATTTTTTGGTCATTTTTTAATCAAATTTTTGTCATTTTTTTGTCAGATTTTTGTCATTTTTTTGTCATTTTTTGTATTTTTTTTTTCAGTTATTTGTCATTTGTTTGTCATTTTTTAATCAAATTTTTGTCATTTTTTAATCACATTTTTGTCATTTTTTTGTCATTTTTTGTATTTTTTTTCAGATTTTGTCATTTTTTCGTCATTTTTTAATCAAATTTTTGTCATTTTTTGGTCATTTTTTAATCAAATTTTTGTCATTTTTTAGTCATTTTTTGTATTTTTTTCTAGTTTTTTGTCGTTTTTTTGTCCATTTTTTAATCAAATTTTTGTCATTTTTTTGTCAGATTTTTGTCATTTTTTTGTCATTTTTTAATCAAATTTTTGTCATTTTTTGGTCATTTTTTAATCAAATTTTTGTCATTTTTTAGTCATTTTTTGTATTTTTTTCTAGTTTTTTTGTCCATTTTTTAATCAAATTTTTGTCATTTTTTCATCAGATTTTTTGTCATTTTTTTGTCATTTTTTTTATTTTTTTGTCCGTTTTTTGTCATTTTTTAATCAATTTTTTGTCATTTTTTTTATCATTTTTTTGTCATATTTTTGTCATTTTTTGTCAAATTTCAATGACTTGAATTGAGGAAATGTTTCTTGTTTTGAGCGGTTTTCACTCATTTAGACACTTTTCCTGGTTTGCTTTGCTTGTTTGAGGACATTTCAGACCAGTTCTAGGGTAAATCTCGCTTGAAATAAGAAAGTAAAACTGCCAATGAGATAAGACCGATTTTCTTTCCCCATTGGCAAAGAAAATGACCTGAAATAAGGACGAAATGTATCGAAACGAGTCAGAAACATCTCAGAACAAGTGAAATAATCCAGGACAAATGCCCAACTAAATCTTAACAGTCAAAACAACTAAAATTTGGATTATTGTGCTCAAATTGAGACATCTAAACTAATAAACTAGTAAATTACTTTTTGCAGTGTACAGGTGTTTTTTACACTGGAGGGAGATCCAGACTAATCTCCGATGTTTATTCATTAATAAACAGGAGTCTAGTCTGGGGACCCTGTCGTAGAAAAGCTACTGCTGGAGGCGGGACTAATGTGGGACAACTGAAGCGCAGCAGCCAATGAGAACAGAGCAGATGTGACGACAGAAACAGCCACAAGAAAGTTGTATCATTCGGACGTTAACAATGGCGCTCCTGCCACACGGAGTTCAGGAAATGACTTCTGTCGTTTATGTCAGAAACACTGAAGAACACAAGCAAACCAGAGCATTAAAAACTACAAAACAAAGGTGCAACAAGGTGACGCCCGTTCAGGAGCTGCTCTGATTGGTCGGTCGGCTCCATATCGCTGCGTCACTTCCTTTGAAAGCGCGAGTGTTGCCAGACCCTCTTCTGTAAAGAGGCGGAGTCTGGTTGGCGAGACTAGGGCGGAGGTGAAGGAGGTGTCAGTGTGTCTGAGCTGTAACCGCTGTAACAGCCTCATAAATGTGTAGTTTTGTGCTCGGGGCGGGAGGAACAGCCCACGCGATCTGACCAATGGTGCTATGAGATGGTATAAAAACGTCACCAAATATCATTAATTCAACCAATCAGAGACGCGCAATAATAAATCCCCGATGGGCGTGGCCTCAGCGCCATCGGAGATTTAACAGGTGAGAGACGAGGAGGCTCTACTGTAAACAAACGCATTCAAAAATCAACCGCAATAAAACCGAAAACCGTGAGCATTTTGGTCACAATAACCGTGAGGTCAAATGTGCAGGGCTGCCCAAACTTCTTGTCTCCGAGGGCCAAAATGAAAAAGTGCCTGTGGGTCGCGGGCCAAACACGGCAAGCGTGAAACATATAACTGCAAATAATAAAAGTTACTTTATTTTCTTTTTTGGCTTACCTTTGCATTTAATTCAATCTATGCAATTAACCTCTTAACTCCCGTCTGAACCGAGAGGATCTTTTTCCTCACGTCATCACATTTTCTTTCCATCATTTTTTTATTGGACATTCAACTCATTTTTGTAACTTTTATGGCATTATTTTGGTCAATTTCTTGTGACATTTTTGTGACATTTTTCCCACTTTTTCATGAATTTTTTGTCCCTTTTTTCTCACATTTCCATCATTGTTTTCGTCTCAGTTTTGTTGCTATTTTCACACCTTTTTTCCAGAAGCTTTTGGATTGGGGTAAAGCCAAACTGGAGAAAATGTGCTCGGTTCAGGTGGGAGTTAAGGGGTTAACATGCTACAAAAGCATAGTTTTAGTAGAACAAAATCAATTATTGTAGCAAAATGGAAACAACAGCACCACCTGTACCTGCAGTACCTACAGTGACTTTAGCTCATTCACTTCTTTAAGTCAAAGAAAATGCCACATTATATCATTTTGAAAGTGTCAGTTCAGCATAAATTCTTTTATAAATCATAGATGTCAACGATTTTTGCAAAAAAAAGTTGGAAAAATGGGGAAGTTGATGCTACGACGCTGTGATTGATAAACACCAAGACACCAGAACAGTGTTTCCTTAGCTTTGCGAAAGGAGTGAAACAGCGCCCCCAATTTGACGCTGGTGGACGAAAAGTGAACTGCATCTATATTTGCCATTGAGAATGAACGGGAGAGAGAGTTATTAACCAGATGCTGCGCAAAAGTAGGTCACTCTCTGGCGGGCCAAGCTAATTGTGGCCCCACTTTGGGCACCCCTGCCCTAGTGCTTAGCGTGTACCTCTCTCCGTGTGCTCGATGATCTGCCGTGTGTGCTTAGCGTGTGCTTAGCGTGTACCTCTCTCCGTGTGCTCGATGATCTGCCGTATCGCCTTCTTCAGGCTGTTCGCCCGGAGCATCAGTTGTTCCCGCGGTTTAAAGATGGCGGTGGGGGCGGGGCGCGGCGGGGAGCAGGGGGCGGGGTTCGGAGGGGGGGCGGTCTCCTGCAGGACCCCGCCCACCTCTGTCTCCTCGGCGATGACGGCCGGGGGCGGGGCCGGGGGCGGAGCCGTCGAGGCCTGGGATTCTTCACTCAGAGTCTTCAACAGAGAGTCCAGCTTCTCCTTCAGCACCGAACACTGGGGGGGCATGAGGATTATGTCACTACACTGGGGGGGCATGAGGATTATGTCACTACACTGGGGGGGCATGAGGATTATGTCACTACACTGGGGGGGCATGAGGATTATGTCACTACACTGGGGGGGCACGAGGGGGGGGGCATAAGGATTATGTCACTACACTGGGGGGGCATGAGGATTATGTCACTACACTGGGGGGGCATGAGGATTATGTCACATTATTTTCCTATATTTTCCCCCATTTTTTCTTATTATTTCCTGGTGGAGTCGTGTATTAGCCTTGTGTTAGCCGTGTGTTAGCCGTGTGTTAGCTGTGTGTTAGCCTTGTGTTAGCCTTGTGTTAGCCGTGTGTTAGCCGTGTGTTAGCCGTGTGTTAGCCTTGTGTTAGCCGTGTGTTAGCCTTGTGTTAGCCGTGTGTTAGCCTTGTGTTAGCCGTGTGTTAGCCGTGTTTTAGCCTTGTGTTAGCCGTGTGTTAGCCGTGTGTTAGCTGTGTGTTAGCCTTGTATTAGCCTTGTGTTAGCCTTGTGTTAGCCGTGTGTTAGCCTTGTGTTAGCCGTGTGTTAGCCTTGTGTTAGCCGTGTGTTAGCCGTGTTTTAGCCTTGTGTTAGCCTTGTGTTAGCCGTGTGTTAGCCGTGTGTTAGCTGTGTGTTAGCCTTGTATTAGCCTTGTGTTAGCCGTGTTTTAGCCTTGTGTTAGCCTTGTGTTAGCCGTGTGTTAGCCGTGTGTTAGCTGTGTGTTAGCCTTGTATTAGCCTTGTGTTAGCTGTGTATTAGCCGTGTATTAGCCTTGTATTAGCCTTGTGTTAGCTGTGTATTAGCCGTGTGTTAGCCTTGTGTATTAGCCTTGTGTTAGCTGTGTTTTAGCCGTGTATTAGCCTTGTGTTAGCCGTGTGTATTAGCCTTGTGTTAGCTGTGTGTTAGCCTTGTATTAGCCTTGTGTTAGCTGTGTATTAGCCGTGTATTAGCCTTGTATTAGCCTTGTGTTAGCTGTGTTTTAGCCGTGTATTAGCCTTGTGTTAGCCGTGTGTTAACCTTGTATTAGCCGTGTATTAGCCTTGTGTTAGCCGTGTGTTAGCCGTGTATTAGCCTTGTGTTAGCCGTGTGTTAGCCGTGTATTAGCCTTGTGTTAGCCGTGTGTTAGCCGTGTATTAGCCTTGTGTTAGCCGTGTGTTAGCTGTGTATTAGCCTTGTATTAGCCTTGTGTTAGCCTTGTGTTAGCCGTGTGTTAGCCTTGTGTTAGCCGTGTGTTAGCCTTGTGTTAGCCGTGTGTTAGCCGTGTTTTAGCCTTGTGTTAGCCGTGTGTTAGCCGTGTGTTAGCTGTGTGTTAGCCTTGTATTAGCCTTGTGTTAGCCTTGTGTTAGCCGTGTGTTAGCCTTGTGTTAGCCGTGTGTTAGCCTTGTGTTAGCCGTGTGTTAGCCGTGTTTTAGCCTTGTGTTAGCCTTGTGTTAGCCGTGTGTTAGCCGTGTGTTAGCTGTGTGTTAGCCTTGTATTAGCCTTGTGTTAGCCGTGTTTTAGCCTTGTGTTAGCCTTGTGTTAGCCGTGTGTTAGCCGTGTGTTAGCTGTGTGTTAGCCTTGTATTAGCCTTGTGTTAGCTGTGTATTAGCCGTGTATTAGCCTTGTATTAGCCTTGTGTTAGCTGTGTATTAGCCGTGTGTTAGCCTTGTGTATTAGCCTTGTGTTAGCTGTGTTTTAGCCGTGTATTAGCCTTGTGTTAGCCGTGTGTATTAGCCTTGTGTTAGCTGTGTGTTAGCCTTGTATTAGCCTTGTGTTAGCTGTGTATTAGCCGTGTATTAGCCTTGTATTAGCCTTGTGTTAGCTGTGTTTTAGCCGTGTATTAGCCTTGTGTTAGCCGTGTGTTAACCTTGTATTAGCCGTGTATTAGCCTTGTGTTAGCCGTGTGTTAGCCGTGTATTAGCCTTGTGTTAGCCGTGTATTAGTCGTGTATTAGCCGTATGTTAGCCGTGTATTAGTCGTGTATTAGCCGTATGTTAGCCGTGTATTAGCCGTGTATTAGCCGTATGTTAGCCGTGTATTAGTCGTGTATTAGCCGTATGTTAGCCGTGTGTTAGCCGTGTATTAGCCGTGTATTAGCCTTGTATTAGCCGTGTATTAGCCTTGTGTTAGCCGTGTATTAGCCTTGTATTAGCCTTGTATTAGCCGTGTATTAGCCTTGTATTAGCCGTGTATTAGCCTTGTGTTAGCCGTGTATTAGCCTTGTATTAGCCGTGTATTAGCCTTGTATTAGCCGTGTGTTAGCCTTGTATTAGCCTTGTATTAGCCGTGTATTAGCCTTGTATTAGCCGTGTATTAGTCGTGTATTAGCCGTGTGTTAGCCTTGTGTTAGCCGTGTGTTAGCTGTGTATTAGCCGTGTATTAGTCGTGTATTAGCCGTATGTTAGCCGTGTATTAGTCGTGTATTAGCCGTATGTTAGCCGTGTATTAGCTGTGTATTAGCCGTGTATTAGTCGTGTATTAGCCGTATGTTAGCCGTGTATTAGCCGTGTATTAGCCGTATGTTAGCCGTGTGTTAGCTGTGTATTAGCCGTGTATTAGTCGTGTATTAGCCGTATGTTAGCCGTGTGTTAGCTGTGTATTAGCCGTGTATTAGTCGTGTATTAGCCGTATGTTAGCCGTGTATTAGCCGTGTATTAGCCGTATGTTAGCCGTGTATTAGCCGAGTTTTAGCCTTGTGTTAGCCGTGTGTTAGCCGTGTATTAGCCGTGTATTAGCCTTGTATTAGCCGTGTATTAGCCTTGTGTTAGCCGTGTATTAGCCTTGTATTAGCCTTGTATTAGCCGTGTATTAGCCTTGTATTAGCCGTGTATTAGCCTTGTGTTAGCCGTGTGTTAGCCTTGTATTAGCCTTGTATTAGCCGTGTATTAGCCTTGTATTAGCCGTGTATTAGCCTTGTGTTAGCCGTGTATTAGCCTTGTATTAGCCTTGTATTAGCCGTGTATTAGCCTTGTGTTAGCTGTTGTTTTTCTTGCCCCCTGGTGGAGCCCCCTGGTGGAGCCCCCTGGTGGAGCCCCCTGGTGGACCCCCTGGTGGACCCCCTGGTGGAACCCCCTGGTGGAGCCCCCTAGTGGAGCCCCCTAGTGGAGCCCCCTAGTGGAGCCCCCTAGTGGAGCCCCCTGGTGGAGCCCCTAGTGGAGCCCCCTGGTGGAGCCCCTGGTGGAGCCCCCTGGTGGAGCCCCCTGGTGGACCCCCTGGTGGACCCCCCTGGTGGACCCCCTGGTGGACCCCCTGGTGGAACCCCCTGGTGGAGCCCCCTAGTGGAGCCCCCTAGTGGAGCCCCCTAGTGGAGCCCCCTAGTGGAGCCCCCTGGTGGAGCCCCTAGTGGAGCCCCCTGGTGGAGCCCCTGGTGGAGCCCCTGGTGGAGCCCCTAGTGGAGCCCCCTAGTGGAGCCCCTGGTGGAGCCCCTAGTGGAGCCCCCTAGTGGAGCCCCCTAGTGGAGCCCCCTGGTGGACCCCCTGGTGGAGCCCCCTAGTGGAGCCCCCTAGTGGAGCCCCTGGTGGACCCCTGGTGGAGCCCCCTAGTGGAGCCCCCCGGTGGAGCCCCCTGGTGGACCCCCTGGTGGAGCCCCCTAGTGGAGCCCCCTGGTGGAGCCCCTGGTGGAGCCCCCTAGTGGAGCCCCCTGGTGGAGCCCCCTAGTGGAGCCCCCTGGTGGACCCCCCGGTGGAACCCCCCGGTGGAATCCCCTGGTGGAGCCCCCTGGTGGAGCCCCCTGGTGGAGCCCCCTAGTGGAACCCCCTGATGGACCCCCCGGTGGAGCCCCCTGGTGGAGCCCCCTGGTGGAGCCCCCTAGTGGAGCCCCCTGGTGGACCCCCCGGTGGAACCCCCCGGTGGAATCCCCTGGTGGAGCCCCCTGGTGGAGCCCCCTGGTGGAGCCCCCTAGTGGAACCCCCTGATGGACCCCCCGGTGGAGCCCCCTGGTGGAGCCCCCTGGTGGAGCCCCCCTGGTGGAGCCCCCTGGTGGAGCCCCCTGGTGGAGCCCCCCTGGTGGAGCCCCCCGGTGGAACCCCCCTGGTGGAACCCCCCGGTGGAACCCCCCGGTGGAACCCCCCTGGTGGAACCCCCCTGGTGGAGCCCCCCGGTGGAGCCCCCCTGGTGGAGCCCCCCTGGTGGAGCCCCCTGGTGGAACCCCCCTGGTGGAGCCCCCTAGTGGAGCCCCCCTGGTGGAGCCCCCTGGTGGAGCCCCCCTGGTGGAGCCCCCTAGTGGAGCCCCCCTGGTGGAGCCCCCCGGTGGAACCCCCCTGGTGGAGCCCCCTAGTGGAGCCCCCCTGGTGGAGCCCCCTGGTGGAGCCCCCCTGGTGGAGCCCCCCGGTGGAACCCCCCTGGTGGAACCCCCCGGTGGAACCCCCCGGTGGAACCCCCCTGGTGGAACCCCCCTGGTGGAACCCCCCTGGTGGAACCCCCCTGGTGGAGCCCCCCGGTGGAGCCTCTGGTGGAGCCCCCCGGTGGAGCCCCTGGTGGAGCCCCCCGGTGGAGCCTCTGGTGGAGCCCCCTGGTGGAACCCCCCTGGTGGAACCCCCCTGGTGGAGCCCCCCGGTGGAGCCTCTGGTGGAGCCCCCCGGTGGAGCCCCCGGTGGAACCCCCCTGGTGGAACCCCCCGGTGGAACCCCCCGGTGGAACCCCCCTGGTGGAACCCCCCTGGTGGAACCCCCCTGGTGGAGCCCCCCGGTGGAGCCCCTGGTGGAGCCCCCCGGTGGAGCCCCTGGTGGAGCCCCCCGGTGGAGCCTCTGGTGGAGCCCCCCGGTGGAGCCTCTGGTGGAGCCCCCCGGTGGAGCCTCTGGTGGAGCCCCCCGGTGGAGCCCCTGGTGGAGCCCCCCGGTGGAGCCTCTGGTGGAGCCCCCCGGTGGAGCCTCTGGTGGAGCCCCCTGGTGGAGCCCCCCGGTGGCGCCCCCTGGTGGCGCCCCCCGGTGGAGCCCCCCGGTGGAGCCCCTGGTGGAGCCCCCCGGTGGAGCCCCTGGTGGAGCCCCCCGGTGGAGCCCCTGGTGGACCCCCTGGTGGAGCCCCCTGGTGGAGCCCCCTGGTGGAGCCCCCTGGTGGAGCCCCCCGGTGGCGCCCCCTGGTGTAGCCCCTCCCCCTGTACCTTCTTGGCCATGGCGTCGGTTTCCTCTGAACTCTCCGTGTTTCTCTCGTAGGCTTTTCCCACTCGGGCCACGAAGTCCTTCACCGTCTCACACAGGACCCTGCGGGGGGGGGGGGGCATGAACATGACGTCACAGAGACTACACGTGTGGATTACAGCGTCATGCGTGTGCGTGTAGGACGTACTTGGCGGAGGAGATGACCACCGAGTGCTGGTCCGACGTCAGGATCTTGGTCAGATGCGCCGCCACCGAGTCCTCGTAGGTCAGGATGTGCTGCACCTGAGGAGAGGTCACGGGGTTAAAGGTCATCACGGGGTTAAACACACTCTAAAGGTCGTCAGGGTGAAAGGTCACGGCACCTCCGAGTCCTCGCTGCAGTCCTCCGTCACCGTGGAGGCCGAGTGTTGCCGCGGTAACTTGGTCTCGTAGACCATGATGCTCCACCTGTGGGCGGACAGAGCGGTTACAGGTGTTTCTTCTTCTACGGCGTCAGCGCTTCCATCACGATCCGTCACTGAGACTCGAACTAAAGACCATCGTCTAAAGTGTTTCTCAGAACATTGTTCCTAAAGCTGCCAGGAGGGGGAGCTGTTTCCCCTGCACTTCATTCTTACTCTTTCATTCTTACAGACAAATAAAGCCTTAAGTCTGTTTATACTTTAAACATTTATCCTTTTTTATCATTATGGTCCCTGTGGTCAGGTGGTCCCTGTGGTCAGGTGGTCTCTGTGGTCAGGTGGTCCCTGTGGTCAGGTGGTCTCTGTGGTCAGGTGGTACCTGTGGTCAGGTGGTCCCTGTGGTCAGGTGGTCCCTGTGGTCAGGTGGTACCTGTGGTCAGTGGTCTCTGTGGTCAGGTGGTCTCTGTGGTCAGGTGGTCTCTGTGGTCAGGTGGTCAGGTGGTCCCTGTGGTCAGGTGGTCTCTGTGGTCAGGTGGTCTCTGTGGTCAGGTGGTCTCTGTGGTCAGGTGGTACCTGTGGTCAGGTGGTCTCTGTGGTCAGGTGGTCTCTGTGGTCAGGTGGTCCCTGTGGTCAGGTGGTCCCTGTGGTCAGTGGTCTCTGTGGTCAGGTGGTCCCTGTGGTCAGGTGGTACCTGTGGTCAGTGGTCTCTGTGGTCAGGTGGTCCCTGTGGTCAGGTGGTCTCTGTGGTCAGGTGGTACCTGTGGTCAGGTGGTATCTGTGGTCAGGTGGTCTCTGTGGTCGGTGGTCTCTGTGGTCAGGTGGTCTCTGTGGTCAGTGGTACCTGTGGTCAGGTGGTCTCTGTGGTCAGGTGGTCTCTGTGGTCAGTGGTACCTGTGGTCAGGTGGTCTCTGTGGTCAGTGGTACCTGTGGTCAGGTGGTACCTGTGGTCAGGTGGTCTCTGTGGTCAGGTGGTCTCTGTGGTCAGGTGGTACCTGTGGTCAGTGGTCTCTGTGGTCAGGTGGTCCCTGTGGTCAGGTGGTCTCTGTGGTCAGGTGGTCTCTGTGGTCAGGTGGTACCTGTGGTCAGGTGGTCTCTGTGGTCAGGTGGTACCTGTGGTCAGTGGTCTCTGTGGTCAGGTGGTCTCTGTGGTCAGTGGTACCTGTGGTCAGGTGGTCCCTGTGGTCAGGTGGTCCCTGTGGTCAGGTGGTCTCTGTGGTCAGGTGGTCTCTGTGGTCAGGTGGTCTCTGTGGTCAGGTGGTCTCTGTGGTCAGATGGTCTCTGTGGTCAGGTGGTCTCTGTGGTCAGATGGTCTCTGTGGTCAGGTGGTCTCTGTGGTCAGGTGGTCTCTGTGGTCAGGTGGTCTCTGTGGTCAGTGGTACCTGTGGTCAGGTGGTCTCTGTGGTCAGGTGGTACCTGTGGTCAGGTGGTACCTGTGGTCAGGTGGTACCTGTGGTCAGTGGTCTCTGTGGTCAGGTGGTCTCTGTGGTCAGTGGTACCTGTGGTCAGGTGGTCCCTGTGGTCAGGTGGTCTCTGTGGTCAGGTGGTCTCTGTGGTCAGATGGTCTCTGTGGTCAGGTGGTCTCTGTGGTCAGGTGGTCCCTGTGGTCAGGTGGTCTCTGTGGTCAGGTGGTCTCTGTGGTCAGTGGTCTCTGTGGTCAGGTGGTCTCTGTGGTCAGATGGTCTCTGTGGTCAGGTGGTCTCTGTGGTCAGGTGGTCTCTGTGGTCAGGTGGTCTTTGTGGTCAGGTGGTCTCTGTGGTCAGGTGGTCTCTGTGGTCAGTGGTACCTGTGGTCAGGTGGTCTCTGTGGTCAGATGGTCTCTGTGGTCAGATGGTCCCTGTGGTCAGGTGGTCTCTGTGGTCAGGTGGTCTCTGTGGTCAGGTGGTCCCTGTGGTCAGGTGGTACCTGTGGTCAGGTGGTCAGGTGGTCTCTGTGGTCAGGTGGTCTCTGTGGTCAGGTGGTCTCTGTGGTCAGGTGGTCTCTGTGGTCAGGTGGTCTCTGTGGTCAGGTGGTCCCTGTGGTCAGGTGGTACCTGTGGTCAGGTGGTCAGGTGGTCTCTGTGGTCAGGTGGTCCCTGTGGTCAGGTGGTACCTGTGGTCAGGTGGTCTCTGTGGTCAGGTGGTCTCTGTGGTCAGGTGGTCCCTGTGGTCAGGTGGTCTCTGTGGTCAGGTGGTCCCTGTGGTCAGGTGGTCTCTGTGGTCAGGTGGTCAGGTGGTCTCTGTGGTCAGGTGGTCAGGTGGTCTCTGTGGTCAGGTGGTCCCTGTGGTCAGGTGGTACCTGTGGTCAGGTGGTCTCTGTGGTCAGGTGGTCTCTGTGGTCAGGTGGTCCCTGTGGTCAGGTGGTCTCTGTGGTCAGGTGGTCAGGTGGTCTCTGTGGTCAGGTGGTCAGGTGGTCTCTGTGGTCAGGTGGTACCTGTCTAACATCTTGGTGCTAGCTCGCTCCAGTTTCTCCAGGATCTGTGGGAGCTGCGTGTCGTCGTCACAGGCGGCGCCCCAGCCCAGAACCCTCGCCAGGTCGTTCCCCGTGCCCAGAGGCAGCACGCCCAGCTGGCACTGAGGAGAGAGAGTATATATATATATATATATACTATATACTATATACATGTGTTAGAGGCAGCACGCCCAGCTGGCACTGAGGGAGAATATATATACATATATATACTATATACTATATATATATACTATATACATGTGTTAGAGGCAGCACGCCCAGCTGGCACTGAGGAGAGAGAGTATATATATATATATATATATACTATATACTATATACATGTGCCCAGAGGCAGCACGCCCAGCTGGCACTGAGGAGAGAGAGAGTATATATACTATATACTATATACATACTATATACTATATACATGAGCCCAGCTGGCACTGAGAGAATATACATATATACTATATACTATATACATGTGTTAGAGGCAGCACGCCCAGCTGGCACTGAGAGAGAAGATATATATATATATATATATACTATATACTATATATATATACTATATACTATATACATGTGTCCAGCTATTTCAAAATGAAGCTTTTGTTTGTATTTGAAATGAGTTTAAAGCAAAGAGACTCAGGGGGACGAGGAAAGACGGGGGGTCTTTTCTCCTCACCTGCTTGTGGAGCATGAGGGAGTCGATCTCAGACAGGACCCAGCCGACGCTGCCGTCTCCTCCACAGACCAGGATCCTGAAGGTGTCGAAGCGCTGGAACAGCCTCAGCCTGGACCACACACACAAACATCTCAGTGTCTTCACACACAAACATCTCAGTCTCCTCACACACAAACATCTCAGTGTCTTCACACACAAACATCTCAGTCTCTTCACACAAACATCTCAGTCTCCTCACACACAAACATCTCAGTCTCTTCACACACAAACATCTCAGTCTCTTCACACACAAACATCTCAGTCTCTTCACACACAAACATCTCAGTCTCTTCACACACAAACATCTCAGTCTCTTCACACACAAACATCTCAGACTCTTCACACACAAACATCTCAGTCTCCTCACACACAAACATCTCAGTCTCCTCACACACAAACATCTCAGTCTCTTCACACACAAACATCTCAGTCTCTTCAAACACAAACATCTCAGTCTCTTCACACAAACATCTCAGTCTCTTCACACACAAACATCTCAGTCTCTTCACACAAACATCTCAGTCTCTTCACACACAAACATCTCAGTCTCTTCACACACAAACATCTCAGTCTCTTCACACAAACATCTCAGTCTCTTCACACACAAACATCTCAGTCTCTTCACACACAAACATCTCAGTCTCTTCACACAAACATCTCAGTCTCTTCACACACAAACATCTCAGTCTCTTCACACACACAAATGACAAAAACTCAACAAAAAAAAGACAAAAATTCGAGAAAAAAATGACAAAAAAATCAAGAAAAAAATGACAAAAAATCGAGAAAAAAATGACAAAAAAAATCGAGAAAAAAATGACAAAAATTAGAGAAAAAAATGACAAAAATTCGAGAAAAAAATGACAAAAAAATTAACAAAAAAATGACAAAAATTAGAGAAAAAAATGACAAAAATCGAGAAAAAAATGACAAAAAAATTAACAAAAAAATGACAAAAATTAGAGAAAAAATGACAAAAATTAGAGAAAAAATGACAAAAATCGAGAAAAAAATGACCAAAAAATTAACAAAAAAATGACAAAAAAATCAACAAAAAAATGACAAAAGAACGAGAAAAAAATGACAAAAATTCAACAAAAAATGACAAAAATTAGACAAAAAAATGACAAACATCTCAGTCTCCTCACACAAACATCTCAGTCTCTTCACACACAAACATCTCAGTCTCTTCACACACAAACATCTCAGTCTCCTCACACACAAACATCTCAGTCTCTTCACACAAACATCTCAGTCTCCTCACACACAAACATCTCAGACTCTTCACACACAAACATCTCAGTCTCTTCACACACAAACATCTCAGTCTCTTCACACACAAACATCTCAGTCTCTTCACACACAAACATCTCAGTCTCTTCACACACAAACATCTCAGTCTCTTCACACAAACATCTCAGTCTCTTCACACACAAACATCTCAGTCTCTTCACACAAACATCTCAGTCTCTTCACACAAACATCTCAGTCTCTTCACACACAAACATCTCAGTCTCTTCACACACACAAATGACAAAAACTCAACAAAAAAAAGACAAAAATTCGAGAAAAAAATGACAAAAAAATCAAGAAAAAAATGACAAAAAATCGAGAAAAAAATGACAAAAAAAATCGAGAAAAAAATGACAAAAATTAGAGAAAAAAATGACAAAAATTCGAGAAAAAAATGACAAAAAAATTAACAAAAAAATGACAAAAATTAGAGAAAAAATGACAAAAATTAGAGAAAAAATGACAAAAATCGAGAAAAAAATGACCAAAAAATTAACAAAAAAATGACAAAAAAATCAACAAAAAAATGACAAAAGAACGAGAAAAAAATGACAAAAATTCAACAAAAAATGACAAAAATTAGACAAAAAAATGACAAACATCTCAGTCTCCTCACACAAACATCTCAGTCTCTTCACACACAAACATCTCAGTCTCTTCACA
Source organism: Gobius niger (assembly GCF_951799975.1). Taxonomy (NCBI): domain Eukaryota; kingdom Metazoa; phylum Chordata; class Actinopteri; order Gobiiformes; family Gobiidae; genus Gobius; species Gobius niger. The sequence continues at coordinate 1,092,123 of NC_136852.1, read as the reverse complement.
CACAAACATCTCAGTCTCCTCACACACAAACATCTCAGTCTCTTCACACAAACATCTCAGTCTCTTCACACACAAACATCTCAGACTCTTCACACACAAACATCTCAGTCTCTTCACACAAACATCTCAGTCTCTTCACACACAAACATCTCAGACTCTTCACACACAAACATCTCAGTCTCTTCACACACAAACATCTCAGTCTCTTCACACACACAAATGACAAAAACTCAACAAAAAAATGACAAAAATTCGAGAAAAAAATGACAAAAATCGAGAAAAAAATGACAAAAAATCGAGAAAAAAATGACAAAAAATCGAGAAAAAAATGACACAAATTCAACAAAAAATGACAAAAATTAGACAAAAAAATGACAAACATCTCAGTCTCTTCACACACAAACATCTCAGTCTCTTCACACACAAACATCTCAGTCTCTTCACACACAAACATCTCAGTCTCTTCACACACAAACATCTCAGTCTCTTCACACAAACATCTCAGTCTCTTCACACACAAACATCTCAGTCTCTTCACACACACAAATGACAAAAACTCAACAAAAAAATGACAAAAAATTCGAGAAAAAAACTGACAAAAAATCGAGAAAAAAATGACAAAAACTTTAGAAAAAATGACAAAAAATTCGAGAAAAAAATGACAAAAAATCAACAAAAAAATGACAAAAAATCAACAAAAAAATGATAAAAATTAGAGAAAAAAATGACAAAAAATCAACAAAAAAATGACAAAAAATAGAGAAAAAAATGACAAAAAATCAACAAAAAAATGACAAAAATCAAGAAAAAATGACAAAAATTCGAGAAAAAATGACAAAAATTCGAGAAAAAAATGACAAAAATTCGAGAAAAAAATGACAAAAAAATTAACAAAAAAATGACAAAAATCGAGAAAAAAATGACAAAAAATCGAGAAAAAAATGACAAAAAATCGAGAAAAAAATGACAAAAATTAGAGAAAAAAATGACAAAAAATCAACAAAAAAATGACAAAAATCAAGAAAAAATGACAAAAATTCGAGAAAAAATGACAAAAATTCGAGAAAAAAATGACAAAAAAATTAACAAAAAAATGACAAAAATCGAGAAAAAAATGACAAAAAATCGAGAAAAAAATGACAAAAAATCGAGAAAAAAATGACAAAAATTCAACAAAAAATGACAAAAATTAGACAAAAAAATGACAAACATCTCAGTCTCTTCACACAAACATCTCAGTCTCTTCACACACAAACATCTCAGTCTCTTCACACAAACATCTCAGTCTCTTCACACAAACATCTCAGTCTCTTCACACACAAACATCTCAGACTCTTCACACACAAACATCTCAGTCTCTTCACACAAACATCTCAGTCTCTTCACACAAACATCTCAGTCTCTTCACACACAAACATCTCAGTCTCTTCACACACAAACATCTCAGTCTCTTCACACACACAAATGACAAAAACTCAACAAAAAAATGACAAAAATTCGAGAAAAAAATGACAAAAAATTCGAGAAAAAACTGACAAAAAATTCGAGAAAAAAACTGACAAAAAATCGAGAAAAAAATGACAAAAAATCGAGAAAAAAATGACAAAAATTCAACAAAAAATGACAAAAATTAGACAAAAAAATGACAAACATCTCAGTCTCTTCACACAAACATCTCAGTCTCTTCACACACAAACATCTCAGTCTCTTCACACAAACATCTCAGTCTCTTCACACAAACATCTCAGTCTCTTCACACAAACATCTCAGTCTCTTCACACAAACATCTCAGTCTCTTCACACAAACATCTCAGACTCTTCACACACAAACATCTCAGTCTCTTCACACACAAACATCTCAGTCTCTTCACACACAAACATCTCAGTCTCTTCACACAAACATCTCAGTCTCTTCACACACAAACATCTCAGTCTCTTCACACACACAAATGACAAAAACTCAACAAAAAAATGACAAAAATTCGAGAAAAAAATGACAAAAAATTCGAGAAAAAAACTGACAAAAAATCGAGAAAAAAATGACAAAAACTTTAGAAAAAATGACAAAAAATTCGAGAAAAAAATGACAAAAAATCAACAAAAAAATGACAAAAAATCAACAAAAAAATGATAAAAATTAGAGAAAAAAATGACAAAAAATCAACAAAAAAATGACAAAAATTAGAGAAAAAAATGACAAAAAATCAACAAAAAAATGACAAAAATCAAGAAAAAATGACAAAAATTCGAGAAAAAATGACAAAAATTCGAGAAAAAAATGACAAAAATTCGAGAAAAAAATGACAAAAAAATTAACAAAAAAATGACAAAAATCGAGAAAAAAATGACAAAAAATCGAGAAAAAAATTACAAAAAATCGAGAAAAAAATGACAAAAATTCAACAAAAAATGACAAAAATTAGACAAAAAAATGACAAACATCTCAGTCTCTTCACACACAAACATCTCAGTCTCTTCACACAAACATCTCAGTCTCTTCACACAAACATCTCAGTCTCTTCACACACAAACATCTCAGTCTCTTCACACACAAACATCTCAGACTCTTCACACAAACATCTCAGACTCTTCACACAAACATCTCAGTCTCTTCACACAAACATCTCAGTCTCTTCACACACAAACATCTCAGTCTCTTCAAACACAAACATCTCAGTCTCTTCACACACAAACATCTCAGTCTCTTCACACACAAACATCTCAGTCTCTTCACACACAAACATCTCAGTCTCTTCACACACAAACATCTCAGTCTCTTCACACACAAACATCTCAGTCTCTTCACACACAAACATCTCAGTCTCTTCACACACAAACATCTCAGTCTCCTCACACAAACATCTCAGTCTCCTCACACACAAACATCTCAGTCTCCTCACACACAAACATCTCAGACTCTTCACACACAAACATCTCAGTCTCTTCACACAAACATCTCAGACTCTTCACACAAACATCTCAGTCTCTTCACACAAACATCTCAGTCTCTTCACACACAAACATCTCAGTCTCTTCAAACACAAACATCTCAGTCTCTTCACACACAAACATCTCAGTCTCTTCACACACAAACATCTCAGTCTCTTCACACACAAACATCTCAGTCTCTTCACACACAAACATCTCAGTCTCTTCACACACAAACATCTCAGTCTCTTCACACACACATCTCAGTCTCTTCACACAAACATCTCAGTCTCTTCACACAAACATCTCAGTCTCTTCACACACAAACATCTCAGTCTCTTCACACACAAACATCTCAGTCTCTTCACACACAAACATCTCAGTCTCTTCACACAAACATCTCAGTCTCTTCACACACAAACATCTCAGTCTCTTCACACACACAAATGACAAAAACTCAACAAAAAAATGACAAAAAATTCGAGAAAAAAACTGACAAAAAATCGAGAAAAAAATGACAAAAACTTTAGAAAAAATGACAAAAAATTCGAGAAAAAAATGACAAAAAATCAACAAAAAAATGACAAAAAATCAACAAAAAAATGATAAAAATTAGAGAAAAAAATGACAAAAAATCAACAAAAAAATGACAAAAAATAGAGAAAAAAATGACAAAAAATCAACAAAAAAATGACAAAAATCAAGAAAAAATGACAAAAATTCGAGAAAAAATGACAAAAATTCGAGAAAAAAATGACAAAAATTCGAGAAAAAAATGACAAAAAAATTAACAAAAAAATGACAAAAATCGAGAAAAAAATGACAAAAAATCGAGAAAAAAATGACAAAAAATCGAGAAAAAAATGACAAAAATTAGAGAAAAAAATGACAAAAAATCAACAAAAAAATGACAAAAATCAAGAAAAAATGACAAAAATTCGAGAAAAAATGACAAAAATTCGAGAAAAAAATGACAAAAAAATTAACAAAAAAATGACAAAAATCGAGAAAAAAATGACAAAAAATCGAGAAAAAAATGACAAAAAATCGAGAAAAAAATGACAAAAATTCAACAAAAAATGACAAAAATTAGACAAAAAAATGACAAAAATTCGAGAAAAAAATGACAAAAAATTCGAGAAAAAACTGACAAAAAATTCGAGAAAAAAACTGACAAAAAATCGAGAAAAAAATGACAAAAAATCGAGAAAAAAATGACAAAAATTCAACAAAAAATGACAAAAATTAGACAAAAAAATGACAAACATCTCAGTCTCTTCACACAAACATCTCAGTCTCTTCACACACAAACATCTCAGTCTCTTCACACAAACATCTCAGTCTCTTCACACAAACATCTCAGTCTCTTCACACAAACATCTCAGACTCTTCACACACAAACATCTCAGTCTCTTCACACACAAACATCTCAGTCTCTTCACACACAAACATCTCAGTCTCTTCACACAAACATCTCAGTCTCTTCACACACAAACATCTCAGTCTCTTCACACACACAAATGACAAAAACTCAACAAAAAAATGACAAAAATTCGAGAAAAAAATGACAAAAAATTCGAGAAAAAAACTGACAAAAAATCGAGAAAAAAATGACAAAAACTTTAGAAAAAATGACAAAAAATTCGAGAAAAAAATGACAAAAAATCAACAAAAAAATGACAAAAAATCAACAAAAAAATGATAAAAATTAGAGAAAAAAATGACAAAAAATCAACAAAAAAATGACAAAAATTAGAGAAAAAAATGACAAAAAATCAACAAAAAAATGACAAAAATCAAGAAAAAATGACAAAAATTCGAGAAAAAATGACAAAAATTCGAGAAAAAAATGACAAAAATTCGAGAAAAAAATGACAAAAAAATTAACAAAAAAATGACAAAAATCGAGAAAAAAATGACAAAAAATCGAGAAAAAAATTACAAAAAATCGAGAAAAAAATGACAAAAATTCAACAAAAAATGACAAAAATTAGACAAAAAAATGACAAACATCTCAGTCTCTTCACACACAAACATCTCAGTCTCTTCACACAAACATCTCAGTCTCTTCACACAAACATCTCAGTCTCTTCACACACAAACATCTCAGTCTCTTCACACACAAACATCTCAGACTCTTCACACAAACATCTCAGACTCTTCACACAAACATCTCAGTCTCTTCACACAAACATCTCAGTCTCTTCACACACAAACATCTCAGTCTCTTCAAACACAAACATCTCAGTCTCTTCACACACAAACATCTCAGTCTCTTCACACACAAACATCTCAGTCTCTTCACACACAAACATCTCAGTCTCTTCACACACAAACATCTCAGTCTCTTCACACACAAACATCTCAGTCTCTTCACACACAAACATCTCAGTCTCTTCACACACAAACATCTCAGTCTCTTCACACAAACATCTCAGTCTCTTCACACACAAACATCTCAGTCTCCTCACACACAAACATCTCAGACTCCACACACACAAACATCTCAGTCTCTTCACACACAAACATCTCAGTCTCTTCACACAAACATCTCAGTCTCCTCACACACAAACATCTCAGTCTCCTCACACACAAACATCTCAGACTCCTCACACACAAACATCTCAGACTCTTCACACAAACATCTCAGTCTCTTCACACACAAACATCTCAGTCTCTTCACACAAACATCTCAGTCTCCTCACACACAAACATCTCAGTCTCTTCACACACAAACATCTCAGTCTCTTCACACAAACATCTCAGTCTCTTCACACACAAACATCTCAGACTCTTCACACACACAAATGACAAAAATTAGAGAAAAAAATGACAAACATTCGAGAAAAAAATGACAAAAATTCTAGAAAAAAATGACAAAAATCGAGAAAAAAATGACAAAAAATCAAGAAAAAAATGACCAAAATTAGAGAAAAAAATGACAAAAACTTTAGAAAAATGACATAAAATTCGAGAAAAAAATGACAAAAATTCGAGAAAAAAATGAGAAAAATTCAACAAAAAAAGACAAAAAATCGACAAAAAAAGACAAAAAATCGACAAAAAAATGACAAAAAATCAACAAAAAAATGACAAAAAAATTAACAAAAAATGACAAAAATCGAGAAAAAAATGACAAAAAATCGAGAAAAAAACTACAAAAATTCAACAAAAAATGACAAAAATTAGACAAAAAAATGACAAACATCTCAGTCTCTTCACACACAAACATCTCAGTCTCTTCACACAAACATCTCAGTCTCCTCACACACAAACATCTCAGTTTCTTCACACAAACATCTCAGTCTCTTCACACACAAACATCTCAGACTCTTCACACACAAACATCTCAGTCTCCTCACACAAACATCTCAGTCTCTTCACACACAAACATCTCAGACTCTTCACACACAAACATCTCAGTCTCCTCACACAAACATCTCAGTCTCCTCACACAAACATCTCAGTCTCTTCACACACAAACATCTCAGTCTCTTCACACAAACATCTCAGTCTCTTCACACAAACATCTCAGTCTCTTCACACAAACATCTCAGTCTCTTCACACAAACATCTCAGTCTCTTCACACAAACATCTCAGTCTCCTCACACACAAACATCTCAGTCTCTTCACACACAAACATCTCAGTCTCTTCACACAAACATCTCAGTCTCTTCACACACAAACATCTCAGACTCTTCACACACAAACATCTCAGTCTCCTCACACACAAACATCTCAGTCTCCTCACACACAAACATCTCAGTCTCCTCACACACAAACATCTCAGTCTCCTCACACACAAACATCTCAGTCTCCTCACACACAAACATCTCAGTCTCTTCACACACAAATGACAAAAAATCAACAAAAATGTGACAAAAATTCGAGAAAAAAATGACAAAAAAATCGAGAAAAAAATGACAAAAAAATCGAGAAAAAAATGACAAAAATTCGACAAAAAAATGAAAAAAAAATCAACAAAAAAATGACAAAAATTAGAGAAAAAAATGAAAAAAAAAAAAAAAAAATGACAAAAAAATTAACAAAAAAATGACAAAAATCAAGAAAAAATGACAAAAAATCGAGAAAAAAATGACAAAAAAAATAACAAAAAAATGACAAAAAAATTAACAAAAAATGACAAAAAAATCGAGAAAAAAATGACAAAAAACCAAGAAAAAAATGACAAAAATTAGAGAAAAAAATGACAAAAAATCAACAAAAAAATGACAAAAATCAAGAAAAAATGACAAAAATTAGAGAAAAAAATGTCAAAAAATCTACAAAAAAATGACAAAAAAATTAACAAAAAAATGACAAAAAATCGAGAAAAAAATGACAAAAAATCTAGAAAAAAATGACAAAAATTCAACAAAAAATGACAAAAATTAGACAAAAAAATGACAAACATCTCAGTCTCCTCACACACAAACATCTCAGTCTCTTCACACACAAACATCTCAGTCTCTTCACACACAAACATCTCAGTCTCTTCACACACAAACATCTCAGTTTCTTCACACACAAACATCTCAGTCTCCTCACACACAAACATCTCAGTCTCTTCACACACAAACATCTGTTTCTTCACACACAAACATCTCAGTCTCTTCACACACAAACATCTCAGTCTCCTCACACACAAACATCTCAGTTTCTTCACACACAAACATCTCAGTCTCCTCACACACAAACATCTCAGTTTCTTCACACACAAACATCTCAGTCTCTTCACACAAACATCTCAGTCTCCTCACACACAAACATCTCAGTCTCCTCACACACAAACATCTCAGTCTCTTCACACACAAACATCTCAGTCTCTTCACACAAACATCTCAGTCTCTTCACACAAACATCTCAGTCTCTTCACACACAAACATCTCAGTCTCTTCACACAAACATCTCAGTCTCTTCACACACAAACATCTCAGTCTCTTCACACACAAACATCTCAGTCTCTTCACACACAAACATCTCAGTCTCTTCACACAAACATCTCAGTCTCTCCTCACACACAAACATCTCAGTCTCTTCACACACAAACATCTCAGTCTCTTCACACACAAACATCTCAGTCTCTTCACACACAAACATCTCAGACTCTTCACACAAACATCTCAGTCTCTCCTCACACACAAACATCTCAGTCTCTTCACACACAAACATCTCAGTCTCCTCACACACAAACATCTCAGTCTCTTCACACACAAACATCTCAGTCTCCTCACACACAAACATCTCAGTCTCCTCAGTGACGGTGGGAAAGAGGAACCAGGGTCTCCTGAAGCCCTACCCGAGGTGTGGTCCTCCGTTCATCAGGTCGAACACCTGCGCCGGGTTCAGGAGCTGCTTGAAGCGTCGGAGAAACTTCACTCCCTGGTTGTCTCCACTTTTGGAGTTGACGAAGACGAGGAGCGGGCTGGTGCAGGAGGGCGGGCACGACGCCTTCCAGAAACCTGCGGAGAATCAGCTACTAGTCAATAAACCCACGGTCTACATAAAGCATCCCTTTAACACGGTCTACATAAAGCATCCCTTTAACACCGTCTACATAAAGCATCCCTTTAACACCGTCTACATAAAGCATCCCTTTAACACCGTCTACATAAAGCATCCCTTTAACACCGTCTACATAAAGCATCACTTTAACACCGTCTACATAAAGCATCCCTTTAACACTGTCTACATAAAGCATCCCTTTAACACTGTCTACATAAAGCATCCCTTTATCACTGTCTACATAAAGCATCCCTTTAACACTGTCTACATAAAGCATCCCTTTAACACCGTCTACATAAAGCATCCCTTTAACACTGTCTACATAAAGCATCCCTTTAACACCGTCTACATAAAGCATCCCTTTAACACTGTCTACATAAAGCATCCCTTTAACACTGTCTACATAAAGCATCCCTTTATCACTGTCTACATAAAGCATCCCTTTAACACTGTCTACATAAAGCATCCCTTTAACACCGTCTACATAAAGCATCCCTTTAACACTGTCTACATAAAGCATCCCTTTAACACTGTCTACATAAAGCATCCCTTTAACACCGTCTACATAAAGCATCCCTTTAACACCGTCTACATAAAGCATCACTTTAACAACGATCACACACTGAGCCGGGCAGGTTTATTACTCACACTTCATGTACAATTTGCCGTAGCCGATTGCTTAGCACCCGGAGCTACCTAGCTTCTTAGCAGCTCTAGCACCAGCTCCAATAATGGATCTTGTGGAATTAAGTATTTTACACTAAAAACGTCAATAAAGCCGTAACCACATAAAGCAGCCTTGAAGATTATCACACACTGGGTCGGGATTGCAGACTTTTTTTTATCAACAATGACGCCGATTGCACATGCTAACCAGGCTAACCTAGACTAGCCATCGTCCAACGGCATCGCCCTTTTATCAAGCGGGGAGACCATGGGGGGGGCCATAGGACATGGCAGAGGCAAAGAGGCACGAGTTTGTACGAACGGCAACAACATCCGGATTTTCAAAGTAAAATAGGGCTGACGTCTATGATCACGGATCTTAAAAACTCAGAATTCCGAGTTTAAATCTCGAAATTACGAGTTTTAAAACTCGTAATTTCGAGATATAAACTCAAAATTTTGTGTTTTAAACACAAAATTATGAGTTTATATCTCGTAATTTCGACTTCCTGTTGGGCTTTTATTTTTTAACATCAGACATCAGTTACATTTCCCCAATTATTTACACCCCTCCCCCCAATTTTATTTTTTTTCTCCCATTTTCTTCCACCTTTATTTCACATTTCCCCCCCCTTTTTTTTTCTATTTTCTTCCAAAAATGTTTCCATATTTATTCGAAGTTCCCTCCCTATTTTCCCCCATGTTTTTCCCTAAAGTTTCCAGATTTCTTGACATGAACCTCGATGTTGGGACCAGAGGAACTCCAGTAAAACCAGTGTGTGTGTGTGGCCCTGTGGCTCAGTGGTTAGGCCGCAGCACACATGCAGCGGTGGTGCGTTCACTGACCGTCGGAGTCAATGCTGTTCAGAGCCGTGGGAGGAATCACCGACACTTTACACTGACCCAGGGGACACTTCAGGGACAGCTGCTCCTTACAGCCCGAGTGCACCTGAACGCAGCACGAGCACATGTTAGCCACACACCGGCACCGGGAGGGCCCACCCGGGGGGGGGGCCTCACCCGGGGGGGGCCTCGCCCGGGGGGGCCTCACCCGGGGGGGGGCCTCACCCGGGGGGGGCCTCAGGGCTAATCCTCACCATGGCCTTGCACCACAGGCAGCGCAGGTCCTGCAGCCTCAGGACGGAGCCGCAGGTTTTATCGCAGACGCTGCATTTGGCCGAGACCGGCAGGTTTCCCTCCAGCCACTGGTGAGGCATCCACACCTGAGAGGAGGATAATACAGAGACAAAGAGTAAATAAAGGACTAAACGTGAGGCATCCACACCTGAGAGGGGGATAATACAGAGACAAAGAGTAAGGACTAAACGTGAGGCATCCACACCTGAGAGGAGGACAGATAATAGATTTTTGTCACTTTTTTGCTGGATTTTTGTCACTTTTTTGCTGGATTTTAGTTTTTTTTTTGCTGGATTTTTGTCACTTTGTTGCTGGATTTTAGTTTTTTTTTTTGCTGGATTTTTGTCACTTTTTTGCTGGACTTTTGTCTTTTTTGCTGGATTTTTGTCTTTTTTTGCTGGATTTTTGTCACTTTTTTGCTGGATTTTAGTTTTTTTTTTTGTTGGATTTTTGTCTTTTTTTTGCTGGATTTTAGTTTTGTTTTTTTGCTGGATTTTTGTCTTTTTTTGCTGGATTTTTGTCACTTTTTTGCTGGATTTTTGTCTTTTTTTTTGTTGGATTTTTGTCTTTTTTCCTGCTGGATTTTTGTCACTTTTTTGCTGGATTTTTGTCAGTTTTTGCTGGATTTTTGTCACTTTTTTGCTGGATTTTTGTCACTTTTTTGCTGGATTTTTGTCTTTTTTCTAATGGATTTTTTGAAACTTTTTTGCTGGATTTTTGTCACTTATTTGCTGGATTTTTGTCACTTTTTTGCTGGATTTTTGTTTGTTTTTTTTGCTGGATTTTTGTCTTTTTTTGCTGGATTTTTGTCTTTTTTCCTGCTGGATTTTTGTCTTTTTTCCTGCTGGATTTTTGTCACTTTTTTGCTGGATTTTTGTCTTTTTTTTGTTGGATTTTTGTCTGTTTTTTGCTGGATTTTTGTCTTTTTTTTGTTGGATTTTTGTCTGTTTTTTGCTGGATTTTTGTCTTTTTTTTTGTTGAATTTTTTTCTTTTTTTTGCTGGATTTTAGTTTTGTTTTTTTGCTGGATTTTTGTCTTTTTTTGCTGGATTTTTGTCTTTTTTCCTGCTGGATTTTTGTCACTTTTTTGCTGGATTTTTGTCAGTTTTTGCTGGATTTTTGTCTTTTTTCCTGCTGGATTTTTGTCAGTTTTTGGTGGATTTTTGTCTTTTTTCTGATGGATTTTTTGTCACTTTTTTGCTGGATTTTTGTCACTTTTTTGCTGGATTTTTGTCACTTTTTTGCTGAATTTTTGTCTTTTTTCTGCTGGATTTTTGTCTTTTTTTTGGTGGATTTTTGTCTTTTTTTGCTGGATTTTTGTCTTTTTTTGCTGGATTTTTGTCTTTTTTTCTGCTGGATTTTTGTCTTTTTTTTGCTGGATTTTTGTCACTTTTTTGCTGGATTTTTGTCTTTTTTCCTGCTGGATTTTTGTCACTTTTTTGCTGGATTTTTGTCACTTTTTTGCTGGATTTTTGTCTTTTTTCCTGCTGGATTTTTGTCTTTTTTTCTGCTGGATTTTTGTCTTTTTTTTGCTGGATTTTTGACATTTTTTTGCTGGATTTTTGACATTTTTTTGCTGGATTTTTGTCTTTTTTTCTGCTGGATTTTTGTCTTTTTTTCTGCTGGATTTTTGTCTTTTTTTCTGCTGGATTTTTGTCTTTTTTTGCTGGATTTTTGTCTTTTTTTTGCTGGATTTTTGTCTTTTTTTCTGCTGGATTTTTGTCTTTTTTTTTGCTGGATTTTTGTCTTTTTTTCTGCTGGATTTTTGTCTTTTTTTTGCTGGATTTTTGTCACTTTTTTGCTGGATTTTTGTCTTTTTTCCTGCTGGATTTTTGTCACTTTTTTGCTGGATTTTTGTCACTTTTTTGCTGGATTTTTGTCTTTTTTCCTGCTGGATTTTTGTCTTTTTTTCTGCTGGATTTTTGTCTTTTTTTTGCTGGATTTTTGACATTTTTTTGCTGGATTTTTGTCTTTTCTGCTGGATTTATGTCACTTTTTTGCTGGATTTTT
>NC_136852.1:1004877-1072377 GCF_951799975.1 Gobius niger | reverse complement strand
AGCAGGGGGCGGTGTCTGACAGCAGGGGGCGGGGCCTGACAGCAGGGGGCGGTGTCTGACAGCAGGGGGCGGTGTCTGACAGCAGGGGGCGGTGTCTGACAGCAGGGGGCGGTGTCTGACATTAGGGGGCGGGGCCTGACAGCAGGAGGGGGCGGTGTCTGACAGCAGGGGGCGGGGCCTGACAGCAGGGGGCGGGGCCTGACAGCAGGGGGCGGTGTCTGACAGCAGGGGGCGGTGTCTGACAGCAGGGGGCGGTGTCTGACAGCAGGGGGCGGTGCCTGACAGTAGGGGGCGGTGTCTGACAGCAGGGGGCGGTGTCTGACAGCAGGAGGGGGCGGTGTCTGACAGTAGGGGGCGGTGTCTGACAGCAGGGGGCGGTGTCTGACAGCAGGAGGGGGCGGTGTCTGACAGCAGGGGGCGGTGTCTGACAGCAGGGGGCGGGGCCTGACAGCAGGGGGCGGGGCCTGACAGCAGGGGGCAGGGCCTGACAGCAGGGGGCGGTCTTTGGCACTGACCTCGTAGTTGTCTCGGTTCTGGACGCTCCTCAGCGCTGTGATCCACTCCTCCATGTCCTTCCTGCTGTCGGCGCAGAGGATGAGGCGGCGGCACGGCGTGATCACCTGCAAACATCAGCATTAGGAGGCGGAGCCGGGAGCGCGAGCACGACCACGACCGCGACCGCGACCACGACCGCGACCACGACCACGACCGTTATTACGTCACAGCAGATTCAGGAGAAACAAAGATCCAACGCTCGTGATGTTTCTCCAGGACTGTGGAAATGTTGATAATCAAGAGTTCACAATTTGAGCCAAAAACTGCAGCAGAATTAAGCTCAACCTGGAAAACGTATGAAAAAAGTGAGAAAAAAAAGAGGAAAAAAAAAGAGGGAAAAATGAGGAAAAAAATGAGGAAAAAAATGAGGAAAAAAATTAGGGGAAAAAATTTTGGGAAAAAATTTGGAAAAAAAATTTGGGGGAAAAAAAGGGGGAAAAAATGAGGGGGGAAAATGGGGGGAAAATGAGGGAAAAAAATGAGAAAAAAAAGAGGAAAAAAAAGGGAGGAGAGAATAATGGGGGGGGAAATGAGGGGGAAAAAAATGAGGGAAAAAAAAGGGGGAAAAAATGAGGAAAAAAATGAGGAAAAAAATGAGAAAAAAAAACGGGGGGAAAAATGAGGAAAAAAAAGAGAAAAAAAAGAGGAAAAAAAAGGGAGGAGAGAAAATGAGGAAAAAAATGAGGGAAAAAAATGGGGGGAAAAATTAGAAAAAAAATAGGAAAAAAAAATTGGAAAAAAAATTTGGAAAAAAAGGAGAAAAAAAAAGGAGGAAAAAAAATAAGGGGAAAAAATGAGGTAAAAAACGTCAAAAAAATGAGGAAAAAAAATTGGGAAAAAATAAAGGGGAAAAAAATGAGGAAAAAAAAAGAGAAAAAAAAGAGGAAAAAAAAGGGAGAGAAAATGAGGGGGGAAAAATGAGGTAAAAAATGAGGGAAAAAAATGGGGAAAAAAAAAAAAAAAAAAAAGGAGGAAAAAAAAAAGGAGCAACAGAAAAGTGACAAAAAGCTCCATTTAGATGAGTTTTGTAGGTCTTAGCTTTCAAATCGACTCGGCTTTAGAACAAGAATTGGGGGGTTTACATATACAGCAGGAACATCACGGATTTAGATTTAAAGCCGGTTTGAATCCACATAAGGCCTGAATATTTACAGAATGAAAGAACTGACACTGACAGTAAAGACTCACAGGGAAAAACTCCAGCAGCTGCAATTTGAGGGCTGAAGATGTATAAAGAACCCCCCCGTGAGGAAAGGGGGGGGGGGCGTCTGGCTCACCGTGAAGCTGCTGTTGAGGTTCTTGGTGCTGGACTCGGCCACGCTGGCGTCGGTCAGATCCACCTCGTCGAAGATGATCGACTGGAACAAACAGGAAACAGAAACAATGTGAAGAAGACGAGCTTTTCCTTTAGCTCAGCTTTACCCAAATCTAACAGCTTTACAGCCTATAGGCCAGCACCTCATTTTTCCCCACTTGTTTCCCCCATTTTTTTTCAACTTGTGTTTCTTTTAACCTCTTAACTCCCGCCTGAACCGAGAGCATTTTCTCCAGTTCAGCTTTACCCGAATCAAAAAGCTTCTTGGGAAAAAATGCACCAAAACAGCCACAAAAAATGAGAAGAAAACAAGGATGTAAACGCGACAAAAATGTGACAAAAACTCAACCAAAAACGTACGAAAAATCAACAAAAAAAAAGACAAAAAATTCAACAAAAAAATGACAAAAAATCTACAAAAATTCTACAAAAATTCTACAAAAATTCAACAAAAAAATGACAAAAACTCAACAAAAAAGGACAAAAAATCAACCAAAAAATGACAAAAAATCAACAAAAAATGACAAAAAATCAACAAAAAAGGACAAAAAATCAACCAAAAAATGACAAAAAATCAACAAAAAATGACAAAAAATCAACAAAAAAGGACAAAAAATCAACCAAAAAATGACAAAAAATCAACAAAAATGTGACAAAAACTCAACCAAAAAGTGACCAAAAAAAAAGAATAAAAAAAAAAAGCCTAAAAAGGTGACACAACACAGCAACAACGCAAGGAAAAAGATCAGTTTTGTGGTTCTTAGCTTTCAAATGAGCTGCTACACAGGCCTATATAATAACCTAAGAGGACAGAATGCATTGGGTGTAGGCGGGTGGTAAGAGGTTAAAGCAGCACTGAGTAACTCCTCCCACTAGAGGCCGTCGGCGGCACTGCAGGTGTCGTACATGTATTTAAACTTTAAAGGTCAGACGATGAGAGCGCGTGGGCGTCGACCTTTACCGTGTGACCCCGCCCCCTGCTGCGCTCTGAGCTGCAGATCCCCTCTGTCCCTGTAAACCCCCCTCCCCCCCAGGACAAACCCCCCCCCTCCGGCGCCTCACCTTGGCCGTCTGGGCGTAGTACAGCGTCCGTCCTCTCAGTTTGAAGTAACGTCTCTTCCAGCGCTGGAACGAGTTGGTCTGTTTCAGCAGCGTGCCCTCCTTCAGGACCGTCTGGAGGAGAGGAGGAGGAGGAGGAGGAGGAAGAGGAGGAGAGGGAGAGGAGGAGGAGGAGGAGGAGATGATCAGACTGTGGTCTTGTGACAAACTCAGGCAGTAGAAACACTATTTTCACACAAAGAACTAACTCACAAACAGCTTCAGGACCTGCGTTCACTCCACGTCACCACTGGAAACATTTCTGAGAGAGAAGAACCCGGCCGATATCTCCCAAACCGATTCAAACGCCGATATCTCCCTAACCGATTCCAACGCCGATATCTCCCTAACCGATTCAAACGCCGATATCGGTTTCTCGCACCGTCACAGTTTCCAAATGAGCCAAACACAGAACATCCTCGGCCTCAGGACAAACATCATGTGACCTTCTCTCTCACTTCTTTTTATTCAAATATATAATTCACACGCCGCTAGGGGGCGCTGTGGGCGAATCGAGCAGCAGAAAGGAGTGAGCGAGAAGCAGAGGACACTGTCTTACCGTACAGAAGAAAACAAAACAAAGCTAATCAAAAAAATGAGGGAAAAATGGAGGAAAAAAATGAGGGAAAAAAAATGAGGAAAAAAATGAGGAAAAAAATTGAGGAAAAAAATGAGGAAAAAAAATAAGGAAACAAATTGAGGAAAAAAATGAGGGAAAAAAAATGAGGAAAAAAATTGAGGAAAAAAAAATGAGGAAAAAATGAGGAAAAAAATGAGGAAAAAAAATGAGGAAAAAAAATGAGGAAAAAAATGAGGGGGAAAAAAATGAGGAAAAAAAATGAGGAAAAAATGGAGGAAAAAAAAAAAGAAAAAAAATGAGGAAAAAAAATGAAGAAAAAATGAGGAAAAAATGGAGGAAAAAAAAAAAAGAAAAAAAATGAGGGAAAAAAATGAAGAAAAAAAAATGAAGAAAAGAAAAATGAGGGAAAAAAATGAAGAAAAAATGAGGAAAAAATGGAGGAAAAAAAAAAAAGAAAAAAAATGAGGGAAAAAAATGAAGAAAAAAAAAATGAAGAAAAAAAAAATGAAGAAAAAAAAAATGAAGAAAAAAAAAATGAAGAAAAAAAAAATGAAGAAAAAAAAAATGAAGAAAAAAAAAATGAAGAAAAAAAAAATGAGGGAAAAAAATGAGGACCAGCCGGGAGAGGCTGGTCACGGCGCACGTTTGTTCTTCATGCTTTAGTTTTATCTCAACTGTTTATGTGACGCTAACAGACACACGCTAGTTTGCTGTTTAGCTTCATGTAGCTACTAGCTAACCATCAGTGTGTCACATTAGCATATGGTACGCCTTTTTAGCCTGTTGTTTTGTTCTTCATTCGGCATTTTATCGTCTTAAACTCTAGAAAATACGTGAGTCAATTTCCTGGATGGTTCCTTGTCCATGATTCCTTGGACTGAGAAACGACACTGTTTTATCAAGTCACTGAATTTCGATTATTCCGATATATCGGCCAGGCTCGACCCCTTCATATCGGGACCGGACCCCAAAAGGACTCAGTTTCAGGATATCACTGTAACAGCTGGATCTGTCCACATGAAACAGAAACTGTGCCAAAGTTCAGGGTCACATGACGGTCTCGGACACGCTCTGACGTTAGCGTGACGTCGGCGCCGCACAAACAAAGACAGCAGTGTGGGCTTCTCTGGAGACGGCTTTAAATAGACCGGCCGTGAAGTCTGTTCCTCTGACTCAGGTCGAAAACACAAACCGGGGCAGGACACGGCCTTTCCGGTGCCAAACACACGCTCTCACACGGGAAGCACATACGGGAACAGACACGGGAACACACACGAGTGAGGAAACACGTCTGTGCGTTACACGGCTTTAACCTCTTCACCCCCGACACAACTGAGCACACCTTCTCCGGAACTTCACCCAAATCTAAAAGCTTCTCGGAAAAAAGCATCAAAAAAGGACTGAAGAGCGATGAAAATGTGAAAGCTAAGTGTGTAACAGCAGCTGAACATGCTTCAAACAGCCCCGCCCACTTTTCCCGTGTTAAAGGGGGGGGGTATTCTGCAAAATGGACTTGTTCTGTCATTCCCTCATTAAAAACATGGCTGAAGTGTTGCCTTGGCACATTCACGTGTTTCTGGGTAATCTGTAAAAACTCTGGTGGCGGCCATTTTAGGGATAGGTTTTTGACACATTTTTAGTTGAATTTTTGTGACATTTTTGTTGATTTTTTGTTGAATTTTAGTCAATTTTTAGTTGAATTTTTGTCATTTTTTTGTTGAATTTTTGTCCATTTTTTGTCAATGTTTTGTTGAATTTTAGTCAATTTTTTGTAATTTTTTTGTTGAATTTTTGTCATTTTTTTGTCATTTTTTTGTTGAATTTTTGTCACATTTTTGTCGAATTTTTGTCACATTTTTGTTGATTTTTTGTTGAATTTTAGTTGATGAAAATATGACAACACGACACAAAGTTACGATCAGTTTTGTTCTTAGCTTTCAAATGAGGCGTCACTCTGGCCCGTGAACTCCCGTCCAGAAGCTTAGATTTGGGTGAAGCTGAAACGGTTTCTACAGGTCAAATGTAATACTTGTTTATAGATAATTACTATATCTTCATTATCTTTGGTGCCAAATCCATTTAGTAAAATCTGCAAACATTCAGAGCATTGAGAGGAAATGTGAAATTCAAAACTAAGTGAGACACAACAGGAAGCCTTTGAGCAGGAGATTGTGTAACAGAATAATATTCTCTGCTTAAAGGAACAGGCCGCCGTTTTTCCACACTGAGATATGTTCTTACCTGAGCTGTGACGAGTTCTTTAGGACCTGTCTGATCTTCAGTCACGTAAACACAGCGCAGACGGCGTTAGCATTTAGCCTCTCCCTCTCTCCTCTATAGCTCCAAAACAGGTCAAGATAGAAGCTACCAAGCTCTTCCACGTTTCCCCTATTTAAATATGGTTACGTTCCACTTACGTTCGTAATAATACCAGGAGTAGTTTGGCATCCGCACAGTAAAGTGAAGATTACTGCGCGGATGCCAAACTACTCCTGGTATTATTACGCCTTACAATATAGTTCCCCCTTTTATCCACTTAGAAAATCCACATTGTTTAATTGCTTTTAAAGCTTGGTAGCTTCTATCTTGACCTGTTTTGGAGCTATAGAGGAGAGAGGGAGAGGCTAAATGCTAACGCCGTCTGCGCTGTGTTTACGTGACTGAAGATCAGACAGGTCCTAAAGAACTCGTCAAAGCTCAGGTAAGAACATATCTCAGTGTGGAAAAACGCTGGCCTGTTCCTTTAAATCTGATGTTTAGTCGATTGATTTGTTAAAATGTTCAATGTTCATTTGCACCGACATGTCGACACTGCAGCGTTTCTCAGCGCGGCCGAAAAACGGCTTTGTTTTCGTGTAGTGATTTTATGTGGACTTCTCCAGGCCCAGGTTAACAGATCGGAGAAAAGGGGCGGGCACAGTTCATGGCGGCGCCCACGCGAACCTCTGGAATGAGGTGAATTGTTATTATTTTATCCATCATACATTTAGCAGCTTCATGTTTAGATTTTCCTCATTGGAAACATTTCTAACCAAACTGTTAGAAATGTTCATATAATGAACAGAAATGAAGAACAAACAACGGTCTCGTTGTTGCGACGTCTAGAACAGAGCAAGTCACAAACGGCGATCA
Source organism: Gobius niger (assembly GCF_951799975.1). Classification (NCBI taxonomy): domain Eukaryota; kingdom Metazoa; phylum Chordata; class Actinopteri; order Gobiiformes; family Gobiidae; genus Gobius; species Gobius niger. Next base: position 1,065,697 of record NC_136852.1, on the reverse strand, counting down.
TTAATATATCTCTTTCAGACGGCAAACATAGTTAGCATTACCGAAAGTCATTCGTTTTATGTTATAAAGGTGCATAAACCTCTTAACTCCCGCCTGAACCGAGAGCATTTTCTCCAGTTCAGCTTTACCCAAATCCTGTAGGCCAGTGTAACGCCTCATTTGAAAGCTAAGACCTACAAAACTCATTTAAATTTGATCCTCACGTCATCACATTTTTTTCCATCTTTTTTGGGGGGTATTCAACTCATTTTGGAACTTTTTTTTGTCACATTTTTTGTCACATTTTTTGTCACATTTTTGTCATTTTTTCGTCAATGTTTTTGTCTCAGTTCTGTCACTATTTTCACAGCTTTTTTCCAGAAGCTTTTGGATTGGGGTAAAGCCAAACTGGAGAAAATGTGCTTGGTTCAGGTGGGAGTTAAGGGGTTAATAAACATAATGTCTGCGATCTTGCTACATCCCAGTCATTATAATATGAATTTGTGAACAATTTCCCATCCTTGTGTTTATATGTACATGTATCATTGAGGCCCTACTTTGAGTAAAAGGCAGGATGTAGAGCAGGCCACATCCACAGTAAAATGTCCTGCAGAAACTCTGTGAAATAAATAAACTGAAAAAGCAGCTGAAGCTTTATTTAATTTATTAAACCTTTCAGTGCAATTCTGAGAACTTCCAAAAACTCTGTGGCTGAATTATTTATACCAGAGATGTTAATGAGTGAGAAAGTAGAACCACAGTGGACTTCACATTGTCAACACAACTTTTGTCTTTTACTTCTGACACCACAGTAACAGCCAAAACACTACACTTGTAACTCTCACTAACCCTGTAATTCCTCTACATCACCATCACAGTTTAGTCTCTCGTTTCTGCCTCATTTGGAGCAGATTTCACCGGGCTGAGTCTGACAGAGGCGGCCGGGACGGGGTCACTGTTTTCTGGGGAGCCGCGACAGGAAACACCGGCGCTTTGAGGCCGGGACCGCTGCTTAGCCTTAGCGTCCGCTAGCATGTGTAGCTAGCGTAGCTTAGCGGGAGGTTTTACGGTGAATTTAAAACGGAAACGCTTTAAATGACATTTCACTGGACATGTAATGTTCTGTTCTGGGGCTGGTTTGATCACAAACGCGTTTTCGTGCCGTGTTACTTCACTTCGCGATACATATTTTTGATTTACAGAAGCTAGGTGCTAACATTCTGCTAATGCTAACCTAGCTACCAGCGGCTTTGACAGCTGCTAGATAAAAACACCGTTACTTTTCAACAGAAAAGCCCAAAAATCTGACTTATTTGGGATGTTTCGTTTCATAAAACACGGCTGTCCGTTTACAAGAGACTCCAAACATGAAGTTAACAGTATTAATGCGACAGTTTCTCTAGTTTGGATGTAATCTGCTGCTACAGTGTAATCGTAACACTTTATCCTTTTGTATTTAATCAGTTTTGTTGCTTTTAAACAGTTCGGCAGCAACAAAACGCATCAATCCCGCATTCAAGCACTAAATAGTACTTTAGTTTTTACTTTTGCGACTGTTTCCAGTTTGAATGGAGTCTGCGGCAGAGATGCTTTAGAGTGGAGAGATGCGCGGACTCGTGTTTACTTAGATTTATTTATTTTTGATTTAACGTGGAGGAGAAAAGGAGAAAAATACGTGATTATTTGCTGTAAACGCTACAATCTCCGCATTTCCTTCTCTGCTGTAAAGAAGAGCCTTTACGGGAAGCGCGTTCTAACAGGAAGTGGCGGATCTCTCCGTGAGCAGCGTCTCTGATCCGGGGCTCAGCTGTAAAACTACACTGAGCCCGTTAGAAAGTGCACAGATGTGAGCGGCAGCTGCGAACCCGACCTGCGCGCGCTCTTTTCGGGCTTAACCCCCCCGAGAAACACCCGGTCTGTCCCGCACGGGCTCCACAAACCCGCTCCGTAACTCCCGAAGCCGAGTGCATAGCGTTGCAGAGGGTCCCGGGGGCTGCACGGAGCTGCCCGGGCCCTCCTGCCCCCCTGACCCCGCCGCCGCCGCTGCTGCACGGGCGCCCCCACCCCCCCTCTCCCGTACCTTGCTCCGTATCTGCCCCGAGGTGGACACTTTGCGGATGAGCTTCTGCGGAGATCCGGGCTCCTGCTCCGGTTCGCTGTCCGAGGACTCGTCCACGGCCCGGGCCCCTGCCTCCGCCATCCTGCCCCTCAGAGCCGGGCTGGACCGGGAGGACAGCGCCCCCCAGCGGCAGGAGCCCGGCAGCGCGGGGGGGGGCCCAGAGGGGGGGGGGGGGGGGACCGGGGGCATCTGCTGGAGGAGAGCGCGCATTACAGGAGGTTGATGTCTTAATGTTAGTCAGAGTGACGTTTCTGTGACTGAAACTGGACTAAAACTGAATGAACAGATTCTCACGAGTCTGAAACTGTGACTAAAATGTCCAGATGTTTTAGTCGATTAAATTATTGAATTAATTAATTAATTTAATTTAATTAAATTTTTGTCATTTTTTTGTCACATTTCTGTCATTTTTTATCAATTTTTTGCCACTTTTTTGTCATTTTTTTGACTTTTTTTGTCTTTTTTTTTTACTTTTTTGTCACATTTTTGACTTTTTTCTTCCATTTTTTGTCAATTTCTTGTGACATTTTTGTAATTTTTGTCACTTTTTTGTCATTTTTTAATCAATTTTTTGTCATTTTTTAATCAATTTTTTGTCACTTTTTTTGTCATTTTTTAATCAATTTTTTGTCATTTTTTAATCAATTTTTTGTCATTTTTTTGTCATTTTTTAATCAATTTTTTGTCATTTTTTTTGTCATTTTTTAATCAATTTTTTGTCATTTTTTAATCAATTTTTTGTCATTTTTTGTCACTTTTTAATCAATTTTTTGTCATTTTTTAATCAATTTTTTGTCATTTTTTAATCATTTTTTAATCATTTTTTTGTCATTTTTTAATCAATTTTTTGTCATTTTTTGTCACTTTTTTTGTCATTTTTTAATCAAATTTTTGTCATTTTTTTGTCATTTTTTAATCAATTTTTTGTCATTTTTTTGTCATTTTTTAATCATTTTTTTGTCATTTTTTAATCAAATTTTTGTCATTTTTTAATCAATTTTTTTGTCATTTTTTTGTCACATTTTAATCAAATTTTTGTCATTTTTAATCAAATTTTTGTCATTTTTTTTATCACATTTTTTCTTCATTTAGTGACGTTTCTGTGACTAAAACTGGACTCAAACTGAATGAACAGATTTTCACGAGTCTGAAACTGTGACTAAAATGTCCAGATGTTTTAGTCGATTAAAATCAGACTAAATAAACATGAAAAGGAGAGACTGAAATGATCCAAACGTGTCTGAAAGAGCCTCAGATCCTAAACTCAGCTCTGAGTTTTGTTCACGAGGAGAGACATGAAGCAGAGGAGCGGATTAAAGATGATTATAGTGAATATTATAAATGCAAAGTCCAATCATCCATCCAACTTCCCGATCCACACACACCTCCTCCAGCTGTTCTGACCCCGAGGCCACACCTCCTCCAGCTGCTCTGACCCCGAGGCCACACCAGGCCAGCTCGGAGACAAAGTCCCACCAGCGTGTCCTGGGTCCACGAGGCCTTGTCCCACTAGGACATGCCTGGAACACCTCCCGCGGGAGGCGACCAGGAGGTATCCGGAACAGATGCCCGAGCCACCTCAGCTGCTCCTTTCCACGTGAAGGAGCAGCGACTCTACTCCGAGCTCCTCCCGGGTAACTGAGCTCCTCACCCCCAGCCACCCTGCGAAGGAAACTCATTTTGGCCACTTGTATTCGCGATCTCGTCCTTTCGGTCATGACCCAAATCTCATGACCATAGGTGAGGATCACATGACCATAGGTGAGGATCACATGACCATAGGTGAGGATCACATGACCATAGGTGAGGATCACATGACCATAGGTGAGGATCACATGACCATAGGTGAGGATCACATGACCATAGGTGAGGATCACATGACCATAGGTGAGGATCACATGACCATAACTGAGGATCTCATGACCATAGGTGAGGATCACATGACCATAGGTGAGGATCACATGACCATAGGTGAGGATCACATGACCGTAGGTGAGGATCACATGACCACAGGTGAGGATCACATGACCACAGGTGAGGATCACATGACCACAGGTGAGGATCACATGACCATAGGTGAGGATCACATGACCATAGGTGAGGATCACATGACCATAGGTGAGGATCACATGACCAAAGGTGAGGATCACATGGCCGTAGGTGAGGATCACATGACCGTAGGTGAGGATCACATGACCATAGGTGAGGATCACATGACCATAGGTGAGGATCACATGACCATAGGTGAGGATCACATGACCATAGGTGAGGATCACATGACCATAGGTGAGGATCACATGGCCATAGGTGAGGATCACATGACCATAGGTGAGGATCACATGACCATAGGTGAGGATCACATGACCATAGGTGAGGATCACATGACCATAGGTGAGGATCACATGACCATAGGTGAGGATCACATGACCATAGGTGAGGATCACATGACCATAGGTGAGGATCACATGACCAAAGGTGAGGATCACATGACCATAGGTGAGGATCACGTGACCACAGGTGAGGGCGGGGTCGACTCAGCTCCCTCTTCACCACGACAGACCGATACAGCGACCGCATCACTGCTGACGCCGCACCGATCCGTCTGTCCATCTCACGCTCCATCCGTCCCTCACTGAGAACAAGAGATACTTGAACTCCTCCCCCTGAGGTCAGGACTCCCCACCGACCTGAAGAGGGGAAGGAGAACCATGGCCTCAGATGTGGAGGTGCTGATCCTCATCCCTCAAACCGCCCCAGGGCAGCTGAAGGTCCAACAGAGCAACATCATCCACAAACAGCAGAGAAGTCCAATCAATTTGTCTTAAATATAGTCGACTAAAACTAGACTAAAAATGAACATGTTTTTTTGACTAAATCTCGACTAAAAGTAAATTTAAATATGTCAAAATGAAAACTGGAGACAAATCACGGCTCATCAGACAAAAGATTTACAGACGTGTTCAGACGATCAGACGATCAGACCCGGCGGTGACACGGAGGAACAGCCTGGAGTGAGGGACGTCTGAGGTGGAGGCGTGGCCTGAGGTGGAGGCGTGGCCTGAGGTGGAGGCGTGGCCAGAGGTGGAGGCGTGGCCTGAGGTGGAGGCGTGGCCTGAGGTGGAGGCGTGGCCAGAGGTGGAGGCGTGGCCTGAGGTGGAGGCGTGGCCTGAGGTGGAGGCGTGGCCTGAGGTGGAGGCGTGGCCTGAGGTGAGTCTCAGGCTTCATTTCTGTTTCTTTATTTAATTAATAAAGACAAAGACACACAAACAATAACATTTACAACTAGAAATGCAATGGCTGCCATTGCGATTGACTGCGGAATTGCGGGATTCAAATGCAGAAATTGCATAAACTGTTTAAATTGCATAAATTGCTTAATTTGCATAATCTAATTTGCATAAAGTGGTAAAATATGGGTTAATTTGCATAAATTATGTATGTTGCATAAACTCTTAAGTTGCATAAACTGGTCAAACTGTTGAAATGGCCTCAGTGCTTGATTGGCAGAAGCACAAATGGCTGAAAGTCCTGGAGTTTCCCGATTGGCTGGATTCCCACATACACACTAATGCAAAATTTCAAACTCTCGTATAAAAAAACTGGAAATCTGCAGAAGCCAATTTTTTCTCAAAACCCACAAGTTGCAGAAGCTGAACCTGCACAATGTGCAGAAATTGCATAAAATGCAGAAAAAAGTGCAGAAAAGCCTGGATTTGCGGCAGCCCCATTATAAGTCAATGGGAAAAATCTCCGACATTTTGGCCGATTGCGGAAAAAACCATAAGTTGCAGAAATCCCAAAAGTAACAGCACCTTCTCCTCAACATGCGGAACATTTTGATGCATAAATTGCACAAAGCATGAAGGTGCTGAAAGCTGGAGAAAATCGGGAAAAAGATGGAAGAGGAATAATAATAAAGAACATGAAAACCAAAAATTGACTGTGGAAGAATTCCGCAGTCAATCAATAATAAAACTTCTGACAGACTCAAACCAGGCTTCATTTCTGAAGGTCTTAGCTTTCAAATCAGGCATTAGTCCAGAAGCTTTGAGACAATGCGCTGGGTTAAGGCGGGGCTAAAGAGGTTAAAGGGTGAGAAACTCTAACACTCCACACTTCCTCATCTTTCGGACGCTTTATCTTTGCTCAGATTTACAGGAAACAACAGTCGCCCCTGAAGAAAAGAGCTGCGTTTTACTGCTTTGTTTTTAAACGTGTGTTTCTCTGGGCGGGGCCTAACCTGAGGCAGGGGTCCCCAAAGCGGGGCCGGGCTCCCCCAGGGGTTGTAATCCAGTGGAATAAAAGAGCAGGTTTGCTCCAGTTTGGCTTTACCCAAATCTAAAAGATTCTTGACAGTAGGACTTAGCTTTCAAATGTGTTAGTGAAGGGAAGGGTGAACGTGCCCTGACCTGGTTCTGGAGGATGTTTGTGTGAGCTCGTGTTTTACAGGGGTCAGAGGTCAGGCGTGTCCGTATGCACATGCGTGTGCAGGGAACACGCGTGTGGTATTTAAGGCCGGAGCGTGTTCGGCGGCTCAGAGCTGCAGCCGAGCCTCAGGTGAGTCACACAGAGAGAACCGGCGGCTTTACCCAAATCTAACATCGCCGTCTGTCACGTTCGGGAGACGGTTTTGTCGTGTTTTCATCCTGGTTCTCGTGATGTTTTTGTTGAAGTTTTATTTTTGTGCATCAGGAGGAAAAGTGCTGAAGTAAATTAATTTACACCATGGTCTGGGTAAATACTGGATTCTGATTGGCTGGTGCATTATTACGTAGTCCGGTAGTTAAATCACTGGGATGTCACTCCGCTGTGGCGTCGCCATAGCAACGCCTGACACAGCTGGATCAGATAAAGGCGTAATTAGTGACTGACAGGAACGTATGAGATGGATTGAACCCAGAGGATCTTTTTCCTCACGTCAGCAGATTTTTTTTCCATCATTTTTTTGTCGGGTATTCAACTCATTTTTGTAACTTTTTGGTCTTTTTTTTGTCTATTTTTTAATCAAATTTTTGTCATTTTTTTGTCACATTTTTGTCATTTTTTGTCATTTTTTTGTCACTTTTTTGTCATTTTTTTGTCATTTTCTGTCACATTTTTGTCTATTTTTTAATCAATTTTTTGTCATTTTTTGTCATTTTTTTGTCATTTTTTGTCATTTTTTTGTCACTTTTTTGTCATTTTTTTATCCAATTTTTGTCATTTTTTTGTCACAGTTTTGTCATTTTTTTGTCACATTTTTGTCATTTTTTAGTCACATTTTTGTCATTTTTTAGTCACATTTTTGTCATTTTTCATCAATTTTTTGTCAATGTTTTCTCACTTTTTTGTCACATTTCATACCAGCTCAACATAAACAGTTGAGCTGGTTGAGCTTCAGGTTAACCCCTTAACTCCCGCCTGAACCGAGCACATTTTCTCCAGTTTGGCTTTACCCCAATCCAAAAGCTTCTGGAAAAAAGGTGTGAAAATAGCAACAAAACTGAGATGAAAACAATGATGGAAATGTGACAAAAAAGTGATTTTTAAAAATGACAAAAAAGCTACAAAATGAGTTGGATAAACCCCCCCCCAAAAAAAGATGGAAAAAAATCTGATGACGTGAGGAAAAAGATCCATTTAGATGAGTTTTGTAGCTTTCAAAGGAGGCGTTACACTGGCCTACAGGATTTGGGTAAAGCTGAACTGGAGAAAATGCTCTGGGTTCAGGCGGGAGTTCAGAGGTTAAACCTTGTAAGGGTAAATAACTGGTGCCCACGAGTGCCGCATATCGGTGTTTCCTTCCAGGGAAAAGTGTTTCCGGGTTAGTCCTGTTGTGTTGTGATTCTGTGCTGATGTTGTGTCGTTGAGCCTGACTGAGATCCTCGTAATAGCTGCGGAGAATGACTCGTAATGACTGCGGAGATTACCCTTTTTTTTTAGTAATTTTTTGTATTTTTTTTGTCATTTTTTTGTCATTTTTTGTGGGGTTTTTTGTCATTTTTTTGTCATTTTTTTGTCATTTTTTTGTATTTTTTGTCATTTTTTTTGTTATTTTTTGTAATTTTTTGTAAATTTTTGTAGTCATTTTTTGTCATTTTTTTGTATTTTTTTGTATTTTTTTTGTATTTTTTTTGTATTTTTTAGTATTTTTTTTGTCATTTTTTGTATTTTTTTGTATTTTTTTCTATTTTTTGTTGTTATTTTTTGTCATTTATTTGCAATTTTTTTTGTGTCATTTTTTTGTATTTTTTTGGTCATTTTTCTGTCATTTTTTTTTTTTTTTTTGTCATTTATTTGCAATTTTTTTTGTGTCATTTTTTTGTATTTTTTTGGTCATTTTTCTGTCATTTTTTTGTTATTTTTTGTCATTTTTTTTGTCATTTTTTTGACGTTATAATGCAGGAGGAACAACACTGTCGGGCGTTAGAACCGAGTGGTTTAATCCTTACATAAACTAAACTAAACTAAACTGAACTGAAGTCAAGTCAAGTCAAGTCAAGTCAAGTCAAGTCAAGTCAAGTCAAGTCAAGTCAAGTCAAGTCAAGTCAAGTCAAGTCAAGTCAAGTCAAGTCAAGTCAAGTCAAGTCAAGTCAAGTCAAGTCAAGTCAAGTCAAGTCAAGTCAAGTCAAGTCAAGTCAAGTCAAGTCAAGTCAAGTCAAGTCAAGTCAAGTCAAGTCAAGTCAAGTCAAGTCAAGTCAAGTCAAGTCAAGTCAAGTCAAGTCAAGTCAAGTCAAGTCAAGTCAAGTCAAGTCAAGTCAAGTCAAGTCAAGTCAAGTCAAGTCAAGTCAAGTCAAGTCAAGTCAAGTCAAGTCAAGTCAAGTCAAGTCAAGTCAAGTCAAGTCAAGTCAAGTCAAGTCAAGTCAAGTCAAGTCAAGTCAAGTCAAGTCAAGTCAAGTCAAGTCAAGTCAAGTCAAGTCAAGTCAAGTCAAGTCAAGTCAAGTCAAGTCAAGTCAAGTCAAGTCAAGTCAAGTCAAGTCAAGTCAAGTCAAGTCAAGTCAAGTCAAGTCAAGTCAAGTCAAGTCAAGTCAAGTCAAGTCAAGTCAAGTCAAGTCAAGTCAAGTCAAGTCAAGTCAAGTCAAGTCAAGTCAAGTCAAGTCAAGTCAAGTCAAGTCAAGTCAAGTCAAGTCAAGTCAAGTCAAGTCAAGTCAAGTCAAGTCAAGTCAAGTCAAGTCAAGTCAAGTCAAGTCAAGTCAAGTCAAGTCAAGTCAAGTCAAGTCAAGTCAAGTCAAGTCAAGTCAAGTCAAGTCAAGTCAAGTCAAGTCAAGTCAAGTCAAGTCAAGTCAAGTCAAGTCAAGTCAAGTCAAGTCAAGTCAAGTCAAGTCAAGTCAACAGTCCTTCCTCTGCTTTAATGGCAGCAGATGAAGTCAGCAGGACCAGGATGGAGCTGGAGTCTGAGTTCCTCTGCAGGTTCTCACTGTAGACATGAACTTATGAATGAACTCATTGTGTTTTAAAGGGACTCAGTGCAAGTTGGCCATGTTATACTCACTACTGCCCCCTCAGGTCATACGTGTAGCATGTTTCTGAGTGACAGGGTTTCAGATGTGGTGAACAGGTCATGGAGGAACAGGCTTAGTTTAACATGTTTAAACTCCGTATAGTCCCTTTAAACGGAGGCGCAGTTTCAGGTTAAACCTCGTGAGGATAAATGTTTGTTTATGGTTTAATCACAGATAAAGAAAAGCCCAAAAACATCTGGTATAAACGAGGAGCGAAGTTTCCCCTCACGGCTCTTTTTGTTGGGCAGTCAACTCATTTTTGTAATTTTTTAATCAATTTTTTGTCATTTTTTTGTCACATTTTTGTCACATTTTTGTCATTTTTTTGGTCATTTTTTAATAAAATTTTAGTCATTTTTTAATCAATTTTTTGCCAAATTTTTGTCATTTTTTAATCAATTGTTTGTCATTTTTTTGTCATTTTTTTGTCAAATTTTTGTCATTTTTTAATAAAATTTTAGTCATTTTTTTGCCAAATTTTTGTCATTTTCTTTTGACTTTTTTCTCATTTTTTTGTCAAATTTTTGTCATTTTTTAATCAAATTTTTGTCATTTTCTGTCATATTTTTTATCCAATTTTTTCCAATTTTTTGTCATTTTTTAATCAAATTTTTGCCACATTTTTGTCATTTTTTGTCACATTTTTGTCACTTTTTAATCAATTTTTTTGTCATTTTGTTTGTCATTTTTTTTTTGCCAAATTTTTGTCATTTTTTTTTACTTTTTTGTCATTTTTTTTGTCAAATTGTTGTAATTTTTTTGTCACATTTTTGACTTTTTTTCTTCCATTTATTGTCAATTTCTTGTGACATTTTTGCCACTTTTTCATCAATTTTTTTTGTCAATGTTTTCTCACTTTTTTGTCACATTTCCATCATTGTTTTCGTCTCAGTTTTGTTGCTTTTTTCCAGAAGCTTTTCCAGAGGGGGACAGACACAGGCTCTCCCCGTGTCTGTCCCCCTCTGCTGCTAAAACATGTACAATAGGTGCATCCTCGGGCCTCTGCTCCTGACGGGCCGTCCCAGCCGAAGGATAAGAACCTTTATTTATCTCACGGGAGAGACGGGACAGAGGTCAGAGGTCAGTACGGAGCCCTGGAAGTGAAAACAAAACTATTTTTTTAAGAAATATAGAAAAAATCATCGTCTTTTCTTTTCATTCTTTTTTTATGACACATTGTTGTTTTTCTGGTGTCACTTCCAGGCCTCCGTAGTTCTGTTTTATACAATGATGAGCAAAAACTAAGGGGGCAAAAAGTGTAAACAGTAACAGCTTTGTCGCCCACATTTTTCCTCATGTTTTCCCAGATTTTTCCAGTTTCTTCCTTATTCCTCCATGTTTTATTTGAGCTCTTCCTGTGTTTTTCTAAATCCTGGTTTCTTCTGTTTCAGCTGAATCTGAGGTTTTTTTCCTGGACTCGAAGAGAAGACGCCGCGATGCTGGTGAGACTCTCAGAACAGACTCGGATCAGGCTCGGATCAGGCTCGGATCAGGCTCAGATCAGGCTCAGATCAGGCTCAGATCAGGCTCAGATCAGGCTCAGATCTGGCTCAGATCTGGCTCAGATCAGGCTCGGATCAGGCTCAGATCAGGCTCGGATCAGGCTCAGATCAGGCTCAGATCAGGCTTTGTAATTTTTAGTAATTTGTTTTTATTTTGTGTCAATTTTTTTTGTCATCTTTTGTAATTTTTTTGTAATTTTTTTTTATTTTTTCGGTAATTTTTTTGTATTTTGTAGTATTTTTTGGACATTTTTTAGTAATTTTTTTGTTTGTTTTTTGTCACTTTTTTAGTAATTTTTTATTATTTTTTTTGTCATTTTTTTGTCATTTTTTGTATTTTTTTTGTATTTTTTCTGTATTTTTTGTATTTTTTTTTTTTTTTTTTTTTTATTTTATTAGTATTTTTTTTGTATTTTTTTGTATTTTTTTTGTCATTTTTTTCTATATTTTTGGTCATTTTTTAGTAATTTTTTTGTATTTTTTTGTCACTTTTTTGTCATTTTTTTGTATTTTTTTTTATTTTATTTTTTTTTTTTTTGTATTTTTTTGTATTTTTTTTGTATTTTTTTTGTATTTTTTTTGTATTTTTTTTGTATTTTTTTGTTGTTATTTTTCGTCATTTTTTTGTCATTTTTTTGTATTTTTTTGTATTTTTTAGGTATTTTTTTGTATTTTTTTGTGTATTTTTTTGTATTTTTTAGGTATTTTTTTGTATTTTTTTGTGTATTTTTTTGTATTTTTTTTGTCATTTTTGGGTCATTTTTTGTCACTTTTGGGTCATTTTTTTTGTCAGATGAGGCTCAGAGTCAGGCTCAGTTATTTCCGTGGGTTTGGGGCTGGTGTGAACAGTGTAGCGAGCACCGCGGTCGTCATCGAACACGTCCCGACTCTAATAAAGACAGAAATACCTCCGACCCCCGACCTCTGACCCCAGGTTTACAGTGGCTCGCGCCCGGAGAACCTCCCACACCCTCCTCCCCCCTCCTACACCAGGGTTAGGCAACGTCAAACCGGCCCTCGAGATGATTTTGAGAAATATTATGACCCAAATCAAAGCTCGACTGCCTTTTAAAAGACTCTAGAAATGTGAAAAATACTGTCACTTCCTTAAAATGTCTTAACAGAGCAGCTTTTAGGCCTTAATCCTAAAAGAAAACTCATCTATAGGTAGAAATGACTTAAATCTATTTGAATTAAGAGATTAAATCTAACGTGTGAGTAGATTTGGTCTGGTCTTAAAGCAGATAAAACCTATTCTTGCCAATGGAACAAGCACAAGTTTTCTCTAAATACATATAAATTTAACATAAAAAACCTTTATTCAAGTGATTTTAAGTGATTTATCTAATTTAAATGGACATTTTTTTCCAGTGTATGTGATGGACAACACTGGCATGTGTAGAAAGTGATGCTTTACTTCAAATCCTTCATTTGGAGGGTCCGACCCCTGGTCTTTTGACAATGGAGACAAAAAATTGATTAAAAAAGACAAAAAATGAACAAAAAAATGTGACAAAAAAGACAAAAAATTGATTAAAAAAGACAAAAAAATTGACAAAAAAATGTGACAAAAAAGACAAAAAATTGATTAAAAAAGACAAAAAAATTGACAAAAAAATGTGACAAAAAAGACAAAAAATGAACAAAATAATGTGACAAAAAAGACAAAAAATTGACAAAAAAATGTGACAAAAAAAGACAAAAAATTGATTAAAAAAGACAAAAAAATGATTAAAAAAGACAAAAAATGAACAAAAAATTTTGACAAAAAACACAAAAAATGTGACAAAAAAAGACAAAAAATTGATTAAAAAAGACAACAAAAATGACAAAAAATGTGACAAAAAAGACAATAAATTGATTAAAAAAGACAAAAAAATGACAAAAAATGTGACAAAAAACACAAAAAATTGATTAAAAAAGACAAAAAAAAAGACAAAAAATGTGACAAAAAAGACAAAAAATTGATTAAAAAGACAAAAAATTGACAAAAAAAGTGACAAAAAAAGACAAAAAAATTGATTAAAAAAGACAAAAAAATTGACAAAAAAATGTGACAAAAAAGACAAAAAATTGACAAAAAAATGTGACAAAAAAAGACAAAATATTGATTAAAAAAGACAAAAAAATGATTAAAAAAGACAAAAAATGAACAAAAAAATGTGACAAAAAAGACAAAACAATTGATTAAAAAAGACAAAAAATGAACAAAAAAAATTGACAAAAAACACAAAAAATGTGACAAAAAAAGACAACAAAAATGACAAAAAATTTGACAAAAAACACAAAAAATTGATTAAAAAACACAAAAAAATTGACCAAAAAATGTGACAAAAAAAGACAAAAAAATTGATTAAAAAAGACAAAAAAAATGACAAAAAATGTGACAAAAAACACAAAAAATTGATTAAAAAAGACAAAAAAATGACAAAAAATGTGACAAAAAACACAAAAAATTGATTAAAAAAGACAAAAAAATGTGACAAAAAAGACAAAAAATTGATTAAAAAAGACAATGAAGAAAACCGTCCCTCCACCGAGCAAACTTTCCTACCCCTGTCCTACACCCTCCTCCTCACCCTCCTCCCTCACCCTCCTCCCTCACCCTCCTCCTCACCCTGGAAAAATGTGAAAAATTGGGGCAAAAATAAGAAAAAAGGAAAAAGAAATGTGGAATAAATTGGGGGAAATGGAGGAAAATGAGAAGAAATGAGGGAAAACAATTGGAGCAAAAATGGAGGGAATTGTTTTTTTAAATAACTTGGGGAAAAACTGGGAAATTGAGGAGAGAATTCGGTGAAAAAAGTAAGAACCTCCAGACTTTTTACTTCTGCTGTAACTGATCTGATCTGGTGAACTGGTAAAGTCCGGTTCGAGGAGCAGATGAAGAGGTGAGAGTCGGGGAAAGTTGTTTTCGAAGACAGAGCCGTAAATCGGGGGCGGGTCATGTGACTCGGAGTCTTTAACCTCTGACCCCCCGGGCGTGTGATCGGCCCGTCGTTAACGAGAGGTCGTCAAACACCGGCTCCAGACACCTGTCGCCGTCATGGCAACGCCGTCTGCGGCTCCAGAACTCACGTGTTCCACTCTTTAGGGTTTAGAAAGTGAGACAGACCAGAACCATAGAACCGTATAACTATAACTATACCTATAACCCTATAACCCTAGACCTATAGAACCATAGAACTATATAACCGTTTAACCATAGAACCATTTAACCATAGAACCATAACCATAGAACTATATAACTATAACTGTAACTGTAACTATAACTATAACCATATAACCCTATAACCATAGAACCATAGAACCATATAACTATATAACTGTATAACTGTATAACCGTATAACTATAGAACCATAGAACATATAACTATATAACTGTATAACTGTATAACTGTATAACTGTATAACCATAGAACCATAGAACATATAACTATATAACTATATAACCGTATAACCGTATAACTATAGAACCATAGAACTATATAACTATATAACTGTATAACTGTATAACTGTATTACCATAGAACCATAGAACTATATAACTATATAACTGTATAACTGTATAACTGTATAACCATATAACTATATAACTATATAACTGTATAACTGTATAACTGTATTACCATAGAACCATAGAACCATAGAACTATATAACTGTATAACTGTATAACTGTATAACCATAGAACCATAGAACATATAACTATATAACTATATAACCGTATAACCGTATAACTATAGAACCATAGAACATATAACTATATAACTGTATAACTGTATAACTGTATAACTGTATAACCATAGAACCATAGAACATATAACTATATAACTATATAACCGTATAACCGTATAACTATAGAACCATAGAACTATATAACTATATAACTGTATAACTGTATAACCGTATAACTATAGAACCATAGAACTATATAACTATATAACTGTATAACTGTATAACTGTATTACCATAGAACCATAGAACTATATAACTATATAACTATATAACTGTATAACTGTATAACTGTATAACCATATAACTATAGAACCATAGAACTATAGAACTGTAACTATAACAGTAACTATAACTATAACTATAGAACCATAGAACCATAACTATAACTATAACTGTAACTATAACCGTATAACTATAGAACCATAGAACTATATAACTATATAACTATATAACCATTTAACCATACAACCATATAACCATACAACCATACATATAACTATATAACCATAACCATATAACCATATAACTATATAACCATAACTATAACCATAACCATAACCATTGTGTGATGTGCATAGGTCCCGCCCCCTTTCGTTTCAGTGAAACACTTGCCTTCAGAAGTTTCCTACGGAGCCCTGGAAGTGACATTAGACCAAAAAAATTTGAGGGGTGAATTTTTTTTTTTTAAGAAATAGAAATAATTTGTATTTTTTTCCAAATAGTCATCTCGGGAGAACGTGATAATTATCTCGGGGGAATGAGATAATTGAAGAAATAGAAAAATTACATATATATATATATTTTTTTTTTTCCAAAGAATTATCTCGGGGGAACGAGATAATTATCTTGGGGTAAAAAAAAAATGTGATTTTTTTTTTGTAGAAATATAAAAATTATAACTTTTTTTTTCTTTTCCAAAAAATTATCTCGGGAGAACGTGATAATTATCACATTCCCCCAAGATAATTTTTGGGAGAAAAAAAAAGTTATAATTTTTATATTTCTTCAAAAAAAAGTCAATCCCCCCCGAGATAATTTTTTATTTTTTTTTATTTTTTACGTTTTCATATTAAAAAAAAATGTTTTCACCCCTAAATTTTTTTTTGTCTAATGTCACTTCCAGGGCTCCGTAGTCCTGAATGATCACATATGAGAGTCTGTGTGTTTCTCATGTTCAAATACAGATACTAACACTGGAATGTTCTCTGAGGAACCTTAAACCCCTGATGTCTCTTCTCCTCTCGTCTGGTCCCAGGGCGCCTTGGGTCAGTACGAGTCGGCCGTGGGTCAGTCCGAGTCGGCCGTGGGTCAGTCCGAGTCGGCCGTGGGTCAGTACGAGTCGGCCGTGGGTCAGTACGAGTCGGCCGTGGTCCTGGAGAAACGAGACTCGGAGCCGAAGGTCCTGCGCAGAGACAAGTGTGGGCGCCCCCTGCTGGAGACTCCAGACGACCTGCACAACCTGCTGCAGCACATTAGGGCCCAGAGAGACCGGCCCCGGCCCGGACTCGGCCCCAGACCGGCCCCGAGCCAGCCCGTGGTGAGTCTCAACCAGGACCCGGGCCAGGACCCGGGCCAGGACCCAGACCAGGACCCAGACCAGGACCCAGACCAGGACCCAGACCAGGACTCAGACCAGGACCCACACCAGGACTCAGACCAGGACCCAGACCAGGACCCAGACCAGGACCCACACCAGGACTCAGACCAGGACCCACACCAGGACCCAGAGCAGGACCCAGACCAGGACCCAGACCAGGACTCAGACCAGGACTTAGACCAGGACTCAGACCAGGACCCAGACCAGGACCCAGACCAGGACCCACACCAGGACCCAGACCAGGACTCAGACCAGGACTCAGACCAGGACTCAGACCAGGACTCAGACCAGGACCCAGACCAGGACCCAGACCAGGACTCAGACCAGGACCCAGACCAGGACCCGGACCAGGACTCAGACCAGGACCCAGACCAGGACTCAGACCAGGACTCAGACCAGGACCCAGACCAGGACCCAGACCAGGACCTGACACTGAACCTTCTGCTGTTTTTTTTCCGACCTGTAAGTTTGTTGATTCTGACCCGGTTTGACCCGGTTTGACCCGGTCTGACCCGGTTTGTCCCGGTCTGACCCGGTTTGTCCCGGTCTGACCCGGTTTGTCCCGGTTTGACCCGGTTAGTCCCGGTTTGTCCCGGTCTGACCCGGTTTGACCCGGTTTGTCCCGGTTTGACCCGGTTTGACCCGGTCTGACCCGGTCTGACCCGGTCTGACCCGGTTTGTCCCGGTTTGTCCCGGTCTGACCCGGTCTGACCCTGTTTGCAGCCGTCCTTCGTGGACGAGGACGACTTCTTCAAAGCCTGTGACGAGAATAATCTGAAGATCGTGAAGAAATATCTGTCGCTCGGAGGAAACGTGAACGTCCGGGACACGGTGAGTCCGAATCGATTTACCGATACTGTTACCGATACTTTTGCCGATACTTTTAATTATACTTTTACCAATACTTTTACCGATACTTTTACCGATACTTTTACCGATACTTTTACCGATACTGTTACCGATACTGTTACCGATACTTTTGCCGATACTTTTGCCGATACTTTTAATTATACTTTTACCAATACTTTTACCGATACTGTTACCGATACTTTTACCAATACTGTTACCGATACTGTTACCGATACTGTTACCGATACTTTTACCGATACTTTTACCGATACTGTTACCGATACTTTTACCGATACTGTTACCGATACTTTTACCGATACTGTTACCGATACTTTTACCGATACTGTTACCGATACTGTTACCGATACTTTTACCGATACTTTTACCGATACTGTTACCGATACTTTTACCGATACTGTTACCGATACTGTTACCGATACTTTTACCGATACTTTTACCGATACTGTTACCGATACTTTTACCGATACTGTTACCGATACTGTTAACGATACTTTTACCGATACTGTTACCGATACTGTTACCGATACTTTTACCGATACTTTTACCGATACTGTTACCGATACTGTTACCGATACTGTTACCGATACTTTTACCGATAATTTTACCGATACTTTTACCGATACTTTTGCCGATACTTTTGCCGATACTTTTACCGATACTGTTACCGATACTGTTACCGATACTGTTACCGATACTTTTGCCGATACTTTTGCCGATACTTTTGCCGATACTTTTGCCGATACTGTTACCGATACTTTTACCGATACTTTTACCGATACTGTTACCGATACTTTTACCGATACTTTTGCCGATACTTTTGCCGATACTTTTACCGATACTGTTACCGATACTGTTACCGATACTTTTACCGATACTTTTACCGATACTTTTACCGATACTGTTACCGATACTGTTACCGATACTGTTACCGATACTGTTACCGATACTTTTGCCGATACTGTTACCGATACTTTTGCCGATACTTTTGCCGATACTTTTAATTATACTTTTACCAATACTTTTACCAATACTTTTACCGATACTGTTACCGATACTTTTACCGATACTGTTACCGATACTTTTGCCGATACTTTTAATTATACTTTTACCAATACTTTTACCAATACTGTTACCGATACTGTTACCGATACTTTAACCGATACTTTTACCGATACTTTTACGATACTGTTACCGATACTGTTACCGATACTTTTACCGATACTTTTACCGATACTTTTGCCGATACTTTTGCCGATACTTTTACCGATACTTTTGCCGATACTTTTGCCGATACTTTTGCCGATACTTTTACCGATACTGTTACCGATACTGTTACCGATACTTTTACCGATACTTTTGCCGATACTTTTACCAATACTTTTACCAATACTGTTACCGATACTGTTACCAATACTGTTACCGATACTTTTACCGATACTGTTACCAATACTTTTACCGATACTTTTACCGATACTGTTACCGATACTTTTACCGATACTTTTACCGATACTGTTTGGACGAATTCACTTTAATCAATCAACGTATCTAAAACTGGTGACTTTATATTATTATTATTATTATTATTATTATATTATTATAATATTAACATATTATTTTTTTGTGCTACTGTTGAAGCGCCGCCTCTGGGGTCACATGGTCCTCGCTCCTCGTTTGTACACTGCGTTCCAAAATATTCTGCAACTCATCGTTTCAATACATTTTAAAGCTTGTAATTAACTGAAAATGGTCGTTTGTTGAATTTGCAGCATTAGGAGGTCATATTTACTGAAATCAAGAGCTATTTCAATCAAAAAAATATTAACAGGTCAAGTTATATTTTAACATAGGAGCTTCTTTGAGCAGCTTCAAAATTCTTAAATCCATTAAACTTGTGAGTTTTTGGACAGTTTCTGCTTGGATTTCTTTGCAGGATGTTAGAATAACCTCCCAGAGCTGCTGTTTGGATGAAAACTGCCTCCCACCCTCATAGAAGTTTTTTCTTGAGGCTCCAAAGGTTCTCAACAGGGTTGAGGTCAGGGGAGGAGGGGGTCCACATCATGAGCTTCTCTCCTTTTGTGCCCAAAGCAGCCAGTGATGCAGAGGTTTTCTTTGCAGTATGACATGGGGCGATGTCATGATGAAGAGGATTTTGTTCTTTTTGTAGCATAGAAGACAGTGGTCAGTCAGAAAGAGGTCATTTTCACACCTTCAGGGATCCTAAAGGGACTGACCAGCTCTCTCCCCATGACTCCGCCCCCTCCTTACTGACGTCACAGCCTTGTTGGGACATGGTGGCCGTTCACCTCCATCCACTCCTCCATCCATCTGACCATCCAGGGTCACACGGCCTCATCAGTGAACAAGACTGTTTGAAAATGAGTCTCATGTATTTCTGAGCCACTGCAGCCGTTTCTGCTTCAGCTTCAATTAACAGTTTAGGGGAGGCCGGATAGAAGGTTTATGCACAACTGCAGCCTCTGGAGGGTCCGACACCTTCATGTTCAGAGACTCCAGAAGCACCAGCAGCTTCAAATACCTGTCTGCTGCTTTGTAGCTGCTGTTCTATTCATCAGATGTATTTGTCTGGCAGAAACCGTCCATATTGTGCCTTTATCGGCACAAACCCGAGTGTGTCTGAATCAGCCACAAATCTCTTATCAGTTCGATGATTAAGCTTAATCTTTCATGAAATATCGAATGTTTTCATACCTAGACCAAGACATTCAACTATTTCACTCTTTTCATCAGCAGAGAGACCCTTTTTCTTTCCCATATTGCTTGAAAATGATGCTTAATCTGCTTAATAAAGTGGAACATCCTTTTTCAGTAGTTTAACCTGAAAACTAATCATCCCAGGTCTCTGAGATTAATGTCAGTGATTCGTAGAGCCCCAAGACACGACACCATCCATGAGTTTCATTAATTTTTGGTTTTGCCTTTTTGACACAAAAATACAATTTGCATAATAATTTGGAACGCAGTGTAGCTCTCCTCTGAGGTCACATGGTCCTCGCTCCTCGTTTGTAGCTCTGGTTCTTCTCTGTGGGAGAGCCGTTAAACCTGAGCTCTTCCTGGAGGCGCCTCAGAGCCTCTCAGAGCCTCTCAGAGCGCCTCAGAGCGCCTCTTCACGCCGTCGAGGAGACGACACCGGACTCTCCGCTCGCCGTAAATCGCTCGGTTGTTGACGTGCGGCGCCTCGGCCTCGACAGGAGCCGCTCCCTCTGCGTCTCTATTCCAGCTCGTCAATCACAGGAGCTCCTCCAGAGAGAACATGTTCATGATGCCGGTGTGTGGGGGGTCTGTGTCAAAGAGGGGGGGGTCATGTGTGATGTCATAGAGACGGGAAGACCATAGAGCTCCACAGTCCCGCCTCCTCTCCACAGTCCCGCCTCCTCTCCTCAGTCCCGCCTCCTCTCCACAGTCCCGCCTCCTCTCCACAGTCCCGCCTCCTCTCCACAGTCCCGCCTCCTCTCCTCAGTCCCGCCTCCTCTCCACAGTCCCGCCTCCTCTCCACAGTCCCGCCTCCTCTCCGCAGTCCTGCCTCCTCTCCGCAGTCCCGCCTCCTCTCCTCAGTCCCGCCTCCTCTCCTCAGTCCCGCCTCCTCTCCACAGTCCCGCCTCCTCTCCTCAGTCCCGCCTCCTCTCCACAGTCCCGCCTCCTCTCCACAGTCCCGCCTCCTCTCCACAGCCCCGCCTCCTCTCCACAGTCCCGCCTCCTCTCCACAGTCCCGCCTCCTCTCCACTGTCGCGCCTCCTCTCCAAAGTCCCGCCTCCTCTCCACAGTCCCGCCTCCTCTCCACAGCCCCGCCTCCTCTCCACAGTCCCGCCTCCTCTCCACAGTCCCGCCTCCTCTCCGCAGTCCCGCCTCCTCTCCACAGTCCCGCCTCCTCTCCACAGTCCCGCCTCCTCTCCACAGTCCCGCCTCCTCTCCACAGTCCTGCCTCCTCTCCACAGTCCCGCCTCCTCTCCACAGTCCCGCCTCCTCTCCACAGTCCCGCCTCCTCTCCACAGTCCTGCTTCCTCTCCTCAGTCCCGCCTCCTCTCCACAGTCCCGCCTCCTCTCCACAGTCCTGCCTCCTCTCCACAGTCCTGCCTCCTCTCCTCAGTCCCGCCTCCTCTCCACAGTCCCGCCTCCTCTCCACAGTCCCGCCTCCTCTCCAAAGTCCCGCCTCCTCTCCACAGTCCCGCCTCCTCTCCGCAGTCCCGCCTCCTCTCCACAGTCCCGCCTCCTCTCCGCAGTCCCGCCTCCTCTCCGCAGTCCCGCCTCCTCTCCGCAGTCCCGCCTCCTCTCCGCAGTCCCGCCTCCTCTCCGCAGTCCCGCCTCCTCTCCACAGTCCCGCCTCCTCTCCGCAGTCCCGCCTCCTCTCCACAGTCCCGCCTCCTCTCCGCAGTCCCGCCTCCTCTCCGCAGTCCCGCCTCCTCTCCACAGTCCCGCCTCCTCTCCACAGTCCCGCCTCCTCTCCACTGTCGCGCCTCCTCTCCAAAGTCCCGCCTCCTCTCCACAGTCCCGCCTCCTCTCCACAGCCCCGCCTCCTCTCCACAGTCCCGCCTCCTCTCCACAGTCCCGCCTCCTCTCCGCAGTCCCGCCTCCTCTCCACAGTCCCGCCTCCTCTCCACAGTCCCGCCTCCTCTCCACAGTCCCGCCTCCTCTCCACAGTCCTGCCTCCTCTCCACAGTCCCGCCTCCTCTCCACAGTCCCGCCTCCTCTCCACAGTCCCGCCTCCTCTCCACAGTCCTGCTTCCTCTCCTCAGTCCCGCCTCCTCTCCACAGTCCCGCCTCCTCTCCACAGTCCTGCCTCCTCTCCACAGTCCTGCCTCCTCTCCTCAGTCCCGCCTCCTCTCCACAGTCCCGCCTCCTCTCCACAGTCCCGCCTCCTCTCCAAAGTCCCGCCTCCTCTCCACAGTCCCGCCTCCTCTCCGCAGTCCCGCCTCCTCTCCACAGTCCCGCCTCCTCTCCGCAGTCCCGCCTCCTCTCCGCAGTCCCGCCTCCTCTCCGCAGTCCCGCCTCCTCTCCGCAGTCCCGCCTCCTCTCCGCAGTCCCGCCTCCTCTCCACAGTCCCGCCTCCAGGCCCGGTTAATGGTGCCGTGTGATTTGGGCAGTTCCAACAGATTAAAAAGAGCCGGACTCGTGAGCGGCTCTTTGAAATGAACGGATCCAAAGACTGGGCTCCAGTAAATCCCGTCGCGACTTTAAAATGTGAAATCCTGGAGTTCAGCGACGCGTTCCCTAATAAAGACAGAAATACTCCCCGACCCCTGACCCCTGACCCCGGGTTAACGAGCGGCCACGTGCGATTGGCCCGCGGCTCTTAAAGGGATATTTACAGAGTTTTACAGGAGAGTTCAGCGACGACGTCAGCGCTGACCCCGTGGAGGTCACAGCGAGACCGGGGGCTAACCACACACTAACCAACTAACCAGTACCTGATGATGATTAACTAACTAACCAACTAACCAGTACTGATGATGATTAACTAACTAACCAACTAACTAACTAACTAATCTCGCAATGAAAAGAATGGCCAAGTGGAAACATGTATGAAGGGAAAAGGAGGGGCCCGAGGACGGAGCCCTGAGGAACCCCCGAGATATAAATGAAACCAGTTCAGAGACAGTTTAACCTCTTACCCCCCGCCTGAACCAAATGCTTTCTGTCCTCTTTGGCTTATATAGGTCTGTGTAACACCTCATTTGAAAGCTAAGACCCACAAAACTGATCTTTTTCCACGCGTTGTTGCTTTGTTGTGTCACTGTTTTTGTTTTTTGTCATTTTTTTGTTGAATTTTTTGTAATTTTTTTGTTGAATTTGGTCATTTTTTTGTTGATTTTTTGTAATTTATTTGGTTGAATTTTTGTCATTTTTTTGTTTAATTTTTGTCATTTTTTGGTTGAATTTTTGTCACTTTTTTGTTGAATTTCTGTCACTGTTTTGTTGAATTTTGACATTTTTTTGTTAAATTTTTGTCACTTTTTGGTTGAATTTTTGTCATTTTTTCTTTAATTTTTGTCACTTTTTTGTTTAATTTTTGTCACTTTTTTGTAGATTTTTTGGCACTTTTTTGTTAAATTACCAGGGATCCCGACGAGGAGGCCATTGTAATCCAGCCTGGAGGAGACGAAGGCCTGGACCAGTTTCTCAGCGTCTGATTGTGAGAGGGAGGGGCGGAGTTTGGCGATGTTTCGTAGGTGATGGAAGGACACTTTGCAGAGGTGGCGGATATGGTTCTCAAATGACAGATGAGGATCAAATCTGACCCCTGGGTTTGTAACGGAGGAGGAAAGGGGAATGTTGTGGCCCGAGACATGAATATTGGATATGGTGGATGACTGGATTCGGTGCCAATCAGGATGGCTTCAGTTTTGCTGCTCTTTAACTGGAGGAAGTTGTCAGTCATCCTTGATCTCCTCCAGGCAGAGGTGGAGTGCAGACGGTGGGACTGAGGAGGATGTGGAGTCAGTTTTCATGCACAGCTGCGTATCATCAGTGAAAAGAGACTTGGTGGTTTTTGATGACCTGGCCTAGGGGGAGCATGTAGATAGTAAAAAGGACCGGCCCAAGGACCGATCCTTGAGGGACCCCACAGGTGACTGTGTGGGGCAACGATCTAGCCTCCCCCAGGGCAACATACTCCTGGAGCCCATGGAGCAGGGTGTGATCTTCTCATTTTTTGTGGTGCTTTTTAAGCTCTTGTTTACTTTTTGTTATATTGACGTATCACTGTGTGTGGCTGAGTGTTGTCGGGGGGATTCCGTGTGTTGCAGTTCGATCGGTGCGGTTTGCACAGAGCCAGTTTCAAAGGTCACGCGGAGGTCGTGTCCGAGCTGCTGCAGAGCGGAGGTGACGTCACCGCCATCGACCAGGTACTGCCCCGCCCACTGTCCCACAGCCCCGCCCACTCACCACAGCCCCGCCCACTATCCCACAGCCCCGCCCACTATCCCACAGCCCCGCCCACTATCCCACAGCCCCGTCCACTCACCACAGCCCCGCCCACTCACCACAGCCCCGCCCACTATCCCACAGCCCCGCCCACTATCCCACACCCCCGTCCAGTCACCACAGCCCCGCCCACTATCCCACAGCCCTGCCCACTCACCACAGCCCCGCCCACTATCCCACAGCCCCGCCCACTATCCCACAGCCCCGCCCACTCACCACAGCCCCGCTTTCTCACCACAGCCCCGCCCATTCACCACAGCCCCGCTACTCTCCCACAGCCCCGCCCACTCACCACAGCCCCGCTTTCTCACCACAGCCCCGCCCATTCACCACAGCCCCGCTACTCTCCCACAGCCCCGCCCACTCACCACAGCCCCGCCCACTCACCACAGCCCCGCCCACTTACCACAGCCCCGCCCACTTACCACAGCCCCGCCCACTATCCCACAGCCCCGCTCACTCACCACAGCCCCGCCCACTTACCACAGCCCCGCCCACTTACCACAGCCCCGCCCACTCACCACAGCCCCGCCCACTTACCACAGCCCCGCCCACTATCCCACAGCCCCGCCCACTATCTCACAGCCCCGCTCACTCACCACAGCCCCGCCCACTTACCACAGCCCCGCCCACTCACCACTGCCCCGGCCACTCACCACAGCCCCGCCCACTATCCCACAGCCCCGCCCACTATCCCACAGTCCCGCCCACTCACCACAGCCCCGCCCACTATCCCACAGCCCCGCCCACTATCCCACAGCCCCGCCCACTCACCACAGCCCCGCCCACTTACCACAGCCCCGCCCACTATCCCACAGCCCCGGCCACTCACCACAGCCCCGCCCACTATCCCACAGCCCCGCCCACTATCCCACAGCCCCGCCCACTCACCACAGCCCCGCCCACTCACCACAGCCCCGCCCACTATCCCACAGCCCCGCCCACTCACCACAGCCCCGCCCACTCACCGCAGCCCCGCCCACTCTCCCACAGCCCCGCCCACTCACCACAGCCCCGCCCACTCACCCGTGTCTGTGTCGACAGCTGGATACGACGTGTCTTCACGCGGCGAGTCGAGGAGGAAATACTCGAGTACTGCAAATGTTACTGCAGCGAGGAGCCGATATTACTGCACTGGACAAGGTACAAGTACTACAACTACTACTACTACTACTACTACTACTACTACTACTACTACTGCTGTTAATACTGTTACTGTGGTGAGGTACAAGTACTACAAAGTCAAGTCTTAGTTTTGTTTCTTGTATTTGAGAGTTAGCGGTTAGCATGTAGCACGGAGCTAGCCTAGCATGGTGTTAGCATTGAGCCGCTGATCTGATGTGACTTTAAAGATGGCGGTTAGCATGTAGCACAGAGCTAGCCTAGCATGGTGTTAGCATTGAGCCGCTGATCTGATGTGACTTTAATGATGGCGGTTAGCATGTAGCACGGAGCTAGCCTAGCATGGTGTTAGCATTTAGCCGCTGATCTGATGTGACTTTAATGATGGCGGTTAGCATGTAGCACGGAGCTAGCCTAGCATGGTGCTAGCATTTAGCCGCTGATCTGATGTGACTTTAATGATGGCGGTTAGCATGTAGCACGGAGCTAGCCTAGCATGGTGTTAGCATTGAGCCGCTGATCTGATGTGACTTTAATGATGGCGGTTAGCATGTAGCACAGAGCTAGCCTAGCATGGTGCTAGCATTTAGCCGCTGATCTGATGTGACGTTAATGATGGCGGTTAGCATGTAGCACGGAGCTAGCCTAGCATGGTGCTAGCATTGAGCCGCTGATCTGATGTGACTTTAATGATGGCGGTTAGCATGTAGCACGGAGCTAGCCTAGCATGGTGTTAGCATTTAGCCGCTGATCTGATGTGACTTTAATGATGGCGGTTAGCATGTAGCACGGAGCTAGCCTAGCATGGTGTTAGCATTTAGCCGCTGATCTGATGTGACTTTAAAGTTAGCGGTTGGCATGTAGCACAGAGCTAGCCTAGCATGGTGTTAGCATTTAGCCGCGGATCTGATGTGACTTTAAAGTTAGCGGTTGGCATGTAGCACAGAGCTAGCCTAGCATGGTGCTAGCATTTAGCCGCTGGTCTGATGTGACTTTAATGATGGCGGTTAGCATGTAGCACAGAGCTAGCCTAGCATGGTGCTAGCATTTAGCCGCTGGTCTGATGTGACTTTAATGATGGCGGTTAGCATGTAGCACGGAGCTAGCCTAGCATGGTGTTAGCATTGAGCCGCTGATCTGATGTGACTTTAATGATGGCGGTTAGCATGTAGCACGGAGCTAGCCTAGCATGGTGCTAGCATTTAGCCGCTGATCTGATATGACTTTAATGATGGCGGTTAGCATGTAGCACGGAGCTAGCCTAGCATGGTGTTAGCATTGAGCCGCTGATCTGATGTGACTTTAATGATAGCGGTTAGCATGTAGCACGGAGCTAGCCTAGCATGGTGTTAGCATTGAGCCGCTGATCTGATGTGACTTTAATGATGGCGGTTAGCATGTAGCACGGAGCTAGCCTAGCATGGTGTTAGCATTGAGCCGCTGATCTGATGTGACTTTAATGATGGCGGTTAGCATGTAGCACGGAGCTAGCCTAGCATGGTGTTAGCATTTAGCCGCTGATCTGATGTGACTTTAATGATAGCGGTTAGCATGTAGCACGGAGCTAGCCTAGCATGGTGTTAGCATTGAGCCGCTGATCTGATGTGACTTTAATGATGGCGGTTAGCATGTAGCACGGAGCTAGCCTAGCATGGTGTTAGCATTGAGCCGCTGATCTGATGTGACTTTAATGATGGCGGTTAGCATGTAGCACGGAGCTAGCCTAGCATGGTGTTAGCATTTAGCCGCTGATCTGATGTGACTTTACTGATGTCGTGTCACAGCTGGACAGCACGGCGCTACACGTGTCTGTGAGGGCGGGGCATCAGGACTGCACCGAGCTGCTCATCCAATCAGGAGCCAGCGTCAACACGGTGGACAAGGTGAGCGTCCAATCGGGAGCGTGTCCTGCTGTCAGGTGGTGTGACGATGGCGCAGTGGTTAGGTGTGGTCGTGTGTTTGCAGGAGGGGGACAGTCCGCTGCACGACGCCGTCCGGCTCAACCGCGGCCAGATGATCCAGCTGTTACTGACGCACGGAGCCGACGCCCGGGTTCTCAACACGGTGCGGACCCCGGACTGGACCCCGGACTGGACCAGACTGGACCAGACTGGACCAGACTGGACCAGACTGGACCAGACTGGACCAGACTGGACCTCAGACTGGACCTCAGACTGGACCAGACTGGACCAGACTGGACCAGACTGGACCTCAGACTCAAGAGCTCCTCATAAGATAGAGACACTTTATGTATTAATACATGTATGAAATATGTATTAATGATGTATTTTATATATTAGATCCTGACATTGCAGACCTGTAGAATATTACAGTAGTGACTCCTCTGTGACTCCTCTGTGACTCCCCTGTGACTCCTCTGTGACTCCCCTGTGTCTCCTCTGTGTCTCCTCTGTGACTCCTCTGTGACTCCTCTGTGACTCCCCTGTGTCTCCTCTGTGTCTCCTCTGTGACTCCTCTGTGACTCCTCTGTGACTCCCCTGTGTCTCCTCTGTGTCTCCTCTGTGACTCCTCTGTGACTCCTCTGTGACTCCCCTGTGTCTCCTCTGTGTCTCCTCTGTGTCTCCTCTGTGACTCTGTGATTTTGTTGAATTTTTGTCACTTTTTGTTGAATTTTTGTCACTTTTTGTTGAATTTTTGTCACTTTTTGTTGAATTTTTGTCACTTTTTGTTGAATTTTTGTCACTTTTTGTTGACTTTTTGTCACATTTTTTTTGAATTTTTGTCACATTTTTGTTGAATTTTTGTCACATTTTTGTTGAATTTTTGTCACTTTTTGTTGAATTTTTGTCACTTTTTGTTGAATTTTTGTCACATTTTTGTTTAATTTTTGTCACATTTTTGTTTAATTTTTGTCACTTTTTGTTGAATTTTTGTCACATTTTTGTTGAATTTTTGTCACATTTTTGTTGAATTTTTGTTACTTTTTGTTGAATTTTTGTCACATTTTTGTTGAATTTTTGTCACTTTTTGTTGAATTTTTGTCACATTTTTGTTTAATTTTTGTCACTTTTTGTTGAATTTTTGTCACATTTTTGTTGAATTTTTGTCACATTTTTGTTTAATTTTTGTCACTTTTTGTTGAATTTTTGTCACATTTTTGTTGAATTTTTGTCACATTTTTTTTGAATTTTTGTCACATTTTTGTTTAATTTTTGTCACATTTTTGTTTAATTTTTGTCACTTTTTGTTGAATTTTTGTCACATTTTTGTTGAATTTTTGTCACATTTTTGTTGAATTTTTGTTACTTTTTGTTGAATTTTTGTTACTTTTTGTTGAATTTTTGTCACATTTTTGTTGAATTTTTGTCACTTTTTGTTGAATTTTTATCACTTTTTTGTTGACTCCTCTGTGTCTCCTCTGTGACTCCTCTGTGTCTCCTCTGTGTCTCCTCTGTGTCTCCTCTGTGACTCCTCTGTGTCTCCTCTGTGTCTCCTCTGTGTCTCCTCTGTGTCTCCTCTGTGTCTCTGTGTCTCCTCTGTGTCTCCTCTGTGTCTCCTCTGTGACTCCTCTGTGACTCCTCTGTGTCTCCTCTGTGACTCCTCTGTGACTCCTCTGTGACTCCTCTGTGACTCCTCATTGTCTCCTCTGTGTCTCCTCTGTGTCTCCTCTGTGTCTCCTCTGTGTCTCCTCTGTGTCTCCTCTGTGTCTCCTCTGTGTCTCCTCTGTGTCTCCTCTGTGTCTCCTCTGTGACTCCTCATGTCTCCTCTGTGTCTCCTCTGTGTCTCCTCTGTGTCTCCTCTGTGTCTCCTCTGTGTCTCCTCTGTGTCTCCTCTGTGTCTCCTCTGTGTCTCCTCTGTGACTCCTCTGTGTCTCCTCTGTGTCTCCTCTGTGTCTCCTCTGTTTCTCCTCTGTGTCTCCTCTGTGTCTCCTCTGTGTCTCCTCTGTGACTCCTCTGTGTCTCCTCTGTGTCTCCTCTGTGTCTCCTCTGTGACTGTGATTTTGTTGAATTTTTGTCACTTTTTGTTGAATTTTTGTCACTTTTTGTTGAATTTTTGTGACATTTTTGTTGATTTTTTGTCACTTTTTGTTGAATTTTTGTCACTTTTTGTTGAATTTTTGTCACTTTTTGTTGAATTTTTGTCATATTTTTGTTGATTTTTTGTCACATTTTTGTTGATTTTTTGTCACTTTTTGTTGAATTTTTGTCACTTTTTGTTGAATTTTTGTCACTTTTTGTTGAATTTTTGTCATATTTTTGTTGATTTTTTGTCACATTTTTGTTGATTTTTTGTCACTTTTTTGTTGAATTTTTGTCACATTTTTGTTGATTTTTTGTCACTTTTTTGTTGAAATTTTGACACTTTTTTGTTGAATTTTTGTCACATTTTTGTTGATTTTTTGTCACTTTTTTGTTGACTCCTCTGTGTCTCCTCTGTGTCTCCTCTGTGACTCTGTGTCTCCTCTGTGTCTCCTCTGTGTCTCCTCTGTGACTCCTCTGTGTCTCCTCTGTGTCTCCTCTGTGTCTCCTCTGTGTCTCCTCTGTGTCTCCTCTGTGTCTCCTCTGTGACTCCTCTGTGTCTCCTCTGTGTCTCCTCTGTGTCTCCTCTGTGACTCCTCTGTGTCTCCTCTGTGACTCCTCTGTGTCTCCTCTGTGTCTCCTCTGTGTCTCCTCTGTGTCTCCTCTGTGTCTCCTCTGTGTCTCCTCTGTGTCTCCTCTGTGTCTCCTCTGTGTCTCCTCTGTGACTCCTCTGTGTCTCCTCTGTGTCTCCTCTGTGTCTCCTCTGTGTCTCCTCTGTGTCTCCTCTGTGTCTCCTCTGTGTCTCCTCTGTGTCTCCTCTGTGACTCCTCTGTGTCTCCTCTGTGTCTCCTCTGTGTCTCCTCTGTGTCTCCTCTGTGTCTCCTCTGTGACTCCTCTGTGTCTCCTCTGTGTCTCCTCTGTGACTCCTCTGTGACTCCTCTGTGACTCCTCTGTGTCTCCTCTGTGTCTCCTCTGTGTCTCCTCTGTGACTCCTCTGTGACTCCTCTGTGTCTCCTCTGTGACTCCTCTGTGTCTCCTCTGTGTCTCCTCTGTGACTCCCCTGTGTCTCCCCTGTGACTCCTCTGTGTCTCCTCTGTGTCTCCTCTGTGTCTCCTCTCTGTCTCCTCTGTGTCTCCTCTGTGTCTCCTCTGTGACTCCTCTGTGACTCCTCTGTGTCTCCTCTGTGTCTCCTCTGTGTCTCCTCTGTGACTCCTCTGTGACTCCTCTGTGTCTCCTCTGTGTCTCCTCTGTGACTCCTCTGTGACTCCTCTGTGTCTCCTCTGTGTCTCCTCTGTGTCTCCTCTGTGACTCCTCTGTGTCTCCTCTGTGTCTCCTCTGTGTCTCCTCTGTGTCTCCTCTGTGTCTCCTCTGTGTCTCCTCTCTGTCTCCTCTGTGTCTCCTCTGTGTCTCCTCTGTGTCTCCTCTGTGTCTCCTCTGTGTCTCCTCTCTGTCTCCTCTGTGTCTCCTCTGTGTCTCCTCTGTGACTCCTCTGTGACTCCTCTGTGTCTCCTCTGTGTCTCCTCTGTGTCTCCTCTGTGTCTCCTCTGTGTCTCCTCTGTGACTCCTCTGTGTCTCCTCTGTGACTCCTCTGTGTCTCCTCTGTGACTCCTCTGTGACTCCTCTGTGTCTCCTCTGTGTCTCCTCTGTGTCTCCTCTGTGACTCCTCTGTGACTCCTCTGTGACTCCTCTGTGTCTCCTCTGTGTCTCCTCTGTGTCTCCTCTGTGTCTCCTCTGTGTCTCCTCTGTGTCTCCTCTCTGTCTCCTCTGTGTCTCCTCTGTGTCTCCTCTGTGTCTCCTCTGTGACTCCTCTGTGTCTCCTCTGTGACTCTGTGTCTCCTCTGTGACTCCTCTGTGACTCCTCTGTGTCTCCTCTGTGTCTCCTCTGTGTCTCCTCTGTGTCTCCTCTGTGACTCCTCTGTGTCTCCTCTGTGTCTCCTCTGTGTCTCCTCTGTGACTCCTCTGTGTCTCCTCTGTGTCTCCTCTGTGACTCCTCTGTGTCTCCTCTGTGTCTCCTCTGTGACTCCTCTGTGTCTCCTCTGTGACTCTGTGTCTCCTCTGTGTCTCCTCTGTGTCTCCTCTCTGTCTCCTCTGTGTCTCCTCTGTGTCTCCTCTGTGTCTCCTCTGTGACTCCTCTGTGTCTCCTCTGTGACTCCTCTGTGTCTCCTCTGTGTCTCCTCTGTGACTCTGTGTCTCCTCTGTGTCTCCTCTGTGTCTCCTCTGTGTCTCCTCTGTGACTCTGTGTCTCCTCTGTGTCTCCTCTGTGACTCCTCTGTGTCTCCTCTGTGACTCTGTGTCTCCTCTGTGTCTCCTCTGTGACTCCTCTGTGTCTCCTCTGTGTCTCCTCTGTGTCTCCTCTGTGACTCCTCTGTGACTCCTCTGTGTCTCCTCTGTGTCTCCTCTGTGTCTCCTCTGTGTCTCCTCTGTGTCTCCTCTGTGTCTCCTCTGTGACTCCTCTGTGTCTCCTCTGTGACTCCTCTGTGTCTCCTCTGTGTCTCCTCTGTGTCTCCTCTGTGTCTCCTCTGTGTCTCCTCTGTGTCTCCTCTGTGTCTCCTCTGTGTCTCCTCTGTGACTCCTCTGTGTCTCCTCTGTGTCTCTGTGATTTTGTTGATTTTTTGTCATTTTTTTGTTGATTTTTTGTCATTTTTTTTTTATTTTTTGTCATTTTTTGTTGAATTTTTGTCATTTTTTTGTTGAATTTTTGTCATTTTTTTTTTTAATTTTTGTCATTTTTTTGTTGAATTTTTGTCACTTTTTGTTGAATTTTTGTCACTTTTTGTTGAATTTGTGTCACTTTTTTGTTGAATTTTTGTCACTTTTTTGTTGATTTTTTGTCATTTTTTTGTTGAATTTTTGTCACTTTTTGTTGAATTTTTGTCACTTTTTTGTTGAATTTTTGTCACTTTTTTGTTGACTCGTCTGTGTCTCCTCTGTGTCTCCTCTGTGTCTCCTCTGTGTCTCCTCTGTGTCTCCTCTGTGTCTCCTCTGTGTCTCCTCTGTGTCTCTGTGTCTCCTCTGTGTCTCCTCTGTGTCTCCTCTGTGACTCCTCATGACTCCTCTGTGACTCCTCTGTGACTCCTCTGTGTCTCCTCTGTGTCTCCTCTGTGTCTCCTCTGTGTCTCCTCTGTGACTCCTCTGTGTCTCCTCTGTGACTCCTCTGTGACTCCTCTGTGACTCCTCTGTGACTCCTCTGTGTCTCCTCTGTGTCTCCTCTGTGTCTCCTCTGTGTCTCCTCTGTGTCTCCTCTGTGTCTCCTCTGTGTCTCCTCTGTGACTCCTCATGACTCCTCTGTGACTCCTCTGTGTCTCCTCTGTGACTCCTCTGTGACTCCTCTGTGTCTCCTCTGTGACTCCTCTGTGTCTCCTCTGTGTCTCCTCTGTGTCTCCTCTGTGTCTCCTCTGTGACTCCTCTGTGTCTCCTCTGTGTCTCCTCTGTGTCTCCTCTGTGTCTCCTCTGTGTCTCCTCTGTGACTCCTCTGTGTCTCCTCTGTGTCTCTGTGATTTTGTTGATTTTTTGTCATTTTTTTGTTGAATGTTTGTCACTTTTTTGTTGATTTTTTTGTCATTTTTTTGTTGAATTTTTGTCATTTTTTTGTTGAATTTTTGTCATTTTTTTGTTGAATTTTTGTCATTTTTTTGTCACATTTTTTTCTCTTTTTTGTTGAATTTTTATCATTTTTTTGTCACTTTTTTGTTGATTTTTTGACATTTTTTTGTTGAATGTTTGTCACTTTTTTGTTGAATTTTTGACATTTTTTTGTTGAATTTTTGTCATTTTTTTGTTGATTTTTTGTCATTTTTTTGTTGAATTTTTGTCATTTTTTTGTTGATTTTTTGTCATTTTTTTGTCACATTTTTTTCTCTTTTTTGTTGAATTTTTGACATTTTTTGGTTGAATTTTTGTCATTTTTTGTTGAATTTTTGTCACTTTTTGGTTAAATTTTTGTTGATTTTTTTTGTTAAATTTTTGTTGATTTTTTTTGTTGAATTTTTGTCATTTTTTGTTGACTCCTCTGTGTCTCCTCTGTGTCTCCTCTGTGTCTCCTCTGTGTCTCCTCTGTGTCTCTGTGACTCCTCTGTGTCTCCTCTGTGTCTCCTCTGTGTCTCCTCTGTGACTCCTCTGTGTCTCCTCTGTGTCTCCTCTGTGTCTCCTCTCTGTCTCCTCTGTGTCTCCTCTGTGTCTCCTCTGTGTCTCCTCTGTGACTCCTCTGTGTCTCCTCTGTGACTCCTCTGTGTCTCCTCTGTGTCTCCTCTGTGACTCTGTGTCTCCTCTGTGTCTCCTCTGTGTCTCCTCTGTGTCTCCTCTGTGACTCTGTGTCTCCTCTGTGTCTCCTCTGTGACTCTGTGTCTCCTCTGTGTCTCCTCTGTGTCTCCTCTGTGTCTCCTCTGTGACTCTGTGTCTCCTCTGTGTCTCCTCTGTGTCTCCTCTGTGTCTCCTCTGTGTCTCCTCTGTGACTCTGTGTCTCCTCTGTGTCTCCTCTGTGTCTCCTCTGTGACTCTGTGTCTCCTCTGTGTCTCCTCTGTGACTCCTCTGTGTCTCCTCTGTGTCTCCTCTGTGTCTCCTCTGTGACTCCTCTGTGACTCCTCTGTGTCTCCTCTGTGTCTCCTCTGTGACTCCTCTGTGACTCCTCTGTGTCTCCTCTGTGACTCCTCTGTGTCTCCTCTGTGTCTCCTCATGTCTCCTCTGTGTCTCCTCTGTGTCTCCTCTGTGTCTCCTCATGTCTCCTCTGTGTCTCCTCTGTGTCTCCTCTGTGTCTCCTCTGTGTCTCCTCTGTGTCTCCTCTGTGTCTCCTCTGTGTCTCCTCTGTGTCTCCTCTGTGACTCCTCTGTGACTCCTCTGTGACTCCTCTGTGTCTCCTCTGTGTCTCCTCTGTGTCTCCTCTGTGTCTCCTCTGTGACTCCTCTGTGTCTCCTCTGTGACTCCTCTGTGTCTCCTCTGTGACTCCTCTGTGTCTCCTCTGTGACTCCTCTGTGTCTCCTCTGTGTCTCCTCTGTGTCTCCTCTGTGTCTCCTCTGTGACTCCTCTGTGACTCCTCTGTGACTCCTCTGTGTCTCCTCTGTGACTCCTCATGACTCCTCTGTGACTCCTCTGTGTCTCCTCTGTGTCTCCTCTGTGTCTCCTCTGTGACTCCTCTGTGACTCCTCTGTGTCTCCTCTGTGACTCCTCTGTGTCTCCTCTGTGTCTCCTCTGTGTCTCCTCTGTGTCTCCTCTGTGTCTCCTCTGTGTCTCCTCTGTGACTCCTCTGTGTCTCCTCTGTGACTCCTCTGTGTCTCCTCTGTGTCTCCTCTGTGTCTCCTCTGTGACTCCTCTGTGTCTCCTCTGTGTCTCCTCTGTGTCTCCTCTGTGTCTCCTCTGTGACTCCTCTGTGTCTCCTCTGTGTCTCCTCTGTGTCTCCTCTGTGTCTCCTCTGTGTCTCCTCTGTGTCTCCTCTGTGTCTCCTCTGTGACTCCTCTGTGTCTCCTCTGTGTCTCCTCTGTGTCTCCTCTGTGACTCCTCTGTGTCTCCTCTGTGACTCCTCTGTGACT
Organism: Gobius niger; assembly: GCF_951799975.1. NCBI lineage: Eukaryota > Metazoa > Chordata > Actinopteri > Gobiiformes > Gobiidae > Gobius > Gobius niger. Next base: position 1,030,849 of record NC_136852.1, on the reverse strand, counting down.
CCTCTGTGTCTCCTCATGTCTCCTCTGTGTCTCCTCTGTGTCTCCTCTGTGTCTCCTCTGTGTCTCCTCTGTGACTCCTCCTCTGTGTCTCCTCTGTGTCTCCTCTGTGTCTCCTCTGTGTCTCCTCTGTGACTCCTCTGTGACTCCTCTGTGTCTCCTCTGTGACTCCTCTGTGACTCCTCTGTGTCTCCTCTGTGTCTCCTCTGTGACTCCTCTGTGTCTCCTCTGTGTCTCCTCTGACTCCTCTGTGTCTCCTCTGTGACTCCTCTGTGACTCCTCTGTGTCTCCTCTGTGTCTCCTCTGTGTCTCCTCTGTGTCTCCTCTGTGTCTCCTCTGTGTCTCCTCTGTGTCTCCTCTGTGTCTCCTCATGTCTCCTCTGTGTCTCCTCTGTGTCTCCTCTGTGTCTCCTCTGTGTCTCCTCATGTCTCCTCTGTGTCTCCTCTGTGTCTCCTCTGTGTCTCCTCTGTGTCTCCTCATGTCTCCTCTGTGTCTCCTCTGTGTCTCCTCTGTGTCTCCTCATGTCTCCTCTGTGTCTCCTCTGTGTCTCCTCTGTGTCTCCTCTGTGTCTCCTCTGTGACTCCTCATGTCTCCTCTGTGTCTCCTCTGTGTCTCCTCTGTGTCTCCTCTGTGTCTCCTCTGTGTCTCCTCTGTGTCTCCTCATGTCTCCTCTGTGACTCCTCTGTGTCTCCTCTGTGACTCCTCTGTGACTCCTCTGTGTCTCCTCTGTGTCTCCTCTGTGACTCCTCTGTGACTCCTCTGTGTCTCCTCTGTGTCTCCTCAGTGTCTCCTCTGTGTCTCCTCTGTGTCTCCTCAGTGTCTCCTCTGTGTCTCCTCTGTGTCTCCTCAGTGTCTCCTCAGTGTCTCCTCTGTGTCTCCTCTGTGTCTCCTCTTTCTCCTCTGTGTCTCCTCTGTGTCTCCTCTGTGTCTCCTCTGTGTCTCCTCTGTGTCTCCTCTGTGACTCCTCTGTGTCTCCTCTGTGTCTCCTCTGTGTCTCCTCCTCTGTGTCTCCTCTGTGACTCCTCTGTGTCTCCTCTGTGTCTCCTCTGTGACTCCTCTGTGTCTCCTCTGTGTCTCTGTGATTTTGTTGAATTTTTGTCACTTTTTTGTTGATTTTTTGTCATTTTTTTGTTGAATTTTTGTCACTTTTTGTTGAATTTTTGTCACATTTTTGTTGAATTTTTGTCACTTTTTGTTGAATTTTTGTCACTTTTTGTTGAATTTTTGTCACTTTTTGTTGAATTTTTGTCACTTTTTGTTGAATTTTTGTCACATTTTTGTTGAATTTTTGTCACTTTTTTGTTGAATTTTTGACACTTTTTGGTTGACTCCTCTGTGACTCCTCTGTGTCTCCTCTGTGTCTCCTCTGTGACTCCTCTGTGTCTCCTCTGTGTCTCCTCTGTGTCTCCTCTGTGTCTCCTCTGTGTCTCCTCATGTCTCCTCTGTGTCTCCTCTGTGACTCCTCTGTGTCTCCTCTGTGTCTCCTCTGTGTCTCCTCTGTGTCTCCTCTGTGTCTCCTCTGTGTCTCCTCTGTGTCTCCTCTGTGTCTCCTCTGTGTCTCCTCTGTGTCTCCTCTGTGACTCCTCTGTGTCTCTGTGTCTCCTCATGTCTCCTCATGTCTCCTCATGTCTCCTCATGTCTCCTCATGTCTCCTCATGTCTCCTCATGTCTCCTCTGTGTCTCCTCATGTCTCCTCTGTGTCTCCTCATGTCTCCTCTGTGTCTCCTCTGTGTCTCCTCTGTGACTCCTCTGTGTCTCCTCTGTGTCTCCTCTGTGTCTCCTCTGTGACTCCTCTGTGACTCCTCTGTGTCTCCTCTGTGTCTCCTCATGTCTCCTCTGTGTCTCCTCTGTGTCTCCTCTGTGTCTCCTTTGTGACTCCTCTGTGACTCCTCTGTGACTCCTCTGTGTCTCCTCTGTGACTCCTCTGTGACTCCTCTGTGTCTCCTCTGTGTCTCTGTGACTCCTCTGTGACTCCTCTGTGTCTCTGTGACTCCTCTGTGACTCCTCTGTGTCTCTGTGATTTTGTTGAATTTTTGTCATTTTTTTGTTTAATTTTTGTCTCTTTTTTGTTGAATTTTTGTCATTTTTTTGTTGAATTTTTGTCATTTTTTTGTTGATTTTTTGTCACTTTTTGGTTGAATTTTTGTCATTTTTTTGTTGATTTTTTGTCATTTTTTGTTAAATTTGTGTCACTTTTTTGTTGTTGATTTTTTGTCATTTTTTTGGTTGAGTTTTTGTCATTTTTTTGTTGATTTTTTGTCATTTTTTTGTTGAATTTTTGTCTCTTTTTTGTTCATTTTTTGTCATTTTTTTGTTGAATTTTTGTCATTTTTTGTTGAATTTTTGTCATTTTTTGTCACATTTTTGTCTCTTTTTTGTTGAATTTTTGTCATTTTTTTGTTGAATTTTTGTCACATTTTTGTTGAATTTTTGACACTTTTTGGTTGTCTCCTCTGTGTCTCCTCTGTGACTCCTCTGTGTCTCCTCTGTGTCTCCTCTGTGTCTCCTCTGTGTCTCCTCTGTGACTCCTCTGTGTCTCCTCTGTGTCTCCTCTGTGTCTCCTCTGTGTCTCCTCTGTGACTCCTCTGTGTCTCCTCTGTGTCTCCTCTGTGTCTCCTCTGTGACTCCTCTGTGACTCCTCTGTGTCTCCTCTGTGACTCCTCTGTGACTCCTCTGTGTCTCCTCTGTGTCTCTGTGACTCCTCTGTGACTCCTCTGTGTCTCTGTGACTCCTCTGTGACTCCTCTGTGTCTCCTCTGTGTCTCCTCTGTGTCTCCTCTGTGTCTCTGTGACTCCTCTGTGACTCCTCTGTGTCTCTGTGATTTTGTTGAATTTTTGTCATTTTTTTGTTTAATTTTTGTCACTTTTTTGTTGATTTTTTGTCATTTTTTGTAGAATTTTTGTCATTTTTTTGTCACATTTTTGTCTCTTTTTTGTTGAATTTTTGTCATTTTTTTGTTGAATTTTTGTCATTTTTTTGTTGATTTTTTGTCACTTTTTGGTTGAATTTTTGTCATTTTTTTGTTGATTTTTTGTCATTTTTTGTTAAATTTGTGTCACTTTTTTGTTGTTGATTTTTTGTCATTTTTTTGGTTGAGTTTTTGTCATTTTTTTGTTGATTTTTTGTCATTTTTTTGTTGAATTTTTGTCATTTTTTGTCACATTTTTGTCTCTTTTTTGTTGAATTTTTGTCATTTTTTTGTTGAATTTTTGTCACATTTTTGTTGAATTTTTGTCACTTTTTTGTTGACTCCTCTGTGACTCCTCTGTGTCTCCTCTGTGTCTCCTCTGTGACTCCTCTGTGTCTCCTCTGTGTCTCCTCCTCTGTGTCTCCTCTGTGACTCCTCTGTGACTCCTCTGTGTCTCCTCTGTGACTCCTCTGTGACTCTGTGTCTCCTCTGTGACTCCTCTGTGTCTCCTCTGTGACTCCTCTGTGACTCCTCTGTGACTCCTCTGTGTCTCCTCTGTGTCTCCTCATGTCTCCTCTGTGTCTCCTCTGTGACTCCTCTGTGTCTCCTCTGTGTCTCCTCTGTGACTCCTCTGTGACTCTGTGTCTCCTCTGTGACTCCTCTGTGTCTCCTCTGTGTCTCCTCTGTGTCTCCTCTGTGTCTCTGTGACTCCTCTGTGTCTCCTCTGTGACTCCTCTGTGACTCCTCTGTGTCTCCTCTGTGACTCCTCTGTGTCTCCTCTGTGTCTCCTCTGTGTCTCCTCTGTGACTCCTCATGACTCCTCTGTGACTCCTCTGTGACTCCTCTGTGTCTCCTCTGTGTCTCCTCTGTGTCTCCTCTGTGTCTCCTCTGTGACTCCTCTGTGTCTCCTCTGTGACTCCTCTGTGACTCCTCTGTGTCTCCTCTGTGTCTCCTCTGTGTCTCCTCTGTGACTCCTCTGTGTCTCCTCTGTGACTCCTCTGTGTCTCCTCTGTGTCTCCTCTGTGACTCCTCTGTGTCTCCTCTGTGACTCCTCTGTGTCTCCTCTGTGACTCCTCTGTGACTCCTCTGTGACTCCTCTGTGTCTCCTCTGTGTCTCCTCTGTGTCTCCTCTGTGTCTCCTCTGTGTCTCCTCTGTGTCTCCTCTGTGTCTCCTCTGTGACTCCTCATGACTCCTCTGTGACTCCTCTGTGTCTCCTCTGTGACTCCTCTGTGACTCCTCTGTGTCTCCTCTGTGACTCCTCTGTGTCTCCTCTGTGTCTCCTCTGTGTCTCCTCTGTGTCTCCTCTGTGACTCCTCTGTGTCTCCTCTGTGTCTCCTCTGTGTCTCCTCTGTGTCTCCTCTGTGTCTCCTCTGTGACTCCTCTGTGTCTCCTCTGTGTCTCTGTGATTTTGTTGATTTTTTGTCATTTTTTTGTTGAATGTTTGTCACTTTTTTGTTGATTTTTTTGTCATTTTTTTGTTGAATTTTTGTCATTTTTTTGTTGAATTTTTGTCATTTTTTTTGTTGAATTTTTGTCATTTTTTTGTCACATTTTTTTCTCTTTTTTGTTGAATTTTTATCATTTTTTTGTCACTTTTTTGTTGATTTTTTGACATTTTTTTGTTGAATGTTTGTCACTTTTTTGTTGAATTTTTGACATTTTTTTGTTGAATTTTTGTCATTTTTTTGTTGATTTTTTGTCATTTTTTTGTTGAATTTTTGTCATTTTTTTGTTGATTTTTTGTCATTTTTTTGTCACATTTTTTTCTCTTTTTTGTTGAATTTTTGACATTTTTTGGTTGAATTTTTGTCATTTTTTGTTGAATTTTTGTCACTTTTTGGTTAAATTTTTGTTGATTTTTTTTGTTAAATTTTTGTTGATTTTTTTTGTTGAATTTTTGTCATTTTTTGTTGACTCCTCTGTGTCTCCTCTGTGTCTCCTCTGTGTCTCCTCTGTGTCTCCTCTGTGTCTCTGTGACTCCTCTGTGTCTCCTCTGTGTCTCCTCTGTGTCTCCTCTGTGACTCCTCTGTGTCTCCTCTGTGTCTCCTCTGTGTCTCCTCTCTGTCTCCTCTGTGTCTCCTCTGTGTCTCCTCTGTGTCTCCTCTGTGACTCCTCTGTGTCTCCTCTGTGACTCCTCTGTGTCTCCTCTGTGTCTCCTCTGTGACTCTGTGTCTCCTCTGTGTCTCCTCTGTGTCTCCTCTGTGTCTCCTCTGTGACTCTGTGTCTCCTCTGTGTCTCCTCTGTGACTCCTCTGTGTCTCCTCTGTGACTCTGTGTCTCCTCTGTGTCTCCTCTGTGACTCCTCTGTGTCTCCTCTGTGTCTCCTCTGTGTCTCCTCTGTGACTCCTCTGTGACTCCTCTGTGTCTCCTCTGTGTCTCCTCTGTGACTCCTCTGTGACTCCTCTGTGTCTCCTCTGTGACTCCTCTGTGTCTCCTCTGTGTCTCCTCATGTCTCCTCTGTGTCTCCTCTGTGTCTCCTCTGTGTCTCCTCATGTCTCCTCTGTGTCTCCTCTGTGTCTCCTCTGTGTCTCCTCTGTGTCTCCTCTGTGACTCCTCTGTGTCTCCTCTGTGTCTCCTCTGTGTCTCCTCTGTGTCTCCTCTGTGACTCCTCTGTGACTCCTCTGTGACTCCTCTGTGTCTCCTCTGTGTCTCCTCTGTGTCTCCTCTGTGTCTCCTCTGTGTCTCCTCTGTGTCTCCTCTGTGACTCCTCTGTGTCTCCTCTGTGACTCCTCTGTGTCTCCTCTGTGACTCCTCTGTGTCTCCTCTGTGTCTCCTCTGTGTCTCCTCTGTGACTCCTCTGTGTCTCCTCTGTGTCTCCTCTGTGTCTCTGTGTCTCCTCTGTGTCTCCTCTGTGTCTCCTCTGTGTCTCCTCTGTGTCTCTGTGTCTCCTCTGTGTCTCCTCTGTGTCTCCTCTGTGACTCCTCTGTGTCTCCTCATGTGACTCCTCTGTGTCTCCTCATGTCTCCTCTGTGTCTCTGTGTCTCCTCTGTGTCTCCTCTGTGTCTCCTCTGTGTCTCCTCTGTGACTCCTCTGTGTCTCCTCTGTGTCTCCTCTGTTTTGTTGATTTTTTGTCATTTTTTTGTGGATTTTTTGTCATTTTTTTGTTGATTTTTTGTCATTTTTTTGTTGATTTTTTGTCATTTTTTTGTTAAATTTTTGTTGATTTTTTTGGTTGATTTTTTGTCATTTTTTTTTTATTTTTTGTCATTTTTTGTTGAATTTTTGTCATTTTTTTGTTGAATTTTTGTCATTTTTTTGTTGAATTTTTGTCATTTTTTTGTTGAATTTTTGTCACTTTTTTGTTGATTTTTAGTCATTTTTTTGTTGAATTTTTGTCACTTTTTGTTGAATTTTTGTCACTTTTTGTTGAATTTTTGTCATTTTTTGTTGAATTTTTGTCACTTTTTTGTTGAATTTTTGTCACTTTTTGTTGAATTTTTGTCACTTTTTGTTGAATTTTTGTTGAATTTTTTGTCACATTTTTGTCACTTTTTTGTTGAATTTTTGTAATTTTTTTGTCACATTTTTGTTGAATTTTTGACACTTTTTGGTTGACTCCTCTGTGTCTCCTCTGTGTCTCCTCTGTGTCTCCTCTGTGTCTCCTCTGTGTCTCCTCTGTGTCTCCTCTGTGTCTCCTCTGTGACTCCTCTGTGTCTCCTCTGTGTCTCCTCTGTGACTCCTCAGTGTCTCCTCTGTGACTCCTCTGTGTCTCCTCTGTGACTCCTCTGTGTCTCCTCTGTGTCTCCTCTGTTTTGTTGATTTTTTGTCATTTTTTTGTGGATTTTTTGTCATTTTTTTGTTGATTTTTTGTCATTTTTTTGTTGATTTTTTGTCATTTTTTTGTTAAATTTTTGTTGATTTTTTTGGTTGATTTTTTGTCATTTTTTTTTTATTTTTTGTCATTTTTTGTTGAATTTTTGTCATTTTTTTGTTGAATTTTTGTCATTTTTTTGTTGAATTTTTGTCATTTTTTTGTTGAATTTTTGTCACTTTTTTGTTGATTTTTAGTCATTTTTTTGTTGAATTTTTGTCACTTTTTGTTGAATTTTTGTCACTTTTTGTTGAATTTTTGTCATTTTTTGTTGAATTTTTGTCACTTTTTTGTTGAATTTTTGTCACTTTTTGTTGAATTTTTGTCACTTTTTGTTGAATTTTTGTTGAATTTTTTGTCACATTTTTGTCACTTTTTTGTTGAATTTTTGTAATTTTTTTGTCACATTTTTGTTGAATTTTTGACACTTTTTGGTTGACTCCTCTGTGACTCCTCTGTGTCTCCTCTGTGTCTCCTCTGTGACTCCTCTGTGTCTCCTCTGTGTCTCCTCTGTGTCTCCTCATGTGTCTCCTCTGTGTCTCCTCTGTGTCTCCTCTGTGTCTCCTCTGTGTCTCCTCTGTGTCTCCTCTGTGACTCCTCTGTGACTCCTCTGTGACTCCTCTGTGACTCCTCTGTGTCTCCTCTGTGTCTCCTCTGTGTCTCTCCTGTGTCTCCTCTGTGTCTCCTCTGTGTCTCCTCTGTGACTCCTCTGTGTCTCCTCTGTGTCTCCTCTGTGTCTCTCCTGTGTCTCCTCTGTGTCTCTCCTGTGTCTCCTCTGTGTCTCCTCTGTGTCTCCTCTGTGACTCCTCTGTGACTCCTCTGTGACTCCTCTGTGTCTCCTCTGTGTCTCCTCTGTGTCTCTCCTGTGTCTCCTCTGTGACTCCTCTGTGACTCCTCTGTGTCTCCTCTGTGTCTCCTCTGTGTCTCTCCTGTGTCTCCTCTGTGACTCCTCTGTGACTCCTCTGTGTCTCCTCTGTGTCTCCTCTGTGACTCCTCTGTGTCTCCTCTGTGTCTCCTCTGTGTCTCTCCTGTGTCTCCTCTGTGTCTCCTCTGTGACTCCTCTGTGTCTCCTCTGTGACTCCTCTGTGACTCCTCTGTGTCTCCTCTGTGACTCCTCTGTGACTCCTCTGTGACTCCTCTGTGACTCCTCTGTGACTCCTCTGTGTCTCCTCTGTGTCTCCTCATGTCTCCTCTGTGTCTCCTCTGTGACTCCTCTGTGTCTCCTCTGTGTCTCCTCTGTGTCTCCTCTGTGTCTCCTCTGTGACTCCTCTGTGACTCCTCTGTGTCTCCTCTGTGACTCCTCTGTGACTCCTCTGTGACTCCTCTGTGACTCCTCTGTGACTCCTCTGTGTCTCCTCTGTGACTCCTCTGTGACTCCTCTGTGTCTCCTCTGTGACTCCTCTGTGACTCCTCTGTGTCTCCTCTGTGACTCCTCTGTGACTCCTCTGTGTCTCCTCTGTGTCTCCTCTGTGACTCCTCTGTGTCTCCTCTGTGACTCCTCTGTGTCTCCTCTGTGACTCCTCTGTGACTCCTCTGTGACTCCTCTGTGACTCCTCTGTGTCTCCTCTGTGTCTCCTCTGTGTCTCCTCTGTGTCTCTGTGACTCCTCTGTGTCTCCTCTGTGACTCCTCTGTGACTCCTCTGTGTCTCCTCTGTGTCTCCTCTGTGTCTCTGTGTCTCTGTGTCTCCTCTGTGACTCCTCTGTGTCTCCTCTGTGTCTCCTCTGTGTCTCTCCTGTGTCTCCTCTGTGTCTCCTCTGTGACTCCTCTGTGTCTCCTCTGTGTCTCCTCTGTTTCTCCTCTGTGTCTCCTCTGTGTCTCCTCTGTGTCTCTCCTGTGACTCCTCTGTGTCTCCTCTGTGTCTCCTCTGTGTCTCCTCTGTGTCTCTGTGTCTCTGTGTCTCCTCTGTGACTCCTCTGTGTCTCCTCTGTGTCTCCTCTGTGTCTCTCCTGTGTCTCCTCTGTGTCTCCTCTGTGACTCCTCTGTGTCTCCTCTGTGTCTCCTCTGTGTCTCTCCTGTGTCTCCTCTGTGTCTCCTCTGTGACTCCTCTGTGTCTCCTCTGTGACTCCTCTGTGACTCCTCTGTGTCTCCTCTGTGACTCCTCTGTGACTCCTCTGTGACTCCTCTGTGACTCCTCTGTGACTCCTCTGTGTCTCCTCTGTGTCTCCTCATGTCTCCTCTGTGTCTCCTCTGTGACTCCTCTGTGTCTCCTCTGTGTCTCCTCTGTGTCTCCTCTGTGTCTCCTCTGTGACTCCTCTGTGACTCCTCTGTGTCTCCTCTGTGACTCCTCTGTGTCTCCTCTGTGACTCCTCTGTGTCTCCTCTGTGTCTCCTCTGTGTCTCCTCTGTGTCTCCTCTGTGACTCCTCTGTGACTCCTCTGTGTCTCCTCTGTGACTCCTCTGTGTCTCCTCTGTGTCTCCTCTGTGTCTCCTCTGTGTCTCCTCTGTGTCTCCTCTGTGACTCCTCTGTGACTCCTCTGTGTCTCCTCTGTGACTCCTCTGTGACTCCTCTGTGACTCCTCTGTGTCTCCTCTGTGACTCCTCTGTGACTCCTCTGTGTCTCCTCTGTGACTCCTCTGTGTCTCCTCTGTGTCTCCTCTGTGTCTCCTCTGTGTCTCCTCTGTGTCTCCTCTGTGACTCCTCTGTGACTCCTCTGTGTCTCCTCTGTGTCTCCTCTGTGACTCCTCTGTGTCTCCTCTGTGACTCCTCTGTGTCTCCTCTGTGTCTCCTCTGTGTCTCTGTGTCTCCTCTGTGTCTCCTCTGTGTCTCCTCTGTGTCTCCTCTGTGACTCCTCTGTGTCTCCTCTGTGTCTCCTCTGTGACTCCTCTGTGTCTCCTCTGTGACTCCTCTGTGTCTCCTCTGTGACTCCTCTGTGTCTCCTCTGTGTCTCCTCTGTGACTCCTCTGTGTCTCCTCTGTGACTCCTCTGTGTCTCCTCTGTGACTCCTCTGTGACTCCTCTGTGTCTCCTCTGTGACTCCTCTGTGTCTCCTCTGTGTCTCCTCTGTGACTCCTCTGTGTCTCCTCTGTGACTCCTCTGTGTCTCCTCTGTGTCTCCTCTGTGACTCCTCTGTGTCTCCTCTGTGACTCCTCTGTGTCTCCTCTGTGACTCCTCTGTGTCTCCTCTGTGTCTCCTCTGTGACTCCTCTGTGTCTCCTCTGTGACTCCTCTGTGTCTCCTCTGTGTCTCCTCTGTGACTCCTCTGTGTCTCCTCTGTGACTCCTCTGTGTCTCCTCTGTGTCTCCTCTGTGACTCCTCTGTGTCTCCTCTGTGTCTCCTCTGTGTCTCCTCTGTGTCTCCTCTGTGACTCCTCTGTGTCTCCTCTGTGACTCCTCTGTGTCTCCTCTGTGACTCCTCTGTGACTCCTCTGTGTCTCCTCTGTGTCTCCTCTGTGACTCCTCTGTGACTCCTCTGTGTCTCCTCTGTGTCTCCTCTGTGACTCCTCTGTGACTCCTCTGTGTCTCTCCTGTGTCTCCTCTGTGTCTCCTCTGTGACTCCTCTGTGACTCCTCTGTGTCTCCTCTGTGACTCCTCTGTGACTCCTCTGTGACTCCTCTGTGACTCCTCTGTGACTCCTCTGTGTCTCCTCTGTGACTCCTCTGTGACTCCTCTGTGTCTCCTCTGTGTCTCCTCTGTGTCTCCTCTGTGACTCCTCTGTGTCTCCTCTGTGACTCCTCTGTGACTCCTCTGTGTCTCCTCTGTGACTCCTCTGTGTCTCCTCTGTGTCTCCTCTGTGTCTCCTCTGTGACTCCTCTGTGACTCCTCTGTGTCTCCTCTGTGTCTCCTCTGTGACTCCTCTGTGTCTCCTCTGTGTCTCCTCTGTGTCTCTGTGTCTCCTCTGTGTCTCCTCTGTGACTCCTCTGTGTCTCCTCTGTGTCTCCTCTGTGTCTCTGTGTCTCCTCTGTGTCTCTGTGACTCCTCTGTGTCTCCTCTGTGACTCCTCTGTGACTCCTCTGTGTCTCCTCTGTGACTCCTCTGTGACTCCTCTGTGTCTCCTCTGTGTCTCCTCTGTGTCTCCTCTGTGTCTCCTCATGTCTCCTCTGTGTCTCCTCTGTGACTCCTCTGTGTCTCCTCTGTGTCTCCTCTGTGTCTCCTCATGTCTCCTCTGTGTCTCCTCTGTGACTCCTCTGTGTCTCCTCTGTGTCTCCTCTGTGTCTCCTCTGTGTCTCCTCATGTCTCCTCTGTGTCTCCTCTGTGACTCCTCTGTGTCTCCTCTGTGTCTCCTCTGTGACTCCTCTGTGACTCCTCTGTGTCTCCTCTGTGTCTCCTCTGTGACTCCTCTGTGACTCCTCTGTGTCTCCTCTGTGACTCCTCTGTGTCTCCTCTGTGTCTCCTCATGTCTCCTCTGTGACTCCTCTGTGTCTCCTCTGTGACTCCTCTGTGTCTCCTCTGTGTCTCCTCTGTGACTCCTCTGTGTCTCCTCTGTGTCTCCTCTGTGACTCCTTGATTTTGTTGATTTTTTGTCATTTTTTTGTTAAATTTTTGTCAGTTTTTGGTTGAATTTTTGTCACATTTTTGTTGAATTTTTGTCATTTTTTGTCACATTTTTTGTCTCTTTTTTGTTAAATTGTTGTTGATTTTTTGTTGAATTTTTGTCACTTTTTTGTTGATTTTTTGTCATTTTTTTGTTGAATTTTTGTCATTTTTTTCACATTTTTGTCTCTTTTTTGTTGAATTTTTGTTGATTTTTTGTTGAATTTTTGTCATTTTTTTCACATTTTTGTCTCTTTTTTGTTAAATTGTTGTTGATTTTTGCTTGAATTTTTGTCACTTTTTTGTTGATTTTTTGTCATTTTTTTGTCATATTTTTGTCATTTTTTTGTCACATTTTTGTCTTTTTTTGTCACATTTTTGTCTCTTTTTTGTTGAATTTTTGTCATTTTTTTGTTGAATTTTTGTCATTTTTTTGTTGATTTTTTGTCATTTTTTTGTCACATTTTTGTCTCTTTTTTGTTAAATTGTTGTTGATTTTTTGTTGAATTTTTGTCACTTTTTTGTTGATTTTTTGTCTCTTTTTTGTTGAATTTTTGTCATTTTTTTGTTGACTCCTCTGTGACTCCTCTGTGACTCCTCTGTGTCTCCTCTGTGTCTCCTCTGTGTCTCCTCTGTGTCTCTGTGACTCCTCTGTGACTCCTCTGTGTCTCCTCTGTGTCTCCTCTGTGACTCCTCTGTGACTCCTCTGTGTCTCCTCTGTGTCTCCTCTGTGTCTCCTCTGTGTCTCCTCTGTGACTCCTCTGTGTCTCCTCTGTGTCTCCTCTGTGACTCCTCTGTGTCTCCTCTGTGACTCCTCTGTGTCTCCTCTGTGACTCCTCTGTGTCTCCTCTGTGTCTCCTCTGTGTCTCCTCTGTGTCTCCTCTGTGACTCCTCTGTGTCTCCTCTGTGACTCCTCTGTGTCTCCTCTGTGTCTCCTCTGTGACTCCTCTGTGACTCCTCTGTGTCTCCTCTGTGACTCCTCTGTGACTCCTCTGTGTCTCCTCTGTGTCTCCTCTGTGACTCCTCTGTGTCTCTGTGACTCCTCTGTGTCTCCTCTGTGACTCCTCTGTGTCTCCTCTGTGTCTCCTCTGTGTCTCCTCTGTGTCTCCTCTGTGTCTCCTCTGTGACTCCTCTGTGACTCCTCTGTGTCTCCTCTGTGTCTCCTCTGTGACTCCTCTGTGACTCCTCTGTGTCTCCTCTGTGTCTCCTCTGTGACTCCTCTGTGTCTCCTCTGTGTCTCCTCTGTGTCTCCTCTGTGTCTCCTCTGTGACTCCTCTGTGACTCCTCTGTGACTCCTCTGTGACTCCTCTGTGTCTCCTCTGTGACTCCTCTGTGTCTCCTCTGTGTCTCCTCATGTCTCCTCTGTGACTCCTCTGTGTCTCCTCTGTGTCTCCTCATGTCTCCTCTGTGACTCCTCTGTGTCTCCTCTGTGTCTCCTCTGTGACTCCTCTGTGACTCCTCTGTGTCTCCTCTGTGACTCCTCTGTGTCTCCTCTGTGACTCCTCTGTGACTCCTCTGTGTCTCCTCTGTGACTCCTCTGTGTCTCCTCTGTGACTCCTCTGTGTCTCCTCTGTGACTCCTCTGTGACTCCTCTGTGTCTCCTCTGTGACTCCTCTGTGTCTCCTCTGTGACTCCTCTGTGACTCCTCTGTGTCTCCTCTGTGACTCCTCTGTGACTCCTCTGTGTCTCCTCTGTGACTCCTCTGTGTCTCCTCTGTGACTCCTCTGTGACTCCTCTGTGACTCCTCTGTGACTCCTCTGTGTCTCCTCTGTGACTCCTCTGTGACTCCTCTGTGTCTCCTCTGTGACTCCTCTGTGACTCCTCTGTGTCTCCTCTGTGTCTCCTCTGTGACTCCTCTGTGTCTCCTCTGTGACTCCTCTGTGTCTCCTCTGTGACTCCTCTGTGACTCCTCTGTGTCTCCTCTGTGTCTCCTCTGTGTCTCCTCTGTGTCTCCTCTGTGACTCCTCTGTGTCTCCTCTGTGACTCCTCTGTGTCTCCTCTGTGACTCCTCTGTGACTCCTCTGTGTCTCCTCTGTGTCTCTGTGTCTCCTCTGTGTCTCCTCTGTGTCTCCTCTGTGTCTCCTCTGTGACTCCTCTGTGTCTCCTCTGTGACTCCTCTGTGTCTCCTCTGTGACTCCTCTGTGTCTCCTCATGTCTCCTCTGTGACTCCTCCTCTGTGACTCCTCTGTGACTCCTCCTCTGCAGGAGGGCCTGACTCCTCTGGACCTGGTGGTGGACTGGCAGACGGAGGTCAAAGTTCTCCTGGAGCTGAAGATCTGAGGAGACGTCAGGACGAAGAACCAAGACCAGGCTGGAGTAAATCATCTGTAGTTTAGATACTTCACATTATATACACTTATATATTATATACTTATATATTATATACTTATATATTATATATACTTATATATTATATACTTATATATTATATATATATATATTTATATATTATATACAGCACCTGTCACATAGTCATAAAGCCTCAACAACGTAAACAGAAGTTAGAATCTGTAAATAATAATAATATGTATGAATAAAGCCACAGCCAGGGGGCGCTCACGCTCTGTTCCTCAACTGTAGGTCACGGTTTTGTTGCTACTTCGTTTTTTCAGTAAAACGATGTAGAGTTTGTGTTTGTGCTGAACTGTTTTCTGATGTTTGGTTTGGTTTAGTTTGGTTAGCTTTGGTTTGGTTTGGCCCGTGTTTTTGTGTTTGTGAATAAACCAGTTTGCTTTGTTCACTTTGCTTTTATTTGTAAAACAGAGACTTAAAAACTAGAACAAAAAGGTTCATTATGTTAAAGAGGGGGTATTGTGCACCAGTCTATATCCCACTACAATGATGACAAACCTTCTGTTGGTCTGTAAATGCAGTAAATCAGAATAACTGCCTTGTATAAAATGAGACGAAAACAATGATGGAAATGTGACAAAAATGTGACGAAAAAATGAGGAAAAGTTGAGGAAAAATTGACAAAATGTGGCAAAAATTGGATAAAAATTGTACAAAAAAATACACAAATTTGACAAAAAATTGACAAAAAAATGACAAAAAATGACAAAAAATTGACAAAAAAATGACAAAAAATTGACAAAAAATTGACAAAAAATGGACAAAAAATGACAAAAAATGGACAAAAAATGACCAAAAATGACAAAAAATGGATAAAAAATGACAAAAATTTCATTAAAAATTGGACAAAAAAATACAAAAAATTGACAAAATTTGACAAAAAAATGGACTAAAAAATAACGAAAAATGACAAAAATTGACAAAAAATTGACAAAAATTGACAAAAATTGACAAAAAATGACAAAAAAATTACGAAAAATTGATAAAAATTACAAGAAATGACAAAATGGGATAAAAATTTAACAAAAAAATACAAAAAATTTATAAAAAATGACAAATGAGACAAAAATGAGTTGAATGATGGAAAAAAAATCTGATGACGTGACGAAAAAGATCCTCTCGGTTCAGGCGGGAGTTAAGAGGTTAAAGAGGGGGTGTTCTGCTTTTGTCAGTCCCATAGCACCAGTCTATATCTCACTACAATGATGACAAACCTTCTGTTGGTCTGTAAATGCAGTAAATCAGAATAACTGCCTTGTATAAAATGTCTCTCTCAAAATGGCTGTAGTGAATGTCTTGAAATAGGCCTCTGTCTCTTTAAGAACCTCTGAGCCTTTAGACACGCCCCCTCGGAGGCGTCTCCAGGAGGTGGGGGCGTTCCTAGGAGGACTCAGGCAAACCTATCCCTAAAATGGCCGCCATCAGAGTTTTGACAGATTACTCAGAAATACGTGAATGTGCCAAGGCAACACTTCAGCCATGTTTTTAACCTCTTAACTCCCGCCTGAACTGAGAGTTTTCTCCAGTTCAGCTTTACCCAAATCCTGTAGGCCAGTGTAACGCCTGCTTTGGAAGCTGAGATCTACAAAACTCATCTTAACGGATCTTTTTCCTCACGTCATCAGATTTTTTTCCATCATTTTTTTGGGATTTCAACTCATTTCTGTAACTTTTTTGTCAATTTTTTCTTCATTTTTTTCACTTTTTGTCACATTTTTGTGTTGTTGTTTTTTTGGGGTCATTTTTCCATCATTTTTTTTGTAAATGTTTTGTCACTTTTCGTCATTTTTATGTTGTTTTTTGTGTCATTTTTTTGTCAAATTTTTATCAAATTTTTGTCAATTTTTGTGACATTTTTGTGACATTTTTGGCACTTTTTCATCAAATTTTTGTCATTTTTTCGTCATTTTTTGTGTCATTTTTTGTCAAATTTTCATCAAATTTTTTTCAATTTTTGTCAATTTTTTGTGACATTTTTGGTCCAATTTTTGTCACTTTTTGGTCATGTTTGTAATTTTTTTGTAAATGTTTTGTCACTTTTTGTCATTTTTTCGTCATTTTTATGTCGTTTTTTGTGTCATTTTTTTGTCAAATTTTTATCACATTTTCATCATTTTTTTGTCATTTTTTCATCAAATCTTTGTCACTTTTTGTCATTTTTTCGTCATTTTTTCTGTCATTTTTTTGTCAAATTTTTATAAAATTTTTGTCAATTTTTTGTGACATTTTTCATCACATTTTTGTACTTTTTGTTGTTGACATTTTTGTATTTTTCGTCAATTTTTCGTCCCTTTTTTGTCAAAGTTTTCTCACTTTTTTGTCACATTTCCATCATTGTTTTCGTCTCAGTTTTGTTGCTAGTTTGGGGTAAAGCCAAACTGGAGGAAACGTGCTCGGTTCAGGCGGGAGTTAAGGGGTTAAAGTGGGAATGACATAATAACATGATGTAAAACTTGAAAAAGTCCATTTTGCAGAATCCCCCCCCCTTTAAAACTGAGATCAGACTTTAGACAAAAAGCCTGAGAAACAAAACATGAGTCAAATAAACATTAGAAAGAAACATAAATAAGCAGGTCAGCTCTTCCCCCTGCAGGTCAGCTCCTCCCCCTGCAGGTCAGCTCCTCCCCCTGCAGGTCAGCTCCTCCCCCTCCAGGTCAGCTCCTCTCCCTGCAGGTCAGCTCCTCCCCCTCCAGGTCAGCTCCTCCCCCTGCAGGTCAGCTCCTCCTCCTACAGGTCAGCTCCTCCCCCTCCAGGTCGGCTCCTCCCCCTGTAGGTCAGCTCCTCCCCCTGCAGGTTGCTCCTCCCCCTGCAGGTCAGCTCCTCCCCCCGGTCAGCGCTGCCCCATGTTGTCCCTGATCCAGCTGACGTAGCGCTGGACTCGGGTGTAGACGCCGTAGACCCGCTCCGTCCCGCACTCCTCCGGCCCCGCCCACGACACCACGCCCAGCACCGCCCACCGGCCCCGCCCGCCGCCGCCGCCGCCGCCGAGCCGCATCACGAAGCCGCCGCCGCTGTCGCCGAGGCAGGTGTCGCCGCCGCCGCGGGCGAAGCCGGCGCAGAACGAGGCGTCGCTGATGTTGTAGGAGCCGGAGCGGGAGGCGTAGCTCGCCCTGCACTCGCTCAGGGGGACCACCGGGAGGCGCACGAAGCGGAGGGGGTCAGAGGGGCGGGGCGAGGAGGCGGGGGAGGCGGGGTCAGAGGGGGAGGCGGGGTCAGAGGGCGAGGCGGGGTCAGAGGGCGAGGCGGGGTCAGAGGGCGAGGCGGCGGAGGAGGAGGACACGCCCCATCCTGACACCACCCCGAGAGAGAGCGGCTCCGGCAGCGGCGGCTCGGTCTGAGGGAGACGAGGCACAAGGTCAGTTCAGCTTTACCCAAATTTAACACGGCCATGTTGGAGGACATTTGACAAACTTTCAAACATTTCTACATTTTCAAAACTTAAAAAAAAAAAAATCTTTTTTTTTTCTACATTTTCAAACGTTTCCAAAATGTTCTCAAAGTTTCCAAAGCAGAGGGGCCGGGACATGTTTCTGACCTGGCTCCAAGGGGGCGGGACATGTTTCTGACCTGGTTCCTGATTGGTGGGATGCAGAGGGGGCGGGACATGTTTCTGACCTGGCTCCTCATTGGCGGGAGGCAGAGGGGGCGGGACATGTTTCTGACCTGGCTCCTGATTCGTGGGCGGCAGAGGGGGCGGGACATGTTTCTGACCTGGCTCCTGATTGGTGGGAGGCAGAGGGGGCGGGACATGTTTCTGACCTGGCTCCTGATTGGTGGGAGGCAGAGGGGGCGGGACATGTTTCTGACCTGGCTCCTTGGGGGCGGGACATGTGTCTGACCTGGCTCCTGATTGGTGGGAGGCAGAGGGGGCGGGACATGTTTCTGACCTGGCTCCTGATTGGTGGGAGGCAGAGGGGGCGGGACATGTTTCTGACCTGGCTCCTTGGGGGCGGGACATGTGTCTGACCTGGCTCCTGATTGGTGGGAGGCAGAGGGGGCGGGACATGTTTCTGACCTGGCTCCTGATTGGTGGGAGGCAGAGGGGGCGGGACATGTTTCTGACCTGGCTCCTAGGGGGCGGGACTTGTTTCTGACCTGGCTCCTGATTGGTGGGTGGCAGAGGGGGCGGGACATGTTTCTGACCTGGCTCCAAGGGGGCGGGACATGTTTCTGACCTGGTTCCTGATTGGTGGGATGCAGAGGGGGCGGGACATGTTTCTGACCTGGCTCCTGATTGGTGGGAGGCAGAGGGGGCGGGACATGTTTCTGACCTGGCTCCTGATTGGCGGGAGGCAGAGGGGGCGGGACATGTTTCTGACCTGGCTCCTGATTGGCGGGAGGCAGAGGGGGCGGGACATGTTTCTGACCTGGTTCCTGATTGGTGGGATGCAGAGGGGGCGGGACATGTTTCTGACCTGGCTCCTCATTGGCGGGAGGCAGAGGGGGCGGGACATGTTTCTGACCTGGCTCCTGATTCGTGGGCGGCAGAGGGGGCGGGACATGTTTCTGACCTGGCTCCTGATTGGTGGGAGGCAGAGGGGGCGGGACATGTTTCTGACCTGGCTCCTGATTGGTGGGAGGCAGAGGGGGCGGGACATGTTTCTGACCTGGCTCCTTGGGGGCGGGACATGTGTCTGACCTGGCTCCTGATTGGTGGGAGGCAGAGGGGGCGGGACATGTTTCTGACCTGGCTCCTGATTGGTGGGAGGCAGAGGGGGCGGGACATGTTTCTGACCTGGCTCCTGATTGGTGGGAGGCAGAGGGGGCGGGACATGTTTCTGACCTGGCTCCTAGGGGGCGGGACTTGTTTCTGACCTGGCTCCTGATTGGTGGGTGGCAGAGGGGGCGGGACATGTTTCTGACCTGGCTCCAAGGGGGCGGGACATGTTTCTGACCTGGTTCCTGATTGGTGGGATGCAGAGGGGGCGGGACATGTTTCTGACCTGGTTCCTGATTGGTGGGATGCAGAGGGGGCGGGACATGTTTCTGACCTGGCTCCTGATTGGTGGGAGGCAGAGGGGGCGGGACATGTTTCTGACCTGGCTCCTGATTCGTACGATGCAGAGGGGGCGGGACATGTTTCTGACCTGGCTCCTGATTGGTGGGAGGCAGAGGGGGCGGGACATGTTTCTGACCTGGCTCCTGATTGGCGGGAGGCAGAGGGGGCGGGACATGTTTCTGACCTGGTTCCTGATTGGTGGGATGCAGAGGGGGCGGGACATGTTTCTGACCTGGCTCCTCATTGGCGGGAGGCAGAGGGGGCGGGACATGTTTCTGACCTGGCTCCTGATTGGCGGGAGGCAGAGGGGGCGGGACATGTTTCTGACCTGGCTCCTGATTCGTGGGCGGCAGAGGGGGCGGGACATGTTTCTGACCTGGCTCCTGATTGGTGGGAGGCAGAGGGGGCGGGACATGTTTCTGACCTGGCTCCTGATTGGTGGGAGGCAGAGGGGGCGGGACATGTTTCTGACCTGGCTCCTTGGGGGCGGGACATGTGTCTGACCTGGCTCCTGATTGGTGGGAGGCAGAGGGGGCGGGACATGTTTCTGACCTGGCTCCTGATTGGTGGGAGGCAGAGGGGGCGGGACATGTTTCTGACCTGGCTCCTAGGGGGCGGGACTTGTTTCTGACCTGGCTCCTGATTGGTGGGTGGCAGAGGGGGCGGGACATGTTTCTGACCTGGCTCCTGATTGGTGGGATGCAGAGGGGGCGGGACATGTTTCTGATCTGGCTCCAAGGGGGCGGGACATGTTTCTGACCTGGCTCCTGATTGGTGGGATGCAGAGGGGGCGGGACATGTTTCTGACCTGGCTCCTGATTGGTGGGAGGCAGAGGGGGCGGGACATGTTTCAAACCTGGCTCCTGATTGGTGTGTGGCAGAGGGGGCGGGACATGTTTCTGACTTGGCTCCTGATTGGTGTGTGGCAGAGGGGGCGGGACATGTTTCTGACCTGGCTCCTGATTGGTGGGAGGCAGAGGGGGCGGGACATGTTTCTGACCTGGCTCCTGATTCGTGCGATGCAGAGGGGGCGGGACATGTTTCTGACCTGGCTCCTGATTGGTGGGAGGCAGAGGGGGCGGGACATGTTTCTGACCTGGCTCCTGATTCGTGTGTGGCAGAGGGGGCGGGACATGTTTCTGACCTGGCTCCTGATTGGTGGGATGCAGAGGGGGCGGGACGTGTTTCTGACCTGGCTCCTGATTGGCGGGAGGCAGAGGGGGCGGGACGTGTTTCTGACCTGGCTCCTGATTGGTGGGAGGCAGAGGGGGCGGGACGTGTTTCTGACCTGGCTCCAAGGGGGCGGGACATGTTTCTGACCTGGCTCCTGATTGGTGTGTGGCAGAGGGGGCGGGACGTGTTTCTGACCTGGCTCCTGATTGGTGTGTGGCAGAGGGGGCGGGACGTGTTTCTGACCTGGCTCCTGATTGGTGGGAGGCAGAGGGGGCGGGACATGTTTCTGACCTGGCTCCTGATTGGTGGGAGGCAGACGGGGCGGGACATGTTTCTGACCTGGCTCCTGATTCGTGCGATGCAGAGGGGGCGGGACATGTTTCTGACCTGGCTCCTGATTGGTGCGATGCAGAGGGGGCGGGACATGTTTCTGACCTGGCTCCTGGGGGCGGGACATGTTTCTGACCTGGTTCCTGATTGGTGGGAGGCAGAGGGGGCGGGACATGTTTCTGACCTGGCTCCTGATTCGTGTGTGGCAGAGGGGGCGGGACATGTTTCTGACCTGGCTCCTGATTGGTGGGATGCAGAGGGGGCGGGACGTGTTTCTGACCTGGCTCCTGATTGGCGGGAGGCAGAGGGGGCGGGACGTGTTTCTGACCTGGCTCCTGATTGGTGGGAGGCAGAGGGGGGCGGGACATGTTTCTGACCTGGCTCCTTATTGGTGGGAGGCAGAGGGGGCGGGACATGTTTCTGACCTGACTCCTGATAGGCGGGAGGCAGAGGGGGCGGGACATGTTTCTGACCTGGCTCCTGATTCGTGCGATGCACAGGGGGCGGGACATGTTTCTGACCTGGCTCCTGATTGGCGGGAGGCAGACGGGGCGGGACATGTTTCTGACCTGGCTCCTGATTCGTGTGTGGCAGAGGGGGCGGGACATGTTTCTGACCTGGCTCCTGATTGGTGGGATGCAGAGGGGGTGGGACATGTTTCTGACCTGGCTCCTGATTCGTACGATGCAGAGGGGGCGGGACATGTTTCTGACCTGGCTCCTGATTGGCGGGAGGCAGACGGGGCGGGACATGTTTCTAACCTGGCTCCTGATTCGTACGATGCAGAGGGGGCGGGACATGTTTCTGACCTGGCTCCTGATTCGTGTGTGGCAGAGGGGGCGGGACATGTTTCTGACCTGGCTCCTGATTCGTACGATGCAGAGGGGGCGGGACATGTTTCTGACCTGGCTCCTGATTGGCGGGAGGCAGACGGGGCGGGACATGTTTCTGACCTGGCTCCTGATTCGTACGATGCAGAGGGGGCGGGACATGTTTCTGACCTGGCTCCTGATTCGTGTGTGGCAGAGGGGGCGGGACATGTTTCTGACCTGGCTCCTGATTCGTACGATGCAGAGGGGGCGGGACATGTTTCTGACCTGGCTCCTGATTGGCGGGAGGCAGACGGGGCGGGTGACGTCATCGACCTGCGCAGCG
Organism: Gobius niger; assembly: GCF_951799975.1. Lineage (NCBI taxonomy): Eukaryota > Metazoa > Chordata > Actinopteri > Gobiiformes > Gobiidae > Gobius > Gobius niger. The sequence goes on along the minus strand of NC_136852.1, from coordinate 1,009,657 downwards.
CGGCTCAGCTTTAACAGCGCGATGTCGTGGTTGTAGTTTTCAGGCTGGAAGTCGGGATGAAGAAGCACCTTCTCCACAGACCTCTGCTGAGACAGGTCCCTCAAGCTGGAGCTGTGGAGGCCCAGGAACACCTGCAAGAACGTCTGATCAGATCATCCTCAGAGCTGGAGGAGGGTCTCACCTGGATGTGTTGAAGGAGGGTCTCACCTGGATGTGTTGAAGGAGGGTCTCACCTGGATGTGTTGAAGGAGGGTCTCACCTGGATGTGCTGAAGGAGAGTCTCACCTGTGTTGAAGGAGAGTCTCACCTGGATGTGTTGAAGGAGGGTCTCACCTGGACGTGTTGAAGGAGGGTCTCACCTGGATGTGTTGAAGGAGGGTCTCACCTGGATGTGCTGAAGGAGGGTCTCACCTGGATGTGTTGAAGGAGGGTCTCACCTGGATGTGCTGAAGGAGGGTCTCACCTGGATGTGCTGAAGGAGGGTCTCACCTGGATGTGTTGAAGGAGGGTCTCACCTGGATGTGTTGAAGGAGGGTCTCACCTGGATGTATTGAAGGAGGGTCTCACCTGGATGTGTTGAAGGAGGGTCTCACCTGGATGTGTTGAAGGAGGGTCTCACCTGGATGTGCTGAAGGAGAGTCTCACCTGGATGTGTTGAGGGAGGGTCTCACCTGGATGTGTTGAAGGAGGGTCTCACCTGGATGTGTTGAAGGAGGGTCTCACCTGGATGTGTTGAAGGAGGGTCTCACCTGGATGTGTTGAGGGAGGGTCTCACCTGGATGTGCTGAAGGAGGGTCTCACCTGGATGTGTTGAGGGAGGGTCTCACCTGGATGTGCTGAAGGAGGGTCTCACCTGGATGTGTTGGAGGAGGGTCTCACCTGGACGTGCTGAAGGAGGGTCTCACCTGGATGTGTTGAAGGAGGGTCTCACCTGGATGTGTTGAAGGAGGGTCTCACCTGGATGTGTTGAAGGAGGGTCTCACCTGGATGTGTTGAAGGAGGGTCTCACCTGGATGTGCTGAAGGAGGGTCTCACCTGGATGTGCTGAAGGAGGGTCTCACCTGGATGTGTTGAAGGAGGGTCTCACCTGGATGTGTTGAAGGAGGGTCTCACCTGGATGTGTTGAAGGAGGGTCTCACCTCGTGTTGAAGGAGGGTCTCACCTGGATGTGTTGAAGGAGGGTCTCACCTGGATGTGTTGAAGGAGGGTCTCACCTGGATGTGTTGAAGGATTGTCTCACCTGGATGTGTTGAAGGAGGGTCTCACCTGGATGTGTTGAAGGATTGTCTCACCTGGATGTGTTGAAGGAGGGTCTCACCTGGATGTGTTGAAGGAGGGTCTCACCTGGACGTGTTGGAGGAGGGTCTCACCTGGATGTGTTGGAGGAGGGTCTCACCTGGATGTGTTGGAGGAGGGTCTCACCTGGATGTGTTGGAGGAGGGTCTCACCTGGATGTGTTGAAGGAGGGTCTCACCTGGATGTGCTGAAGGAGGGTCTCACCTGGATGTGTTGAAGGAGGGTCTCACCTGGACGTGTTGAAGGAGGGTCTCACCTGGACGTGTTGAAGGAGGGTCTCACCTGGATGTGTTGAAGGAGGGTCTCACCTGGATGTGTTGAAGGAGGGTCTCACCTGGATGTGTTGAAGGAGGGTCTCACCTGGATGTGTTGAAGGAGGGTCTCACCTGGATGTGTTGAAGGAGGGTCTCACCTGGATGTGTTGAAGGAGGGTCTCACCTGGATGTGTTGAAGGAGGGTCTCACCTGGATGTGTTGAAGGAGGGTCTCACCTGGATGTGTTGAAGGAGGGTCTCACCTGGATGTGCTGAAGGAGGGTCTCACCTGGATGTGTTGAAGGAGGGTCTCACCTGGATGTGCTGAAGGAGGGTCTCACCTGGATGTGTTGAGGGAGGGTCTCACCTGGACGTGTTGAAGGAGGGTCTCACCTGGATGTGTTGAAGGAGGGTCTCACCTGGATGTGCTGAAGGAAAGTCTCACCTGGACGTGTTGAAGGAGGGTCTCACCTGTGTTGAAGGAGGGTCTCACCTGGATGTGTTGAAGGAGGGTCTCACCTGGATGTGCTGAAGGAGGGTCTCACCTGGATGTGTTGAGGGAGGGTCTCACCTGGATGTGTTGAAGGAGGGTCTCACCTGGATGTGTTGAAGGAGGGTCTCACCTGGACGTGTTGAAGGAGGGTCTCACCTGGATGTGTTGAAGGAGGGTCTCACCTGGATGTGTTGAAGGAGGGTCTCACCTGGATGTGTTGAAGGAGGGTCTCACCTGGATGTGTTGAGGGAGGGTCTCACCTGGATGTGCTGAAGGAGGGTCTCACCTGGATGTGTTGGAGGAGGGTCTCACCTGGACGTGCTGAAGGAGGGTCTCACCTGGATGTGTTGAAGGAGGGTCTCACCTGGATGTGTTGAAGGAGGGTCTCACCTGGATGTGTTGAAGGAGGGTCTCACCTGGATGTGTTGAAGGAGGGTCTCACCTGGATGTGCTGAAGGAGGGTCTCACCTGGATGTGCTGAAGGAGGGTCTCACCTGGATGTGTTGAAGGAGGGTCTCACCTGGATGTGTTGAAGGAGGGTCTCACCTGGATGTGTTGAAGGAGGGTCTCACCTCGTGTTGAAGGAGGGTCTCACCTGGATGTGTTGAAGGAGGGTCTCACCTGGATGTGTTGAAGGAGGGTCTCACCTGGATGTGTTGAAGGATTGTCTCACCTGGATGTGTTGAAGGAGGGTCTCACCTGGATGTGTTGAAGGATTGTCTCACCTGGATGTGTTGAAGGAGGGTCTCACCTGGATGTGTTGAAGGAGGGTCTCACCTGGATGTGTTGAAGGAGGGTCTCACCTCGTGTTGAAGGAGGGTCTCACCTGGATGTGCTGAAGGAGGGTCTCACCTGGACGTGTTGAAGGAGGGTCTCACCTGGACGTGTTGAAGGAGGGTCTCACCTGGATGTGTTGAAGGAGGGTCTCACCTGGACGTGTTGAAGGAGGGTCTCACCTGGATGTGTTGAAGGAGGGTCTCACCTGGATGTGTTGAAGGAGGGTCTCACCTGGATGTGTTGAAGGAGGGTCTCACCTGGATGTGCTGAAGGAGAGTCTCACCTGTGTTGAAGGAGGGTCTCACCTGGATGTGTTGAAGGAGGGTCTCACCTGGATGTGTTGAAGGAGAGTCTCACCTGGATGTGTTGGAGGAGGGTCTCACCTGGATGTGTTGAAGGAGGGTCTCACCTGGATGTGTTGAAGGAGGGTCTCACCTGGATGTGTTGAAGGAGGGTCTCACCTGGATGTGCTGAAGGAGAGTCTCACCTGTGTTGAAGGAGGGTCTCACCTGGACGTGTTGAGGGAGGGTCTCACCTGGATGTGTTGGAGGAGGGTCTCACCTGGACGTGTTGAAGGAGGGTCTCACCTCGTGTTGAAGGAGGGTCTCACCTGGATGTGCTGAAGGAGGGTCTCACCTGGATGTGCTGAAGGATGGTCTCACCTGGATGTGCTGAAGGAGGGTCTCACCTGGACGTGTTGAAGGAGGGTCTCACCTGGATGTGTTGAGGAGGGTCTCACCTGGATGTGTTGAAGGAGGGTCTCACCTGGATGTGTTGAAGGAGGGTCTCACCTCGTGCTGAAGGAGGGTCTCACCTGGATGTGTTGAAGGAGGGTCTCACCTGGATGTGTTGAAGGAGGGTCTCACCTGGATGTGTTGAGGGAGGGTCTCACCTGGACGTGTTGAAGGAGGGTCTCACCTGGATGTGTTGAAGGAGGGTCTCACCTGGATGTGTTGAAGGAGGGTCTCACCTGTGTTGAAGGAGGGTCTCACCTGGACGTGTTGAAGGAGGGTCTCACCTGGACGTGTTGAAGGAGGGTCTCACCTGGATGTGTTGAAGGAGGGTCTCACCTGGATGTGTTGAAGGAGGGTCTCACCTCGTGTTGAAGGAGGGTCTCACCTGGATGTGTTGAAGGAGGGTCTCACCTGGACGTGTTGAAGGAGGGTCTCACCTGGATGTGCTGAAGGAGGGTCTCACTTGTGTTGAAGGAGGGTCTCATCTGGACGTGTTGAGGGAGGGTCTCACCTGGATGTGTTGAGGGAGAGTCTCACCTGGATGTGTTGAAGGAGGGTCTCACCTGTGTTGAAGGAGGGTCTCACCTCGTGTTGAAGGAGGGTCTCACCTGGACGTGTTCCGGGAGCACGGGCGTCACGGAGCCGTCTCTTCGCGGTGACCTCAGCACGTGGGCGGCGGTCAGGACCCAGCGCTCCGACAGCAGAGACCCGCCCCCGAACCAGCTCTGCTCCGGGGCCCGGGTCCCGTCCCTCACCGTCACCAGCGCCTGCCACGGGAACATGCCCCGCCCGGCCGTCTGACCGCCCACCACCCGCTTCACCAGGGCGGGCAGCGAGCGCGACACGCCACAGCCTGGGGAGGCGGAGAGGAGGGGCGGGGTCAGTGCCTGAGCTGCAGGTGGGCGGGGTTTAGGGGCGGGGTCAGTGCCTGTGATGCAGGAGGGCGGGGTTTGTGGGCGGGGTCAGTGCCTGTGATGCAGGAGGGCGGGGTTTAGGGGCGGGGTCAGTACCTGTGATGCAGGAGGGCGGGGTTTAGGGGTGGAGTCAGTACTTGTGATGCAGGAGGGCGGGGTTTAGGGGCGGGGTCAGTGCCTGAGATGCAGGAGGGCGGGGTTTAGGGGCGGGGTCAGTACCTGAGATGCAGGAGGGCGGGGTTTAGGGGCGGGGTCAGTACCTGTGATGCAGGAGGGCGGGGTTTAGGGGCGGGGTCAGTACCTGTGATGCAGG
>NC_136852.1:904303-1004677 GCF_951799975.1 Gobius niger | reverse complement strand
GTAGTACTGCGTACCCTCGGCGCTGTAGTGGGCTCTGAAGCCGCTGTAGTAGTAGTAGTAGTAGTAGTAGTAGTAGTAGTAGTAGTAGTAGTAGTAGTAGTACTGCGTACCCTCGGCGCTGTAGTAGTAGTAGTAGTAGTAGTAGTAGTAGTAGTAGTAGTAGTAGTAGTACTGCGTACCCTCGGCGCTGTAGTAGTAGTAGTAGTAGTAGTACTGCGTACCCTCGGCGCTGTAGTAGTAGTAGTAGTAGTAGTAGTAGTAGTAGTAGTAGTAGTAGTACTGCGTACCCTCGGCGCTGTAGTGGGCTCTGAAGCCGCTGTAGTAGTAGTAGTAGTAGTAGTAGTAGTAGTAGTAGTAGTACTGCGTACCCTCGGCGCTGTAGTAGTAGTAGTAGTAGTAGTACTGCGTACCCTCGGCGCTGTAGTGGGCTCTGAAGCCGCTGTAGTAGTAGTAGTAGTAGTAGTAGTAGTATAAGTACTGCGTACCCTCGGCGCTGTAGTGGGCTCTGATGCCGCTGTAGTAGTAGTAGTAGTACTGCGTACCCTCGGCGCTGTAGTAGTAGTAGTAGTAGTAGTACTGCGTACCCTCGGCGCTGTAGTGGGCTCTGAAGCCGCTGTAGTAGTAGTAGTAGTAGCAGTAGTAGTAGTAGTAGTAGTAGTAGTAGTAGTATAAGTACCCTCAGCGCTGTAGTGGGCTCTGAAGCCGCTGTAGTAGTAGTAGTAGTAGCAGTAGTAGTAGTAGTAGTAGTAGTAGTAGTACTGCGTACCCTCGGCGCTGTAGTGGGCTCTGAAGCCGCTGTAGTAGTAGTAGTAGTAGTAGTAGTAGTAGTAGTAGTAGTACTGCGTACCCTCGGCGCTGTAGTGGGCTCTGAAGCCGCTGTAGTAGTAGTAGTAGTAGTAGTAGTAGTAGTAGTACTGCGTACCCTCGGCGCTGTAGTGGGCTCTGAAGCCGCTGTAGTAGTAGTAGTAGTAGCAGTAGTAGTAGTAGTAGTAGTAGTAGTAGTACTGCGTACCCTCGGCGCTGTAGTGGGCTCTGAAGCCGCTGTAGTAGTAGTAGTAGTAGTAGTAGTAGTAGTAGTAGTAGTAGTAGTAGTAGTAGTAGTAGTACTGCGTACCCTCGGCGCTGTAGTGGGCTCTGAAGCCGCTGTAGTAGTAGTAGTAGTAGTAGTAGTAGTAGTACTGCGTACCCTCGGCGCTGTAGTGGGCTCTGAAGCCGCTGTAGTAGTAGTAGTAGTAGTAGTAGTAGTAGTAGTAGTAGTACTGCGTACCCTCGGCGCTGTAGTAGTAGTAGTAGTAGTTGTAGTAGTAGTACTGCGTACCCTCGGCGCTGTAGTAGTAGTAGTAGTAGTAGTACTGCGTACCCTCGGCGCTGTAGTGGGCTCTGAAGCCGCTGTAGTAGTAGTAGTAGTAGTAGTAGTAGTAGTAGTAGTAGTAGTACTGCGTACCCTCGGCGCTGTAGTAGTAGTAGTAGTAGTTGTAGTAGTAGTACTGCGTACCCTCGGCGCTGTAGTAGTAGTAGTAGTAGTAGTAGTACTGCGTACCCTCGGCGCTGTAGTGGGCTCTGAAGCCGCTGTAGTAGTAGTAGTAGTAGTAGTAGTAGTACTGCGTACCCTCGGCGCTGTAGTAGTAGTAGTAGTAGTAGTAGTAGTAGTAGTACTGCGTACCCTCGGCGCTGTAGTGGGCTCTGAAGCCGCTGTAGTAGTAGTAGTAGTAGTAGTAGTAGTAGTAGTAGTAGTAGTAGTAGTAGTATAAGTACCCTCGGCGCTGTAGTGGGCTCTGAAGCCGCTGTAGTAGTAGTAGTAGTAGTAGTAGTAGTAGTAGTAGTAGTAGTAGTAGTATAAGTACCCTCGGCGCTGTAGTAGTAGTAGTAGTAGTAGTAGTAGTACTGCGTACCCTCGGCGCTGTAGTAGTAGTAGTATAAGTACTGCGTACCCTCGGCGCTGTAGTGGGCTCTGAAGCCGCTGTAGTAGTAGTAGTAGTATAAGTACCCTCGGCGCTGTAGTAGTAGTAGTAGTAGTATAAGTACTGCGTACCCTCGGCGCTGTAGTGGGCTCTGAAGCCGCTGTAGTAGTAGTAGTAGTATAAGTACCCTCGGCGCTGTAGTAGTAGTAGTAGTAGTAGTAGTACTGCGTACCCTCGGCGCTGTAGTGGGCTCTGAAGCCGCTGTAGTAGTAGTAGTAGTAGTAGTAGTAGTAGTAGTAGTAGTAGTAGTAGTAGTAGTACTGCGTACCCTCGGCGCTGTAGTGGGCTCTGAAGCCGCTGTAGTAGTAGTAGTAGTAGTAGTAGTAGTAGTAGTAGTAGTAGTAGTAGTAGTAGTATAAGTACTGCGTACCCTCGGCGCTGTAGTGGGCTCTGAAGCCGCTGTAGTAGTAGTAGTAGTAGTAGTAGTAGTAGTAGTAGTAGTAGTAGTAGTAGTAGTATAAGTACTGCGTACCCTCGGCGCTGTAGTGGGCTCTGAAGCCGCTGTACTCGTCCTCGTCCGAGAAGTCGCTGCTGAAGTTCAGTCTGAGGGAGTTCGAGCCGGACCTGATGAAGCCGTTTCCTGGAACAGACTCGGTGTCGGTGGATTCTGAGCCACAGAACAAACCCAGGAGCTCGGACTCGGACTGGACCTGGAACAAAACCAGACTCAGACCCCGGAGCTCGGACTCGGACTGGACCTGGAACAAACCCAGACTCAGACCCAGGAGCTCGGACTCGGACTGGACCTGGAACAAAACCAGACTCTGAGCCACAGAACAAACCCAGGAGCTCGGACTCGGACTGGACCTGGAACAAAACCAGGAGCTCGGACTCGGACTGGACCTGGAACAAAACCAGACTCAGACCCCGGAGCTCGGACTCGGACTGGACCTGGAACAAAACCAGACTCTGAGCCACAGAACAAACCCAGGAGCTCGGACTCGGACTGGACCTGGAACAAAACCAGACTCAGACCCAGGAGCTCGGACTCGGACTGGACCTGGAACAAAACCAGACTCAGACCCCGGAGCTCGGACTCGGACTGGACCTGGAACAAAACCAGACTCTGAGCCACAAAACAAACCCAGGAGCTCGGACTCGGACTGGACCTGGAACAAAACCAGACTCTGAGCCACAGAACAAACCCAGGAGCTCGGACTCGGACTGGACCTGGAACAAAACCAGACTCAGACCCAGGAGCTCGGACTGGACCTGGAACAAAACCAGACTCAGACCCAGGAGCTCGGACTCGGACTGGACCTGGAACAAAACCAGACTCAGACCCAGGAGCTCGGACTCGGACTGGACCTGGAACAAAACCAGACTCAGACCCAGGAGCTCGGACTCGGACTGGACCTGGAACAAAACCAGACTCAGACCCAGGAGCTCGGACTGGACCTGGAACAAAACCAGACTCAGACCCAGGAGCTCGGACTCGGACTGGACCTGGAACAAAACCAGACTCAGACCCAGGAGCTCGGACTGGACCTGGACCTGGAACAAAACCAGACTCAGACCCCGGAGCTCGGACTCGGACTGGACCTGGAACAAACCCAGACTCAGACCCAGGAGCTCGGACTGGACCTGGAACAAACCCAGACTCAGACCCAGGAGCTCGGACTCGGACTGGACCTGGAACAAACCCAGGAGCTCGGACTCGGACTGGACCTGGAACAAACCCAGACTCAGACCCGGGAGCTCGGACTCGGACTTGACCTGGAACAAAACCAGACTCAGACCCCGGAGCTCGGACTCGGACTTGACCTGGAACAAAACCAGACTCAGACCCCGGAGCTCGGACTCGGACTGGACCTGGAACAAAACCAGGAGCTCGGACTCAGACTGGACCTGGAACAAACCCAGACTCAGACCCAGGAGCTCGGACTCGGACTGGACCTGGAACAAACCCAGACTCAGACCCAGGAGCTCGGACTCGGACTGGACCTGGAACAAACCCAGACTCAGACCCAGGAGCTCGGACTCGGACTGGACCTGGAACAAAACCAGACTCAGACCCAGGAGCTCGGACTCGGACTCGAAGCCTCCAAACGCTGCCGTATCTCCTCCTCCTGTGAACACATTTGTTTTTGGAATGTCCAGATCTGCAGCTCGTTGGTCGTATCAGGCTGAACCTAAACAAAGGCCCTTGACCTCTGACCTCTGACCTCTGACCTCCGAGCAGCCGGTCACTGCCCCGAACCCGCGCTGATAAAACTGTTTAGATTCTTCTGTAATCACTCGAGCAGAGACGGAACATGAAGAGCAGACGCTGCAGGAGGAGGATACATGATGTTTGGCTTTAAATGTTAGGAATGGAAACATCTGCAGTGGACCTGATCATTTTTGTGACGTTTTTGCCACTTTTTCATCAATGTTTTCTCACTTTTTTGTCACATTTTTGTCACATTTTTGTCATTTTTTTTGTCACATTTTTGTCACATTTTTGTCATTTTTTTGTCACATTTTTGTCACATTTTTGTCATTTTTTTGTCAATTTCTTGTGACATTTTTGCCACTTTTTCATACATTTTCCATCACTTTTTTGTCAATGTTTTCTCACTTTTTTGTCACATTTCCATCATTGTTTTCGTCTCAGTTTCGTCACTATTTTCTCACCTTTTTCCCAGAAGCTTTTGGATTGGGGTAAAGCCAAACTGGAGAAAAAGTGCTCAGTTCAGGTGGGAGTTAAGGGGTTAAACATTCCTGTCAGTCTCAGCAGCAGACACATGTACAACCCGTGTGGCGGCGCTGAGGAATACGCGTGTCATTTTTGTCATTTTTTTGTCACATTTTTGTAATTTTTGCGTCAATTTTTTATCCATTTTTTGTCACATTTTTGTCATATTTTTGCAATTTTTTTGTCACATTTTAATTACATTTTAGTAGAAAAAAAATGGTCACATTTTGTCACATTTTGTCATTTTTTGCCACTTTTTCATCAATGTTTTCTCAATTTTGTCACATTTTCTCACATTTTTGTCATTTTTTTGTCACATTTAAAAAAAAAAAAAGTCACATTTTGTTGCATATTTGTAAATTTTTCGTCATTTTTTTGTATCAATTTTTTATCAAATTTTTGTAATTTTTTTTGTCAAATTTTAATCACATTTTTCTAAAAAAAAAAAGAAAAGTAACATTTTTGTCACTTTTTCGTCACTTTTTTGTCATATTTTTGTCATTTTTTGTCACATTTTGTCATATTTTGTTACATTTTTGAAAAAAAAAAAAGTCACATTTTGTTGCATATTTGTAATTTTTTCGTCAGTTTTTTTAATCAATTTTGTATCAAATTTTTGTAATTTTTTTTGTCAAATTTTAATCACATTTTTGTAAAAAAAAAAGTCACATTTTTGTCAATTTTTCGTCACTTTTTTGTCACTTTTTTTGTCATATTTTTGTCATATTTTTGTAAAAAAAAAATTGTCACATTTTGTCACATTTTTGTCTTTTTTTCGTCCATTTTTTCGTCAATTTCTTGTGACATTTTTGCCACTTTTTCATCAATTTTTCGTTTCTTTTTTGTCAATGTTTTATAAAATTTTTGTCACATTTTTGTAATCTTTTTTTTGTCACATTTTGTCACATTTTTGTCTTTTTTTGGTCAGTTTTTGGTCAATTTTTTATTTTATTTCTTGTGACATTTTTGCCACTTTTTCATCAATTTTTTTGTCACATTTCCATCCTTGTTTTCGTCCCAGTTTTGTTGCTTTCTTCCAGAAGCTTTTGGATTGGGGTAAAGCTGGAGAACATGTGCTCGGCTCAGGTGGGAGTTCAGGGGTTAAACACTCCTGTCAGCCTCAGCAGCACACACGTGTTCCTCACGCGTGCTGAGGAACACGCGTGTCGTACCGTGACGCGGTCGTACTCGCACAGGTACGACGGCTCCAGCTGGAAGTGGCTGAAGTCCAGTCTGATCCTGAAGCCCTGAGGGACGCTCAGCTCCCACACCAGCTCCAGCTGCCGCGGGTACGGCTCGGGGAAGTTCGGCGACTCCAGGGTCCCGTACATGGAGGAGAGCGCGATCATGTGACCCTCTGCGGCGGCCAATGAGAGGAGGGCGAGCAGCAGCCTGAGCACAAACATACGAGAAACATGGAATAACACAGAGTCAAAGTGCTCCCCTCAGTGGTGGAGTTCCCCAGGGTTCAATCCTTAGCTGTGGGGTCCCTCAGGGATCCATTTTGGGTCCAATCCTCTTTGCCTTATATATGCTGCCACTGGGTTGTCACTTTTTTGTCATTTTTTGTCATTTTTTTGTCATTTTTTTGTCATTTTTTGGTCACATTTTTGTCATTTTTTTGTCATTTTTTGTCACTTTTTTGTCATTTTTTTTTGTCACATTTTTGTCATTTTTTGTCATTTTTTGTCATTTTTTGTCACATTTTTGTCATTTTTTTGTCACTTTTTTGTCACTTTTTTGTCACTTTTTTGTCTTTTTTTTTTGTCACTTTTTTGTCACATTTTTGTCATTTTTTGTCATTTTTTGTCATTTTTTTGTTACTTTTTTGTCACTTTTTTGTCATTTTTTTGTTACTTTTTTGTCACTTTTTTGTCACATTTTTGTCACATTTTTGTCACATTTTTGTATTTGTTTTGGTCACATTTTTGCCATTTTTTTGTCACTTTTTTGTCATTTTTTGTCATATTTTTGTCTTTTTTTGGTCATTTTTTGGTCACATTTTTGTCACATTTTTGTCATTTTTTGTCATTTGTTTGTCATTTTTTTGTCATTTTTTTGTCATATTTTTGTCATATTTGTCATTTTTTTTCATTTTTTTTCGTCATTTTTTTTGTCACATTTTGTCACATTTTTGTAATTTTTTGGTCATTTTTGTCACATAATGTTTCCTATCAATGCTTTGCAGATGATATTCAAATATATTTGCCAATAGGCTTGTTGCACAATGTGGCTACGCTAGTTCCTCTGAGCTGAAGCTGTGGGCGCTAGTACTTCCTGTTCGTATTCATTTCCATTAAGATTAGCTCAGACCAGTGGGTTCCTGGAGGAGACGTTTATGTTTGTGAGGATCAGTGAGTTTGTCTTGAAGCTAAAGGCTAATTTAACCTCTTAACTCCCGCCTGAACCGAGAGGATATTTTTTCCTCACGTCATCAGATTTTTTTTTCCATCATTTTTGTCACTTTTTTGTCATTTTTTGATCACATTTTTTATTTTTTTTGTTGCTTTTTGGTCATTTTTTTGTCACATTTTTGTAATTTTTTGGTCACATTTTTGCCATTTTTTGGTCATTTTTTTGTGATTTTTTTGTTAATTTTTTGTGATTTTTTGGTCATTTTTTGTGATTTTTTGGTCATTTTTTGGTCACATTTTTGTCACATTTTTTGTAATTTTTGGGTCATTTTTTATCACATTTTTGTCATTTTTTGGTCACATTTTTGTCACATTTTTGTCACATTTTTGTCATTTTTTGGTCATTTTTTATCACATTTTTGTCATTTTTCGTCAATATTTTGTCAATTTCTTGTGACATTTTTGTGACATTTTTGCCACTTTTCCATCATTGTTTTCGTCGAGAAAACGTGCTCGGTTCAGGTGGGAGTTAAGCGGTTAATGCATTACACAACTTGAAATAGTGCCTTTATATATATTCTTTTATAGCATGTTAGCCTTTAGCTTCAAGACAAACTCTCAATCCTTCATGATCACAGGCGTCTCTGATCTGAACTTCCTGATTTGAACACAGTAAATGATCGTCTACCGGGAACTCACCGCCCACAACATAATCTTTAGAAAATATGATTATTATTCCAGGAAAAGAAAACAGACAGGAAGTCCAGGCGCTCACACCTTCAGGTCAGAGGAGCTAGCATAGCCACACCGTGCAACAAGCCAGTAAAACCTCCTTAACAACCTTGACAAACTGCCTGAGTGACGTCCAGTCTTGGCTAAATTCAAGTGTCCTGTCTTTGAACAAAACCAAAACAGAGATAGCGGTGTTCGGAAGTTGACCAAAAAATGACAAAAATGTGACAAAAATGTGACAAAAAAATGATCAAAAAATGACAAAAATGTGACAAAAAAATGATCAAAAAATTACAAAAATGTGACAAAATGTGACAAAAAATGAGCAAAAAATGACAAAAATGTGACAAAAATGTGATAAAAATGTGATAAAAAATGATAAAAAATGACAAAAATGTGACAAAAATGTGATAAAAATGTGATAAAAAATGATAAAAAATGACAAAAATGTGACAAAAATGTGACAAAAAAATGACCAAAAAATGACAAAAATGTGTCAAAAATGTGATAAAAAATGACCAAAAAATTACAAAATATTGACGAAAAATGACAAAAATGTGATAAAAAATGACCCAAAAATGACCAAAAATGACCAAAAAATGACCAAAAAATTACAAAAATGTGATGAAAAAAATTACAAAAATGTGACAAAAAATTTGACAAAAAAATGGCAAAAATTTGATAAAAAAAATGACAAAAATGACCAAAAAATGACCAAAAAATTACAAAAATGTGACAAAAATGTGACAAAAAATGTGACAAAAAATGTGACAAAAAATGACCAAAACATGACCAAAAAATGGCAAAAATGTGATAAAAAAATGACAAAAATGTAACAAAAAAATGACAAAAAAGTGACAAAAATGATGAAAAAAAAATCTGACGTGAGGAAAAAAGATCCTCTCGGTTCAGGCGGGAGTTAAGAGGTTAAATTAGCTTCAAGACAAACTCCCTGATCCTCACAAACATAAACGTCTCCTCCAGGAACTCACTGGTCTGAGCTCATCTTAATGGAAATGAATACGAACAGGAAGTACTAGCGCCCACAGCTTCAGCTCAGAGGAACTAGCGTAGCCACATTGTGCAACAAGCTAATTGGGCCTCTTGTTTCCTTTATCCGCCCCACTGTTAAAAATCTCGGGGTGACTTTTGATACTTGTTTCAAATTTGAAAAACACATTGGATCAGTTGTGAAAGCTTCTTCCAACTAAGACTTCTTGCGAAAATTAAGGCCTACTTGCCACAAAAAGATTTAGAGAAGGCGATCCAGGCCTTCATCACTTCAAGGTTGGATTATTGTAACTCCCTTTACACAGGGCTGGACCTGAAACCCCTCCAGCGCCTGCAGGGAGTCCAGAAGCCCGCCTGCTGACCGGCACATCACTCCCATTCTGTCCTCTTTACATTGGCTACCAGTTCCCTTTCCAATCAAGTTTAAAATTCTGCTGATTGTTTTTAAATGCAGCTAAGTATCTGTCAGAACTGCTGCAGCTCTACTGTCCTTCCAGAGCTCTGAGGTCAAACCAGCTCCTTCCACACTACAAAAAGAAAAAGAAAAATGACTTGAATTGAGGAAATGTTTCTTGTTTTGAGCGGTTTTCACTCATTTAGACACTTTTCCTGATCGGACCGAGTTTGCTTTGCTTGTTTGAGGACATTTCAGACCAGTTCTAGGGTAAATCTCGCTTGAAATAAGAAAGTTAAACTGCCAATGAGATAAGACCAATGTTCTTTCCCCATTGGCAAAGAAAATGACCTGAAATAAGGAAGAAATGTATCGAAACGAGTCAGAAACATCTCAGAACAAGTGAAATAATCCAGGACAAATGCCCAACAACTTCTTAACTTTTTGTCATTTTTCCGTCATTTTGTAATCAAATTTTTGTCATTTTTTTGTCTTTTTTTTTTTTTTGTCATTTTTTTGGTCATTTTTTGTATTTTTTGTCATTTTCGTCAAATTTTCATCACATTTTTTTTTTTTTTTTGTATTTTTTTTTCATTTTTTCGTCATTTTTTAATCTAATTTGTGTTTTTTTGTCATTTTTTGTCATTTTTTTGTCATTTTTTGTCATTTTTTAATCCAATTTTAGTCATTTTTTTGTCATTTTTTGTCATTTTTTTGTCATTTTTTTTGTCATTTTTTGTCATTTTTTGTCATTTTTTGTCATTTTTTTGTCATTTTTTTTGTCATTTTTTGTCATTTTTTGTCATTTTTTGTATTTTTTTGGTCCGTTTTTTTGTCATTTTCGTCAAATTTTCATCACATTTTTTGTATTTTTTTCATTTTTTTTCGTCATTTTTTAATCAAATTTGTGTCATTTTTTCGTCCATTTTTCATCAATTTTTTTGTCACATTTTTGTCATTTTTTTGTATTTTTTTTGTCATTTTTAAATCAATTTTTAATCTTTTTTTTTTTTCATTTTTTGGTCATTTTTTTGTTATTTTTTGTCATTTTTTGGTCCATTTTTTGTCATTTTTTAATCAATTTTTGTCATATTTTTTTTGTCATATTTTTGTCAAATTTCAATGACTGGAATTGAGGAAATGTTTCTTGTTTTGCTCAAATTGAGATGTTTATCCTGATCTAGTTGCAGTGAACGAATGACTCTTTAGGTTCATTTCATTTAGTGACGTCGTAATCATGGCCTGAAAAAGACCTGGTTTAGTTTAGATTTGTTTTAACACTGGTTAGTCCTGATTTAGTCTTTTGGGACCATCGCCCTTGTTCTGTTTCGGCCGAGTTCCTTCAACGTTGAGTTTGTGTTTTTTTGCAAATGTAAACTTCAGTAAAAGGATTCAGGTGAAGTAAACTCTGAAGGAAATCACAAGTAAACTGGAAGTACACGGTCTATATTTGAAGTACTTTGTCCAAAAGTGACTGACCTCATGACGGCTCGGTCCCTGATCCGGCCCCAAGTCCTGGTTTTGTCCTGGTCCGCTCCTGGTCCTGGTCCTGGTCCTGGTCCACTCCTGGTCCGCTCCTGGTCCAGCCCTGGTCGACTCCTGGTTTCGTCCTGGTTTAGTCCCGGTCCGCTCCTGTCCTGGTCCACTCTGGTCTGGAGCCGCTCTGAGCCTGGACTTCGCTCCTGAGTCTGACTGAGGGGCTTCTGGGGGCGGGTTCAGGGCGTTAACCTCTTAACCCCCGCCTGAACCCGGCGCCGCCTCTCTCGCTCGGCTTTACCCGAATCTAAAAGCTTCACGACAATGAGGAGGAAAAAAGAGCAACAAAAAAATCGACAAAAATGGGACAAAAAAGTAACAAAAAAGATCTGTTTGGATGAGTTTGTAGGTCTTAGCTTTCAAATGAGGCGTCGCTCTGGCCTGTAGGCTGAGAGCTTTTAGATTTGGGTAAAGCTGCTGGAGTAAGAGGGTCATTATTGATTGATTTGAACCCAAAGCGCACAGACTTTTACGCACGGGCTGCAGCGGCGCGCGTTCACCGCTGGAGGGCGCGGCGGGGCAGGTGACGGTGACGGGACTGTCCTGTTACGGGACAGGTCACGTGGGTCCCGTTACTATGGAGACGGCGGCATCGGGTTTGTACATGACACTCTGAGGCGCAGGAAGAAAACAAGACAAAAACGAAGCAAACGGGAGGAGGGGGCATGGACCTGGGGAGGACCAGGACCCGGTGAAAACCCCAGACATTTACGCCCGAGACAGAGCCTTTCCGCGGCGGTAAGGATGAGGATCCTCCGTGTCAGTATGTGAGAGCTCCACCTGCTGCCCCCGCCTGTGAGCGCTCCCCCGCTCCCCGCTCTCCGGCTCTCAGATCCCGCTCCCCGCCCCTCTCTCCGGTTCTCTGACCCCCGTTCCCCGCCCCGCTCCCCGGGTCTGACCCCAACTCTCCGGCTCTCAGACCCCGCTCCCCGGCTCTCAGACCCCCGCTCCCCGCCTCTCTCCCCGGCTCTCAGACCCCGCTCTCTCCGGCTCTCAGACCCCCGCTCCCCGGCTCTCAGACCCCCGCTCCCCGCCCCGCTCCCCGCCTCTCAGACCCCTCTCCCCGGCTCTCAGACCCCCGCTCCCCGGCTCTCAGACCCCCGCTCCCCGCCCCTCTCCCCGGCTCTCTGACCCCCGCTCTCCCCGCCCCTCAGACCCCGCTCCCCGGCTCTCGGACCCCCCTCCCTCAGTGATGGGCTCCCGGCAGAAGCGCCTCCTCTTCGCCGCCTCCGCGCTCCTGGGCCTGGGCTGCGCTCTGGCCGCGGCCGTGGGCACGGGGCTCCCGCTGTGGGTGGAGGCCGCGGTGCTTTGCCGCACCGGGGCCGAGCTCGTGAACGCCTCAGAGGCGGAGCTGCAGCAGTTCCTCGGAGCCGTGAGTTACGGCCTGTTCACCGGGAGCAGAGTCAAGCAGTGCGGGCTGGGAGGGAGGCCCACGCGCTTCTACTGTGAGTATTAGTACTATATACTTCTACTGTGAGTACTAGAACTACTATATACTTCTACTGTGAGTACTAGTACTACTATATACTTCTACTGTGAGTACTAGAACTACAGTATAACTCTACTGTGAGTACTAGAACTACTATATACTTCTACTGTGAGTACTAGAACTACTATATACTTCTACTGTGAGTATTAGTACAGTATACTTCTACTGTGAGTATTAGTACAGTATACTTCTACTGTGAGTACTATAATATACTTCTACTGTGAGTACTAGAACTGCAATATACTTCTACTGTGAGTATTAGTACAGGATACTTCTACTGTGAGTATTACAGAATACTTCTAGTACTGCAGTATATTTCTACTGTGAGTATCAGTACTATATACTTCTACTGTGAGTATTAGTACTATATACTTCTACTGTGAGTACTAGTACTGCAATATACTTCTACTGTGAGTACTAGTACAAAGCATACTTCTACTGTGAGTATTACAGAATACTTCTAGTACTGCAGTATACTTCTACTGTGAGTACTATAACTACAGTATACTTCTACTGTGAGTACTAGAACTACAGTATACTTCTACTGTGAGTACTAGAACTACAGTATACTTCTACTGTGAGTACTAGAACTACTATATACTTCTACTGTGAGTACTAGAACTACTATATACTTCTACTGTGAGTACTAGTACTACTATATACTTCTACTGTGAGTACTAGAACTACAGTATAACTCTACTGTGAGTACTAGAACTACTATATACTTCTACTGTGAGTACTAGAACTACTATATACTTCTACTGTGAGTACTAGAACTACTATATACTTCTACTGTGAGTACTAGAACTACTATATACTTCTACTGTGAGTACTAGAACTACTATATACTTCTACTGTGAGTACTAGAACTACTATATACTTCTACTGTGAGTACTAGAACTACTATATACTTCTACTGTGAGTATTAGAACTACTATATACTTCTACTGTGAGTACTAGAACTACTATATACTTCTACTGTGAGTACTAGAACTACAGTATACTTCTACTGTGAGTACTAGAACTACTATATACTTCTACTGTGAGTACTAGAACTACTATATACTTCTACTGTGAGTACTAGTACTACAGTATACTTCTACTGTGAGTACTAGAACTACTATATACTTCTACTGTGAGTACTAGAACTACTATATACTTCTACTGTGAGTACTAGAACTACTATATACTTCTACTGTGAGTACTAGAACTACTATATACTTCTACTGTGAGTACTAGAACTACTATATACTTCTACTGTGAGTACTAGAACTACAGTATACTTCTACTGTGAGTACTAGTACTACAGTATACTTCTACTGTGAGTACTAGAACTACTATATACTTCTACTGTGAGTACTAGAACTACAGTATACTTCTACTGTGAGTACTAGAACTACTATATACTTCTACTGTGAGTACTAGTACTACAGTATACTTCTACTGTGAGTACTAGAACTACTATATACTTCTACTGTGAGTACTAGAACTACTATATACTTCTACTGTGAGTACTAGAACTACTATATACTTCTACTGTGAGTAATAGAACTACTATATACTTCTACTGTGAGTACTAGAACTACTATATACTTCTACTGTGAGTACTAGAACTACAGTATACTTCTACTGTGAGTACTAGAACTACTATATACTTCTACTGTGAGTATTAGAACTACTATATACTTCTACTGTGAGTACTAGAACTACTATATACTTCTACTGTGAGTACTAGAACTACAGTATACTTCTACTGTGAGTACTAGAACTACTATATACTTCTACTGTGAGTACTAGAACTACTATATACTTCTACTGTGAGTACTAGTACTACAGTATACTTCTACTGTGAGTACTAGAACTACAGTATACTTCTACTGTGAGTATTACTACTGTATTACTTGTATACTTCTACTGTATTAGTACACAGACACACCTGATTGTACCCTTGAGCTCATTTCCATCCGTCGTCCCCCCATGTGCCCCCCCATGTGCCCCCCCATGTCCCCCCCCATGTCCCCCCCATGTCCCCCCCCCCATGTCCCCCCCATGTCCCCCCCCCATGTGCCCCCCCATGTCCCCCCCCATGTCCCCCCCCATGTGCCCCCCATGTGTCCCCCCATGTGCCCCCCATGTCCCCCCCATGTCCCCCCCCCATGTGCCCCCCCATGTCCCCCCCCATGTCCCCCCCCATGTGCCCCCCCCATGTCCCCCCCCATGTCCCCCCCCATGTGCCCCCCCCATGTCCCCCCCCATGTGCCCCCCCCATGTCCCCCCCCATGTCCCCCCCCCATGTGCCCCCCCATGTCCCCCCCCCATGTGCCCCCCCATGTCCCCCCCCCATGTGCCCCCCCATGTCCCCCCCCATGTCCCCCCCCATGTGCCCCCCATGTGTCCCCCCATGTGCCCCCCATGTGCCCCCCCCATTGTGCATGTTTTGGGCGGTGGGAGGAGCGCTGCTGCTGCAGAGGAGCCTCACACTAATGAGGCTGGAGCTGTTTCACGGGTCAATGAACCTTCACTGGGACATTCATCAGACCCCCCCCCTTCCTCCCCCCTCCCTCCCCCCCTCCCCCACCTCCCCCCTTCTAATGAGGCGCTACACTGGTCTCTGATCCCGCCTCCTCGTCCCCGTGCTGGTCTTTTAGATTAATCTGTGTTTTATTGTTTATTTTTTGTCATTTTATTGTCATTTTTTCAATTCACAAGAAATTCACAAAAAATTGACAAAAAAAAATAAAAAAAATGTGACAAAAAACAGAAATTTGACAAAAATGCGACAAAAAAATGACAAAAAAATGACAAAAAATTGATTAAAAAATGAAGAAAAAATGTCAAAACATTTATTTATTTTTTCCTTTTTTTTCATACTTTTGTCACATTTTGTCATATTTTTGTCCATTTTTTATCAATTTAAAAAAAAAAAGAATATTTTTTGTCACATTTTTATATTTATTTATCTGTGTTTTAGTTTTCCCGGAGCTCCTCCCTCAGATCCCGCCTCTTCGTCTCGGTGCTGGTCGTGTATATTTATTTGTCTGTGGTTTATTGTCAATTTTTTGTCATTTTTTGTCATTTTTTAGTCATTTTTTGTCACATTTTTGTTATTTTTTTCGTCAAATTTTTGTCAAATTGTTGTGAAATTTTTGTCCAATTTTTTGTCAATTCTTTTTCATTTTTTTTTCATTTTTTTTTCATTCTTTTGTCACATTTTGTCACATTTTGTCATTTTTTGGTCATTTTTTTGTAAAATATTTTGTAATTTTTTTTGTCACATTTTGTCATATTTTTATCAATTTTTTATCAATTTTTTATCAATTTTTTTAATCATTTTTTTATCAATTTTAAAAAAAAAATTAATATTTTTTGTCACATTTTTATATTTATTTATCTGTGTTTTAGTTTTACTCTGATCCCGCCTCCTCGTCCCCGTGCTGGTCTTTTATGTTTATTTGTCTCTGTTTTAGTTTTCCTGGAGCTCCTCCCTCAGATCCCGCCTCCTCGTCTCGGTTTCTGGTCTTTTATATTTATTTGTTTCTGGTCTAGTTTTCCCGGAGCTCCTCCCTCTGATCCCGCCTCCTCGTCTCGGTTTCTGGTCTTTTATATTTATTTGTTTCTGTTTTAGTTTTCCCGGAGCTCCTCCCTCTGATCCCGCCTCCTGGTCTCGGTTTCTGGTCTTTTATATTTATTTGTTTCTGTTTTAGTTTTCCCGGAGCTCCTCCCTCAGATCCCGCCTCCTCGTCTCAGTTTCTGGTCTTTTATGTTTATTTGTCTCTGGTTTAGTTTTCCCGGAGCTCCTCCCTCAGATCCCGCCTCCTCGTCTCGGTTTCTGGTCTTTTATGTTTATTTGTCTGTGGTTTAGTTTTCCCGTAGCTCCTCCCTCAGATCCCGCCTCCTCGTCTCGGTTTCTGGTCTTTTATATTTATTTGTCTGTGGTTTAGTTTTCCCAGAGCTCCTCCCTCTGATCCCGCCTCCTCGTCCCTTGTCTCTGGTTTAGTTTTCCCGGAGCTCCTCCCTCAGATCCCGCCTCCTCGTCTCGGTTTCTGGTTTAGTTTTCCCGGAGCTCCTCCCTCTGATCCCGCCTCCTCGTCTCGGTTTCTGGTTTAGTTTTCCCGGAGCTCCTCCCTCAGATCCCGGCCGGCCTCCACGTCTCGGTGCTGATCTTCTGCTGCTCCGTCGTCCTCTTCTCGTCTCTGGGCAGCGGCTTCTTCTTCTACAACGCCTTCGGCCGCCCGTACCACACCCTCCACGGACCGCCCGGCCTGTACCTGTGGACCGCCCTCAGCTGTGAGTGTGTGACCTCATTATTTGAAAGCTAAGACCACGTTCCTGACCCGGTTCCACCTCTGGTCTCCAGGCGGCTGCAGCTTCCTGGTGCTGGTGCTCTTCGCCTGCGAGGTGAAGATCCGCAGGGTCTCCGAGCGCATCGCCAACTTCCAGGTGACAAAAATGACCCAAAAATGACAAAAAAATGAAAAATGTGACAAAAAAATGACAAAAAAATGACAAAAAAATGACAAAAAAATGACAAAAAAATGACAAAAAAATGACAAAAAAATGACAAAAAATGACAAAAATGTGACAAAAAAATGACAAAAAAATGACAAAAAAATGACAAAAATGTGACAAAAAAATGACAAAAAAATGACAAATGTGACAAAAAAAGGACAAAAACAAAACAAAAAAATGACCAAAAAATGACTTAAATGTGACAAAAAAATGACAAAAAAATGACAAAAAAATGACAAAAAAATGACAAAAATGTAACAAAAAAATGACAAAAACATTTTTGTGACATTTTTGTCATTTTTTGTCACATTTTTGTCATTTTTTTGTCAATTTTTTGTCATTTTTTTGTCATTTTTTGTCACATTTTTTATCATTTTTTTGTTACATTTTTGTCATTTTTTTGTCATTTTTTTGTTACATTTTTGTCATTTTTTTGTCATTTTTTTGTTATTTTTTGTCATTTTTTTGTCATTTTTTGTCACATTTTTATCATTTTTTGTCACATTTTTGTCATTTTTTTGTCATTTTTTGTCATTTTTTTGTCTTTTTTAGTCATTTTTTTGTCATTTTTTTGTTATTTTTTTGTTATTTTTTTGTCACATTTTTGTCATTTTTTTGTCATTTTTTTGTCATTTTTTTGTCATTTTTTTGTCATTTTTTTGTCATTTTTTTGTATTTTTTTTGTATTTTTTTTGTCACATTTTTGTCATTTTTTCATGAATTTTTTCTTCATTTTTTAATCATTTTTTGTCATTTTTTTTGTCATTTTTTGTCAATTTTGTCAATTTTGTCAATTTCTTTTGTCATTTTTTTGTCATTTTTTTGTCATTTTTTTGTGGCTAAAAATGGTCAAAAAAATGACAAAAAAATGACAAAAAATGACAAAAAAACGACAAAAAAATGACAAAAAATTGACAAAAATATTTAAAAAATGACAAAAAATGATTAAAAAATGACAAAAATGTGACAAAAAATGACAAAAAAAATGACAAAAAAATGACAAAAAAATGACAAAAAATGACAAAAAAATGACTAAAATGTGTCAAAAAAATGACAAAAATGTGACAAAAAAAAGACAAAAAAATGTGACAAAAAAATAACAAAAAAATGACTAAAATGTGACATCGCCAACTTCCAGGAGGCCACGTTCGTTTTCCAGACGTACAGCGAGCGCTACGACCGCTGCTACTGGCTCTTCCTCCTCGTCTTCTTCGTCCAAGGCCTGGTCCTGGGCCTGATCCGGGTCGCCGGGATCGAGTTCCCGTTCGGCGCCCAGAAACCCACGGACGCGCAGACGGGAGCGGCGGACCTCATGTACTGAGGAAACTTCCATCTTAAAAGAGACAAACGGCTTCAAACTGCTCGAATAAAGGTTCTTTGTGTTGAATTTGAGTCTGTTTGGATGAATCTAAGATAAAGATACACAATTTAAAAAAAAATAAAGATACAAATTTTTGTCATTTTTTTGTCATTTTTTTGTCACATTTTTGTCATTTTTTCATGAATTTTTTCTTCATTTTTTAATCTTTTTTTTGTCTTTTTTTTGTCACATTTTGTCAATTTTTTTCTCTTTTTTTTGTCATTTCTTTGTGACTAAAATGTGACAAAAAATTGACAAAAAATGACAAAAAAAATTGACAAAATTGACAAAAATGTGACAAAAAAGTGAGAAACATTGATGTAAAAGTGGCAAAAATGTCACAAAAATGTCACAAGAAATTCACAAAAATTTGTCAAAAAAATGAAAAATGTGTCAAAAAAATGACAAAAAAATGACAAAAAAAGACAAAAAAATGACAAAAAATGACAAAATAATGACAAAAAAATGACAAAAAAATGACAAAAATGTGTCAAAAAAATGACAAAAATGTGACAAAAAAGTGAGAAAACATTGATATAAAAGTGGCAAAAATGTCACAAAAAATTCACAAGAAATTCACAAAAAATGGTCAAAAAAAATGAAAAAAATTGATGAAAAAAGGTCAAAAATTTGACAAAAATGTGACAACAAAGTGAAAAAAAAAATTGATGTAAAAGTGGCAAAAATGTCACAAAAAATTCACAAAAAATGGTCAAAAAAATGAAAAAAATGTGACAAAAAAAACACAAATTTGACAAAATGTGACAAAAAAATTACAAAAAATTACAAAAAAATTACAAAAACTTGATGAAAAAATGTCAAAAATTTGACAAAAATATGACAAAAATCAAAATAAAATGACAAAAAAATACACCAATTTGACAAAAATTGACAAAATGTTAAAAAAAATGAAGAAAAAATTGATGAAAAAATGAAAAAAAATGGGTCGATGTAGAGATTTTTTGTGAGTTTCTCCAAAGACCGCGGCCAAAGTAAAGCACGACACTGGAAAAATGCCCTTCTTAAATGAGACAAACGACTTCAAACTGCTTGAATAAAGGTTCTTTGTGTTGAATTTGAGTCTGTTTGGATTCATCTAAGGTAAAGATACAAATGCTGATGCCAACGGGACGAGCATGAAACCCACTTTGAACTTTTACCTTTAACCTCTTAACTCCCGCCTGAACCGAGCACATTTTCTCCAGTTTGGCTTTACCCCAATCCAAAAGCTTCTGGGAAAAAGGTGAGAAAATAGCAACAAAACTGAGACGAAAACAATGATGGAAATGTGAGAAAAAGTGAGAAAACATTGATGGAAAAGTGGCAAAAATGTTTCAAGAAATTCACAAAAAATTGACAAAAAATGACAAAAATGTGACAAAAAATAAAAAAAAATAAAAAAAAAATGTGACAAAAAATGACGAAAAATGACAAGAAATGACAAAAAATCACAATAAAAGGACAAAAAATTGATAAAAATGACAAAAAATTGATTAAAAAAAATGAAAGAAAAAATGGATGAAAAAGTGGCAAAAATGTCACAGTCAAAAGTCAAAAGACTTAAACTAAAACTAGATTAAAATATGTCGTCAAAATTAACACTGTTTAGATGAAAACAGAAAACGACAGTAAACCTGCGACGCCTTTTCCTCATGTTTTTCTCACCTGCAGAGTCTCGTTTCTGGCTCGTTTTTATTCATAATTAGCCACGAAACTCCCCTCGTCTTGAACTGTTTGTTTTCACGGCTTCATTCTAACCTTTGAAATGTGCGTCATGTAGATAAAACTTTACTCCGTGATGAATAAACAGAGGCGACACTTTCACTCATGGTTTTGTCTTTTTGTTTTGCATATTTTCATCTCAGACATTTGTGGGAAGAACCGTCTCATCATCAGTGGAGTGAACGTCAGTGCGGTTTTAGATAGAAATAAATTATGTAGAAACACTGCTGTTCTTCACAAAGTATAATAATTCTTAAATCGTGAATATTTAAGGGTCTTATACTGCGCTTTAATACTGCCTCACTTACTTTACTGCTCAGAAGTTTGGGGAAACACATACAAGACAACAACTCAACCGCTGATAAAAATACAAAAAATCTATAAGAATAATAGATAAAACGCATTGTAGAGAAGATACAAATCAACTGTTTATAAAATCAAAACTGTTAAAATTACAAGATCTCATTTAACTTAAAAAACAGTAGTACCTGTGTTATTTATTCTAGTTTATGGATTAAAGTATAATAATCCATAAGATTATGGATTATTATACTTGACAAAAAAATGACCAAAAAAAAGACAAAAAAAATGACAAAAATGTAACAAAAAAATGACAAAAATGTGACAAAAAAGTAAAAAAAATTACAAAAATGTGACAAAAATGTGACAAAAAAATGTGACAAAAAAATGTGACAAAAAAATGACAAAAAAATGACAAAAAATGACAAAAATATGACAAAAAAATGACTAAAAAATGACTAAAAAATGACAAAAAAAATGACAAAAAATGTGACAAAAAAGTAAAAAAAATGACAAAAAAATGACAAAAATGTGACAAAAAAGTTAAAAAAAAATGACAAAAATGTGACAAAAAATGACAAAAAAATGAGAATAAGAAAAATAAATAAAACGCATTGTAGAGAACATACAAATGAACTATTTATAAAATCAAAACTATTAAAATTACAAGATCTCATCTAACTTAAAAAAAACAGTAGTACCTGTGTTTATTCTAGCTTAGGGCTTAAATAATACCTGCAAATCAGACCTTTTATGTTTTGTCTACTTTTTGTATTTGAAGAAAGGGGCATTAGCATAAGCCTTGTCTTCATCGTGCTCCTTTTCAATCATGTATATAAATAAAAGAAATCATGTATAGTTGTTGAAATGTGAAAACATGTAACTAACATGACTGAAATGAATAAAAAAGTAAATAAAAATAAATAAATAAAGATCCAATGCACTGTAAAAATCAACACTGTAACTGAACCCAGGACATGAAGTAGAAATGTGAGAGCACTTTCCAAACACGCACAGTTTATTTTCACAGTTTTAAACTTTAAATTGTGTGTAAAGGTCCAAAATAAAAAAAACAGGTCCTTTAACAGTATCTTCCGGTGTCCCCCAGGGTTCGATCCTTGGGCCACTTCTTTTTATTATTTACATAAATGATTTAGACCAGTGGTTCTCAACCTTTTGGAGCCGCGACCCCCATTATAACAGTTAAAGGGGTTCGTGGGTCACACCATGAGAAAGAGGAACATTAGCCGACATCAGGGGGAGGTCGATTTTCTTCATTGTAAAAAGACCGAGGGCCGGACCCCAAAGTAAAGCACCGTTTTCTACAAATGCCAGCATTGTCTGTACATGATTATGGCCGTACTTAAACAACATCAGGTATCGGGAAAAAAAGTTTAGGTTCTGCTGATCTAAAGCAGGTACCGAGAAAAAAAAACAGGCTTTGAAACTGTTAGTCCAGGGATAACATTAAAGGAAGACACTTAGTTGTTTCAGCTCAAATCAAATGATTTCTTTTTCCCCATTTCACCCAATCTTTTTTTCTTTCTTATTTTTCCCAAGTTTTCGCAATTGTCTTTTCCGTCTTACTAATTTTCCCAAATTGATTCCCTATTTTTGCCCTATTTTTTCCCCCAAAACAATTTTAACACGATTTTCCCTTATTTTTAGCCACATTTTCCTTCCATACATGATGGTTCTGTTTTCTGGTTCTAGACGCCGGAATATTTTAATATAGATATGGAATAAAGCATCGTACCAGCCCTATGACCTAAGTGGGCTCCGCTTCACGTCGGGGTCCGGTTCGCCCTGAAGGTGCTTATTTTCCCGATAATGACCAGCGTTCTAAACATTATCCGCTTATTATTCGGCCATTTGCAACTGAACACACAACATAAACTTCCTACACTTTTATGAAGGTCAAAAGGTTTATTTAATGACTTCCACGACAAATAGTTCCCAAAAGTTTGCGCGTTGCTCGGCAACGTTTGGCTAGGCTAGAAGCAGCAAGGCTAGCAGCTAGCCTAGCTACTTAGCTGAAGGCGCAGGTGGAGGAATGGTGGTGAATCTCTGGGTAAGTTGAAAGTCAGACTCACGATTCCCCGACTTCTCTCTCAGTGACGGGACAGATAGTGTCGCTGCTACGTACGTGTGGAGTGATATGAAAGCACGAACTCCGTTGCCGTTGGCAGCGGAGTTATTTTTCTCAGAGGTCCTTTATCAGAAAATAATGACCGGGAGAACGTTGGGAAATCCCATTCAAATCAACGGAGCTTCTGCTTACGTTGTGAAGAGCCGTATGATAAATACAGATACGACCAAATCCATGGTGTTCTCACACAGAAAATCATCTTCTCAGAGCGAGCTCCATCATTTCAAACGAGGGGCATCACATCCAACTGGTAACTGAACATAAATATCTTGGGATTTTAATTGATGATTGTTTATCTTTTAAGCCCCATGTTAAAAAACCGAGACACCGATTAAAATTAAAACTCGGGTTCTACTTTCGTGTTAAAGCAGTACTAAGTAACTCTTCCCCCTAGAGGCCATCAGCGCAACTGCAGGTGTCGTAGCGAGTTACGATTTTTTTACTTATTAATTGTCTTGGAGAGTAAATCCTACGCTGACAGGAAAGGTGAAGGGACAGAGGGTTACTGTGCATCCAATTATACAATGGAAATATATTTTTTCACTCAAACTTTGCTGTAAATACTGTTTAAAGTGACGCTACCCCACAGCTAGCTTTGCCCGTTAGCATGTTAGCTTCTTCTTCGTGATTCCATTAGTGTGTATTGCTTTCTCCGGACCGGGGGCAGTGAAGTTGCAAACATGGTTTTCTGTCCAGAGACACCAGGGGGCGATGAAAGACCCTCCAATCATCCCATAAACACCTGTATTACCCCCACAGGGACTACGGGGAGGGTTTATTCAGGTAAACACGTTACTTAGTGCTGCTTTAAGTCTTGCTTATCATAGAAAGAAACTTGTGATGCTGCTTTCATGCCTGTTTGGGACTCTTGGTATTAATGCCTCCACAGATTCTTTGTGTGGCATTATCAGTTTTATGTATGCCTTTTATTCTAATAAAACTTGATGTATTTTAAAATAAATATTGGACAGCAGATGGCGCCAGTGCGTAAAAGGTATAAAAGCCCACCCTGGTTCACAGCACTTCCTCTGTCTCCTCCCTGGCATCCCCCGGCTGGTTGGTCCAGGTAGCTACACTGGAAAAAATGCCATCTTATCTTAGAAAAATAGCTTGATTTGTGCTTGAAATAAGACTTTTGATGCTGATTTTGACTAGGTTTCGACTCGTCTTGAAATAAGACTGCCAATGGAACAAGCATTAATTTGCTCAAAATAAGACAAATTAACTTGAACGCTTAAAATAAGACAAAAAAAAAAACCCTGAAATGAGACAAAATGGTCAAAGACAAGAAAAATCGGTCTAGTTCCATTGGCAATCTTGTTTCAAGACGAGTCAAAACCGTATCAAAAGCAGCATTAAAAGTCTTATTTGAAGCACTTTTAAGTCATTTTTGTCTCAGATAAGATGTCATTTTTTCCAGTGTATGGTTTATTCGTCCTCTTTTCAATGTTGGTTTAGCCGCTAACGTAGCTTTAAGATTCACGCGCACCACCTTCATTTGTTGTTTAATTTGTTGTTTATTAATGGAAAGCATCTCATTTTCACAAAACAGTCAGACAGAAAACAGAAATGGCACTAACAGCAGCGTGCACAGTTTACAAGCAACAAGCAAGCAAGTTCGAACCACTTCAGTTAAACGGACATGATGTTGAGCAAGTGGACTTATTCAAATATCTAGCAACAATTTTGGACAATTCTTTCACATTTAACGAACATGTTGACTGTGTTTACGAGAAAGCTCAGCAAAGGCTTTTCCTGCTGCGTCGCTGAGAGGTTTTGAAGTCAGTGACCAGATCTTATCAATTATTTGTCAAAAACAAAGCTAAACTTGGCAGAGTTGTTAAACAGGGCAGTAAAATAACAGGCCAAGAACAAACCAGTTTATCTCAGCGTTAGAGTAAAGCAGTCGTGTCTGTATTAAGATCACAGATGACGATCCGCTGTCCCGTCACTTTGAGCTCCTTCCATCAGGGCAGAGACAGACTTCCTTGTGCCAAGAAAAATGGGAACTCTTTTGTTCCCTTTGCCATCAAGGAGCTGAATAAGTTGTAAGTATTAATGTCGTTCAGTCGGTCTGTTCCTTTGTCCTCTCCTTTAATGAAGTGGACCTGCTGCTGCTGTGTCTGCAGTGAACTGATTTTATAATGAACTGATTTTATAATGAACTGATTTTATAATGAACTGATTTTATTATGAACTGATTTTATAATGAACTGATTTTATAATGAACTGATTTTATTATGAACTGATTTTATAATGAACTGACTTTATAATGAACTGATTTTATTATGAACTGATTTTATTATGAACTGATTTTATAATGAACTGATTTTATAATGAACTGATTTTATTATGAACTGACTTTATAATGAACTGATTTTATAATGAACTGATTTTATAATGAACTGATTTTATAATGAACTGATTTTATTATGAACTGATTTTATAATGAACTGATTTTATAATGAACTGATTTTATTATGAACTGATTTTATAATGAACTGATTTTATAATGAACTGATTTTATAATGAACTGACTTTATTATGAACTGATTTTATTATGAACTAACTTTATAATGAACTGATTTTATAATGAACTGATTTTATTATGAACTGACTTTATAATGAACTGACTTTATTATGAACTGATTTTATAATGAACTGACTTTATAATGAACTGATTTTATAATGAACTGACTTTATAATGAACTGACTTTATAATGAACTGATTTTATTATGAACTGACTTTATAATGAACTGACTTTATAATGAACTGACTTTATGAACTGATTTTATTATGAACTGATTTTATTATGAACTGACTTTATTATGAACTGATTTTATAATGAACTGATTTTATAATGAACTGACTTTATAATGAACTGATTTTATTATGAACTGATTTTATAATGAACTGACTTTATGAACTGATTTTATTATGAACTGATTTTATTATGAACTGACTTTATTATGAACTGATTTTATTATGAACTGACTTTATAATGAACTGACTTTATAATGAACTTTTATTATGAACTGATTTTATTATGAACTGATTTTATTATGAACTGATTTTATTATGAACTGATTTTATAATGAACTTTTATTATGAACTGATTTTATTATGAACTGATTTTATTATGAACTGATTTTATAATGAACTTTTATTATGAACTGATTTTATTATGAACTGACTTTATAATGAACTGACTTTATAATGAACTTTTATTATGAACTGATTTTATTATGAACTGATTTTATAATGAACTGACTTTATAATGAACTGATTTTATAATGAACTGATTTTATTATGAACTGACTTTATAATGAACTGACTTTATGAACTGATTTTATTATGAACTGATTTTATTATGAACTGATTTTATTATGAACTGATTTTATTATGAACTGATTTTATTATGAACTGATTTTATTATGAACTGACTTTATAATGAACTGACTTTATAATGAACTTTTATTATGAACTGATTTTATTATGAACTGATTTTATTATGAACTGATTTTATTATGAACTGATTTTATAATGAACTGATTTTATTATGAACTGATTTTATAATGAACTGATTTTATAATGAACTGATTTTATTATGAACTGATTTTATAATGAACTGATTTTATTATGAACTGATTTTT
Organism: Gobius niger; assembly: GCF_951799975.1. Taxonomy (NCBI): domain Eukaryota; kingdom Metazoa; phylum Chordata; class Actinopteri; order Gobiiformes; family Gobiidae; genus Gobius; species Gobius niger. The sequence goes on along the minus strand of NC_136852.1, from coordinate 978,829 downwards.
ATAATGAACTGATTTTATAATGAACTGATTTTATTATGAACTGATTTTTATAATGAACTGATTTTATAATGAACTGATTTTATAATGAACTGACTTTATAATGAACTGACTTTATAATGAACTGATTTTATTATGAACTGACTTTATAATGAACTGACTTTATTATGAACTGACTTTATTATGAACTGATTTTATAATGAACTGACTTTATTATGAACTGACTTTATAATGAACTGATTTTATAATGAACTGATTTTATAATGAACTGACTTTATTATGAACTGATTTTATAATGAACTGACTTTATAATGAACTGACTTTATTATGAACTGATTTTATAATGAACTGACTTTATAATGAACTGACTTTATTATGAACTGATTTTATAATGAACTGACTTTATAATGAACTGACTTTATAATGAACTGATTTTTATAATGAACTGACTTTATAATGAACTGATTTTATAATGAACTGATTTTATAATGAACTGATTTTATCATGAACTGAACAGCAACAAAAAACAATAATAAAAATAATAAAAAATAACAAAAATAAAAAATAAAAAGAAGATTTTAAAACAGAGACAAGGATTCTTAAGATAGATAAATAAAGATGCTCTCTCACGGCTCTCTCGGTGTGTTTGGTCGGGGGTCTGCTGGGAGGCGATCGAAGCACCGCGGCGGCCGAGTCGGGCTGGAGTCGGGCTGGAGACGGGCGTGCGACGGTAAGGTTGGCTCGACGTTAGCCCTGTTCAGAACTGCTCCGTAGCTAACCTCTTTATTTACGTTTAGCTGGACCATCTGCTGCGGTCTTGTTTCTTGTCTTGCTTCCTGTTTCGTTTTGTTTGTACGAACTGAAAAGCTAGTGTGACCTAAAGAAAAGACTGTGAACCGACTGACACCTAAAGTGTGCACTGCAAATTTTAAATCTTATTTTTAGTCATGCTAGATTATTTCACTAACTTTTAGAGTTATTCACTTATTTTAAGCCATCGACTTTGCATTATAGTCTTGTTTTTAGCACAGACCTTTATTATTTGTCTTATTTAGTTCAGAAATCTTAAATCAGTTTTTTTAGGAGTTAAAATAAGATATTGTTTGTTTCAACGTTGAAAATCGTGATTAGAGATTTTTGGAGCGTAAAAAAAGACTTAATTCAAGGATGAGTGTTTGGCACTAGATTTATTTTAGAAAGTCAGTCAGTCAGGAGAAACCTACAACTACTCTGCAATATATTATTCGCTCTAAAAATAATCACACCATTATCCACATCACGCACGACAACACAAGTCTTTCATTTCAGTTCAGTTTATTTTGAAAGATTTTCCTCCCAATATCTACCAGACGTCATTTGATTAGTTTGGAATTAATGCTGTAAGAAACACGATACATTCGGCAGCACTGGTCAAGCACAAAGCCAGTATCAGCACTCTGCCCTCCACCAGAAATCAGGACAAAAAAAGGTGAAATCGAACTCAATTCAAGTTTTAAATTGCCACACTATTCTCCATCAACTCTGGATCCAGATACTTGTACGGCAGGTCCAGATTTGTGTTCCGTTTGCCAATAGCTGCACCTAACTCTTTCAGTTCTTCTCCAAACTTCTTGATCAGGTCGAGGGGAACCTCCTCACAGAACAGTTCTTCTGGGTACCAGCCAAGAGGATACTGAGAGAACAGCATAAAAAAGTCATTAAACCAATCACACAACAGTAGCTCAGAGTAGTAAAAGTCACTTACGACGTCGTTGTACTGTTCGCTGAGGAGCCAGAGAATGGCCAGGATGTTCACGGTGGCGTTGACGTCAGGGAGCGTTTGCAGAAAGATGTGCTCGTTGGCTCCGCCCTTGACGGTGGGCGGGGCGCGTTGTAAGGTGGGCGGGAAGTTGGGCATCCAGTTCCCAATGTCCAACTGCAAAGCATCGAAATCAGTAACAGAGTTTCAATGTAACAGTTTAATAGTTGGTGCCTCCTGAGTTTCTCTGCTCCGCCTGTATGCTCAGACTTCGGCTCAGACTTCGGCTCAGACTTCGGCTCAGACTTCGGCTCAGACTTCGGCTCAGACCTCGGCTCAGACCTCGGCTCAGACCTCGGCTCAGACTTCGGCTCAGACTTCGGCTCAGACTTCGGCTCAGACTTCGGCTCAGACTTCGGCTCAGACTTCAGCTCAGACTTCAGTCAGACTTCAGCTCAGACTTCAGTCAGACTTCAGCTCAGACTTCAGTTCAGACTTCAGCTCAGACTTCAGCTCAGACTTCAGTCAGACTTCAGCTCAGACTTCAGCTCAGACTTCAGCTCAGACTTCAGCTCAGACTTCAGTTCAGACTTCAGCTCAGACTTCAGCTCAGACTTCAGCTCAGACTTCAGTCAGACTTCGGCTCAGACTTCAGCTCAGACTTCAGCTCAGACTTCAGTCAGACTTCGGCTCAGACTTCGGCTCAGACTTCAGCTCAGACTTCGGCTCAGACTTCGGCTCAGACTTCGGCTCAGACTTCAGCTCAGACTTCAGCTCAGACTTCAGCTCAGACTTCAGTCAGACTTCGGCTCAGACTTCAGCTCAGACTTCAGCTCAGACTTCAGCTCAGACTTCAGCTCAGACTTCAGTCAGACTTCAGTTCAGACTTCGGCTCAGACTTCGGCTCAGACTTCGGCTCAGACTTCGGCTCAGACTTCGGCTCAGACTTCGGCTCAGACTTCGGCTCAGACTTCAGCTCAGACTTCAGCTCAGACTTCAGCTCAGACTTCAGTTCAGACTTCGGCTCAGACTTGTCTCTCTCGCCGCTGTGAGCACAGGCTCCAGAGAACACAACATGACACTAATGTTGATTCAGGATCTGAACTGAAGTTTGCAGAGATACTCAGATACTCCCATGTGTGTTTTGTATCCTCGCTCACACTGTGGACGGTGTATTTTATTTGTATTTTTTAACTCTGCATGTTTGTGGTTTTGGTGTGAGAGAGACACAGGGCGGGGTGGAGAGGAGGCGGGTGTGACCGGGGGTTTGCGTGGACGTGGAGGGCGGGAAACGGTCACCCATGAGTTCATTAGCGCATTTCACACCTTTCAGGATGAAACACTGTCACGACAACGCAAACAACGAGCTGGTGCACGATACACCGTCTTTTCTTACACAAATGTCTCCTTTTACAAGACACTGAAGGACTAAACAGATCGTTTCGTTACCAGAGGAAAACCGTATGTGGGCGTTTGCAGATATACAAGGTAGTTCACATCATCACCTGTCCATTGTTGACCGCTGAGTGCTGGGCGGAGCAGGTGAAAATGACCATAGTGACAAACTTCACCAGTTCATCCACTGCACTGAAGCTCTGGGGGATTCCTAAAACATCACGACTTTCATTATAAACCTCATTATTGTCCAACTGTTTGGTAAAGAACTGGGTTTACCAAATGACTCACCTGATTCTTTGCGAGACAGAAATCCATGTTCAAACACATCCTTGATGAAGTTCTGCAGCTCCGAGTCCTTTTGGACGTCGCTGTCGCTCTTGTAGTAGTTGGTCAAGATGCCGCTCACAAACCTTAAAAGATCATCATTTCACAGTCACATGTGTCTCTGTTGCAGCAGTAGAACGAACAGCCTCCTCAGAATCCTTTGTACCTGTGTATGATGTCCCACAGCCGGAGCCCGTCGTCTCTGTAGTAGTATTTGGGCACTGACTCGACCCCTCTGTCCTTAATGTCCTCTGGGAGACAGAGGGAGCGGTAGGTCAGTGAGGACAGCGCACCCTGCAGGATGGAGACCACACCCTCACCACCAGCGGCTGCATACTGAGACAGAAGTTTGATTGTTTTTAATCATCATTGTGCATTAGGGACATACTATCTATGAAATGATGGCTTACCTTTGTCAAAACCCCTTCAGAACCCACCTCTTCTGAAATGAGTTGTTTTCTCGCCAAAGTGTTGATGACAAAGGTGTAACGAGTGTGAGGAAGAAGGAGCTGAAAAAAAGATTAGACAATTTAAATGATGATCAGAAACATGCAGCCGTGCCTTACATCTTTGTTTACTCCAAGGAGATATATTTTAACGGCCACAAAATGACTTTGTTTTAGGGACGATCCCATGGCAGCGTGTTCAGAGATTGATGCGCCTTAACTCCCACCTGAACCGAGCACATTTTCTCCAGTTTGGCTTTACCCCAATACAAAAGCTTCTTGAAAAAAAGCTGTGAAAATAGCAACAAAACTGAGACAAAAACTATGATGGAAGTGTGACAAAAAAGTGAGAAAAATATGATAAAAATGTGACCAAAAAATGTGACCAAAAAATGACAAAAAATGTGACAAACAATGACCAAAAAAATGACAAAAAAGTTACAAAAATGAGTTGAATACCCAACAAAAAATGATGCAAAAAAAAATCTGATGACGTGAGGAAAAAGATCCTCTCGGTTAAGGCGGGAGTTAAGAGATTAAGATTTCCTGTCAAAATGTCACTAACTAATTGGGGCGTGGCCACAATTATATTTTTAGTTTGTTGTCATGTGATGAAGGTCTGTGCTGAACGGCCTCGCTCTACAACAAAGTTGACGTTGGCTCCGCCCCCATAGGTGTCTTTTCACTTTCGCCTCAGTTCCATCCCGTCCTGCATCGTTGAAATCTTTTCTCTGGCCAGTGAACTTTATTGCCGCAATACCCAGTATGTAGGTGCCCAGTCAAAAAAAAAAAAACGATTCAGGGTTGGGATTGATCTTGCAGTCTCATGGTTGAGAGTCCAGTGCTCTACCTATGGAGCTACACAAGCTGAGTGATATGGTGCCACTAAACATATACATAACCCGCACTCATGTTTGTGCAGAAAACGGAGCATTTTGTAATTAGAGAAAATTTGTCTGGGTGTCCAAAGAGTTGAGAGTTTTCTCCAGCCCTGCAGCACCCTCGATGGGTGAAACGACATTTTGGTCAGACCCATGTAGTAGGAGGAACATAGGGCTGCTCGATTATTGAAAAAAATAATAATCACGATTATTTTTGTCATAATTGAAATCACGATTTTTCAAACGATTATTTGTTGCCTTTAAAAAAAGTCTATCTTCATTTTATTTATCAAAATACTATGATGATATTTTAAGTTTTCTGGACAGTCATAAAAGTACAAATGATTTCAAGTACGCCTGGATTAAAGAGAGGTTCCTGTTTCACACCTGCCCCCTGCTGGCCAGCCCTCCCACTTGCACAAGTAAACTGAGCAATGCGACCTGATGACATCATCACACAGCGCTGTTTGTTTTTATGTCTGACAAAAGCATGAGCCATGGCACATGAAAAGCGAAGGTAAAATAATCCCAGCGGCCTGAAATAACGCAAGTCTGCTTTGCAAAAAATATTTTTTTGAAAAAAATTAAAATAAAAACTTCGAAAAAAAAAAAAAAAATTGAATTGAAAAAATAAATATATATAATCGATTTTTTGCGATTATGCCAATTTTGTAATCGTTTACTGTTGTAATAGAAATCGTAATCGAATTTCAATTAATTGCACAGCCCTAGAGGAACACACAGAGAGACGGACAGGAAACAGCCAATCAGAACAGAACCTGTGATTGTACAAAAAGTGGAATTTGGAGCCAAAAACGTAGAAATTAAAGCTTCTTTCTATGACAGCGGGGTAGTATACAGGCTTGGGAGTCTAATTAAAATAAAATTTATGAATTTGAGGAGAAATTCTGACAGAGACCAGCGTGCTGCAAGGCTTAGAAATCTAGCTATTTTAACAGTGGATGGGTGGGCCACTTACAAGCCACTTACAAGCCACTTACAAGCCACTTTAAAGGCATTTTTTCCGGTAGTGACTGCGTTTGCGCAACGTTAGGTCCAGCTCGGGAATGTGCAGGCGCGCCGGATTGTGTCCATTCCAATCCAACAAAGTCTGTGAAAGACATGAGGCTTTGATTTTTGTTGAAAATGGCCTCTGACTTGCGGCCTTGTCATGACCACGCACAAATATATTTCATAAATGTAACTGATAATTTTGAAAGCCACATGGGTCTGGGACATTGGCCGAAATGTGAGGCTTTCGATTGAAAACTCTGGGATAAGGGGTCAGAAGTTCAAGAAATATGTGACTAAGAAACGCATCAGTGACTTTGGGGAGCGACTGGTGAATGAGCCCGTCTTTAGTGCGTACTGTACCTTGTAAAGAGGGTGCACTCTGGGGATGTTCCTCAGTAAAGCCACAGCGAAGACCTCCGCCAGCAGGTGAGTGCGCAGCAGGTGCACATTGAGCTCGTGGTCATGGAAGTCGGCGCTTCTCACAAAGGTCTTGGCCAATAACCAGTCGTACTCACGGTCAGAGGGGATGAAGATCGGGTTGTCCTCTGCTGGTTTCTGTTTGAGCTGCAGGAGAAAATCAAACCTGTAACTCTTTACACTAGAGTGTAACACCAGAGCTCTGGACATGCTCCTCACCTGAATGGCCACAGGCTTCAGCTCATCCATCGGGGTTTTGTGAAGGAGGACGAGCGGAGCCGTGAGATACTGATGTTCACCATTGATCACATTGGTCTTCACTCCATCCAAAAGCTTGTAATCACACAGGAACATGTTTCCTTTCTAAAACACGAACAACACTTATTATCCACAACATTGACGGACTGTTTCTCATTCTTGTTACTTTAAAGTGATAGTCTGTAGGTTTGTAACGTGAGGAGAGAGTGACAGTGACATTTGGAAGTAATCGAGTTCCTGACAGGCAGGAACTCGTCTCATTGGTCGGAGTGATGGCACCACGATTCTGATTAGCGAGTGAGGGACTTCAGAAAAAGTAGGATTGTTTAATAATACTTATGTAACATCTGATATAGCGCCAGGTGTCAGTTCTAAACAAATGGTTACATTTGTAAAACATTTGGCTTTGATCTACTTTTTAATCAAAAGTCTTTCGAGTGAGCACAGACCTCCATTTCCCCGTTTAAATCCAAGTGGACCATCTCATCCGTGACAGGAAAGTGCTGAGGCAGAGCGGTGCAGCGTCGGATCAGGATGGGGTTGAGTCCACTCAGGTACTGGGAACCGAAGAAAGCGTCGTCCCTCCAGTGCTCGTACACGTACTCTGAGAAACATCAGCACAGTGATGACTCTGAAGTCACTAACACCAGAGCTTTAGATTCAGGACTTTACCTGAGGTTTCGTCTTTGTGCCAGTTGAACACTCTGTGTAGACAATCAAAGTCGGGCCAAGGTTCGACACAGTTGGCCAAACCAGTCAGTTTCATCACTCCAAGCCTTTGAACAAAACATTATCAAATCAGTAACTCACAAAATATTCAACACTATTGTGAAAATGACTTACCCTTGAAAATATGTCCGGGTGAATTCAATAGTTTTTGAGTAAGAGAATTTGACTTCGGAAGGCAGACCATCCTCTGTGCTCATGCAGTAAGGCATTCCCTTTTCATAAACCGCCCAACTGGAAGGGATGCAGATATACAATAACGCTGATCACATTATTAAAAAAATGTAAGGAACATTAGGTGCTCACCTGTATTGTTCTTTTCTGCGCTCGAGCTCGAGCTCCCGCGCTCCTTTGACCACAGCTTTCTGTTCCTCAAAGGCAAACGTGGCTACAGTGTTCAAAAAACAAACTTAAGTCACATTATACTACCTAGATAGGCCAACTCAAAGCTATCACACTCACTGATGAACATCTTCAATGAAGGTTCTTGAGTCATCGTCTGTCCTGTGTAGTTCAAGTGTCAAACATTTCACTTCTTCATCCAAAAGGCTTCGTCAGCTACACTAAAGTTTCAGTTCAGCCCAGATAAAGACCACGGGGAGGTTCAGCAGCTACTCTCCTGTAGGTAAACATCTTTGTAGTTATGAATCTTTGTGGTTTTAATCTCAGCTGATCACTGCTTATTACCTGCCTACTGACCTATTGTCATGTCAATGAGGCCGACACACAGATCAATGGGTGGGTAATTATCAGTGATCAGCTGAGACTAGGGTCGTTGGAAGTTAGAACTACAAAGACTCATGACTACAAAGATGTTTACCTACAGGTGAGAGTAGCTGCTAATAGAGGGGAGGAGCCGAATTGCAGCACCCTCGATGGGTGAAACAATATTTTGGTCAGACCATGTAGTAGGAGGAACACACAGAGAGACGGACAGGAAACAGCCAATCAGGACAGAACTTGTGATTGTACAGTCCAAAAAGTGGAATTTGGAGCCAAAAACATAGAAATTAAAGCTTCTTTCTATGACAGAGGGGTAGTATACAGGCTTAGGAGTCTAATTAAGATAAAATTGATGAATTTGAGGAGAATTTCTGACAGAGACCAGCGTGCTGCAAGGCTTAGAAATCTAGCTATTTTAACAGTGGATGGGTGGGCCACTTACAAGCCACTTACAAGCCACTTTAAAGCCACTTTAAAGGCATTTTTGCCGGTAGTGGCTGCGTTTGCGCAACGTTAGGTCCAGCTCGAGAATGTGAAGGCGCGCCGGATTGTGTCCGTTCCAATCCAACAAAGTCTCTGAAAAATATGAGGCTTTGATTTTTGTTGAAAATGGCCTCTTACTTGCGGCCTTGTCATGACCACGCACAAATATATTTCATAAATGTAACTGATGATTTTGAAAGCCACATGGGTCTGGGACATTGACCAAAATATGAGGCTTTCGATTGAAAACTCTGGGATCAGAAGTCAGAAGTTCAAGAAATATGATTTTGAAGGTTCCAGGTTTGAGGCAAGATGTACGACTTCCTGTAGCGTTTTTGACGGAGCCATTATGTATTTTTTGCATGTCCTGATGTGGCCTTGGCCAGTGTCACTTTTGTACGATGACATTTTTTGTGACCGGGCTCTCATTGACTCAATGCCTCAGTGATCAGCTGAGACTAGGGTCGTTGGAAGTTAGAACTACAAAGACTCATGACTGCAAAGATGTTTACCTACTGGTGAGAGTAGCTGCTAATAGAGGGGAGGAGCCAAATTGAACTCCTCCCTGTGGTCTATCTGGGCTGAACTGAACCTTAGTGTCGCTGACGAAGCCTTTTGGAGGAAGAGGCGGAACGTTCGACACTTTGACTACAAAGTACAGACGATAACTCAAGAACCCTCATTGAAGATGAACAACTCCTGTACGACTGAGAGCCTACACGGACATCACTGATGAACAGGCCTATTCAAAGCATTTAACCCTGATGTATAATGGCAGACCGACTCTAGTGCATGATTTATAATGAGAGTCAACATAAGGGCCGTAAATGGAACAACATCAAGGCCGTGGGAACCCAGGGTGCTGAGGGCGCTGCAACACCCCCTGGTGGATAGTTTGTGAACTGCAGGCAATATTAACCCCTTAACTCCCACCTGAACTGAGCATATTTTCTCCAGTTTGGCTTTACCCCAATCCAAAAGCTTCTGGAAAAAGGTGAGAAAATGGCGACAGAACTGAGACGAAAACAATGATGGAAAAAAAGTGCGAAAACTTTGACAAAAAACGGACAAAAAAAAACAGAAAGTGACAAAAAAATTACGAAAAATTTACAAAAAATGATGAAAAAGTGGCTAAAATGTCACAAAAAATTGACAGAAAAGGACCAAAAAAATGTATGAAAAATGACAAAGAAAAGACAAAAAATTGACAAAAAAAATTATGAAAAGATGATGAAAAAGTGGCAAAAAATTGACAAAAATTTGACAAAAAAAAAATTGACAACAAAAGGACAAATGTGACAAAAAGTGACAAAAAATTTACTATTTGACAAAAAATGTACCAAAAAGTAACAATAATGAGTTGAATACCCCAAAGAATGATGGAAAAAAAATCTGATGATGTGAGGAAAAAGATCCATTCAGATGAGTTTTGTAGATTTTAGCTTTCAAATGAGGCGTTACACTGGGTTACAGGATTTGGGTAAAGCTGAACTGGAGAAAATGCTCTCGGTTCAGAGGAGTTAAGAGGTTAATAAATAGGATTTATGCACAGAAAAAGTATTTTTTCCCTCAGCATCCCCAAACTAAAATATCTTCCCATGGCTCTGAACAACATGGTTAAACTCAAAGCTTTTAAAGTCACTGATGAAGAGACTGACTCTTTTAGGAACAGCTGAAGAAGCTTATTAGAATGGAATTTGAACATTCCCTGAAAGAAGTGTCCCCAGCCTGCACTGACCTGTCCCCTCCATGTAGTAGTGAGTATCCTCATCCTCGATCCACTGATAAATGGGAAACTTATAAACTTGTCCTTCTGGAGACGTCACCTCCACTTTGTCCACAAACCAGTTGTCTTGAGCAAACAGTGGCAGCTGCTGCTTATCCAGCTCAATCATCAGCAGCTTCCCCAGGCTTTCCTTGCAGCTCAGAGAGATTGTAGATTCCTGAAATCATCCAGATGTGAGAGGTGCTGTCATGCACGTGTTAATGAATACTGTAGACGACTTACTGATCCGTGGAAGAAGCCGAACATCCCCTTCACCCATTTACGTTCACTCTCTCCATCCTCACCCACCAGCTTGATGTAGACGTTGTTAAAAGTGTGTGAAAGAGGGCGGTCCCCAGTAAAGATTTTGACAGTGTATGACGCCATCTTCAGCTTCAGAACAATGAACCCTGAAAACAGAACGTTCCAAATGAAATGTGTCTGTTGTTAAGGGGAGTCGGTGAGCCCAGTTCACTGAGTCAACTGTGTTTGTTTCCCTGAAAACTGAAAGAACCGAGTGAACTGACTCAGCGAACTTTCAGCTTTCAGGGAGACTTGAAACATCTGGAAACAAACAAACAAATCCCTTCACAAAACAGGTTTAGTTAATGACTGATTCAAGGCCATTGTTAGTTCTTGCTTGTGCATTAGCTGGAGCAGGGGCGGGGCCAAGGAGAGCGAGTGTAACACATGATGAAAAGTAGATACTATTACTACTACTACTACACCACTATGTTTCTATTATCTTTCCCTGCTACTTTTGTTGAGCCAAGACCACATTTTCTGTGCATGTATCTCATGTCTCAATATACAGGTGAAACTCGGGAAATCAGAATATCATGAAAAAGTTCATTTATTTCTGTAATTAAAAAATGTGAAACTAATACATGTCATTTTGCATGTCCTGAGTCTATATGTCAAGCCTTTGTTTTGATGATTTTGGCTTACAGCTTTTAAACAAAGATTAAAATATTGCATGAAATCAATAAAACAAATGATTATAAAGATAGAAATGTGGGTCCTCTGAAAACTATAATCCTGCACATACTTAGTCCTTGGCTATTATGGCTCAGTTTGTAAAAACAATAAATAAATAAAACATCTTAGAAAATTGGAATATTTATAAAATGGACGTTAAGCCATAGATGATTATGGCTTAACGTCCATTTTATAACAAAGGCTTGACAAGGCTTGACATGGCATGGGTCTACATCAGGGGGAGGCAAGTTTTCTTGGCAGAGGCCGATTTTCTTTATTGTTTACACAACACTGGAAACAAGGCCCTCTTAAATGAGATAAATGACTTAAAATTGCTTGAATTAAAGTTCTTCTATGTTGAATTTGAGTCGGTTTGAACTGATCCAAGATACAAATGCGACAGCGCCGATGGAACAAGAATAAAACCCACTTGAAATCAGACAAATAATTGTTTTTCACTTTAAGGCGAGACACTGCAGGTGAATAGGGAAAAAATTTATATTTACAGATATCAATTTGAAACGTTTGCTGTCGATCACTGACATAAATGTGAGAAAAAAATACATTGCAAGTTTATCTTTTGTCAATGTCAATGCCAATTTTATTTATAAAGCACATTTAAAAACAACCATAGTCGACCAAAGTGCTGTACAAGAACAAGGTGTTTCATGCCTAAAAATGCCCCAAATTTCCCATCTTTTTGGCAACGAAATCTGAATAATGGATAGAGCACAAATTTATGGTTTCATTTTATTGATGAATGAGTTGCCAAGACTTTCTCAGAGGGGATTTTGGATTTCTTGTTTAGTTTCAAAATAAGCTGTTTTTTAGTGGAAAAATGTGTAAAAAAATTATTTTCGCCTTATTTTTTGACATTCAAAACTCAATAAATGGAGCTTAAGGGATTAAATAATAAAAAATCCCTCTGAAAAAATCTTCCAAATCTTGTTCAGTCCAAGGCTGGAAAATGTGACGTCTTTAGGTCCGACTGACGTGGACATAGTGTCGCCACAATGACAGAAACATGTGTTTGGAGAAAAGGGCCTTGAAATTGTGTTCTCCCATATAAGTCTATGGGGGAACATTGAATCAGCGCAATATTTAAATATGTTATTGTGAAGATTAGGCATATTTTCTGTTTCCGGGTGAAAGCTTATATGTTCAGAGACAGATTTGGCCCAAAACCTGAAAACTGAAAAAATTTAGTTTTTCCCCTTAAATGACCGAAAATTATCTGAATTAAGAGAATAACGATGACTAGAGTTTTTATCTCGCCCAAGACCAGACCAAATCTACTCAAACCTTAGATTTAATCTAATTCAAGTAGATTTATGCCACTTCATCCTTAAAACAATTATTCGTTTTCCAGTGCACTTCTTTCACATGCCAGTGTTGTCCATAATATATGACCTCATTGGGTGTATTGAGAGTATTCCAACCTTTCTTTCTCCCATTTAACTCTAATAATGTTAAAAGTACTCTCGGATTTGGGTAATCATGTTCCTCAAAATCATCTTGAGGGCCAGAGGTTCTGTGCTGGACGGCCGGATTTGGACCCCGGGCCTGACGTTGCCTCCCCCTGGTCTACGTCATATATTAGTATATCACAAATAAATGAACTTTTTCACAATATCCTATTTAGTTTTACCTGGACTGCATTCTGTTTTTAATGGAGTGAACGAATAGTGCAATGTAAAGCAAGTGCATTAGTATTATTATTATTCTAAATCCACTTCCCAACCCCTCCCTCCCCACTCGAGGTTAGTTCTGTTCCCCGTCAGTGTGAGGTCTTACCTGGACGGAGCCGGACCAGGATCTGCTGCTCAGACCAGTGTCCGCCTCTGACCTCGGCCTGTATTTGTGGGCCGACCCAAGGGCGGGACTTTCCTCTGAACATTGGGGAGGTTAAACTCCTATAATCATGTTATGATTATCGGCGGCTGTGTAGGGGGGGGGGATCTCTTTCCACGTGCTGGAGAGAGATAAACCCCCAACATTTATAAAAGAGATCAAGAGGTGGGTCCTCTGAAAACTATAATCCTGCACATACTTAGGCCTTGGTTTTTATAGCTCAGTTTGTAAATTAAAACAAAAAAAATAAATCATCTCAGAAAATTAGAATATTTATAAAATGGACGTTAAGCCATAATCATCTAAATTATAACAAAGGCTTGACATGTCATGGGTCTATGTCATATATTAGTATCACAGTTTTACCTGGACTGCATTCTGTTTTTAACCTCTTACCACCCGCCTAAACCAAATGCACTCTGTCCTCTTTGGCTATAGGCCTGTGTAACACCTCATTTGAAAGCTAAGACCCACAAAACTGATCTTTTTCCTCGTGTTGTTGCTGTGTTGTGTCACCTTTTGTATGTTTTTTTTTGTTTTGTTTTTTTTCATTTTTGTTGAATTTTTGTTGAGTTTTTGTCACATTTTTGTTCAATTTTTGTCACATTTTTGTTGAGTTTTTGTCACATTTTTTGTTGAATTTTTGTTAAATTTTTGTTGCGTTTTTGTCACATTTTTGTTCAATTTTTGTCACATCTTTTGTTGAATTTTTGTCACATCTTTTGTTGAATTTTTGTTAATATTGTGTTGAGTTTTTGTCACATTTTTGTTGAATTTTTGTTAAATTTTTGTTAAATTTTTTTCACTTTTTTTTCATTTTTGTTGAATTTTTGTCACATTTTTGTTGAGTTTTTGTCACATTTTTTGTTGAATTTTTGTTAAATTTTTGTTGCGTTTTTGTCACATTTTTGTTCAATTTTTGTCACATCTTTTGTTGAATTTTTGTTAAATTTGTGTTGAATTTTTGTCACATTTTTGTTGAATTTTTGTTAAATTTCTGTTGAATTTTTGTCACATTTTTGTTGAGTTTTTGTCACATTTTTGTTGAATTTTTGTCACTTTTTTTTCATTTTTGTTGAATTTTTGTCACATTTTTGTTGAGTTTTCGTCACATTTTTGTTGAGTTTTTGTCACATTTTTGTTGCATTTTTGTCAGATTTTTGTTGAGTTTTCGTCACATTTTGTTGATTTTTTGTCACATTTTTGTTGCGTTTACATCCTTGTTTTTCTTCTCATTTTTTGTGGCTGTTTTGGTGCTTTTTCCCCAAGAAGCTTCTCTGGTGCTGGAGAGAGATAAACCCCCCTGACATTTATAAAAGAGATCGAGAGGTTCATATAAATCAAGCCCTTTTGGTTTAAACAGGGCGTTTTTCTGAAAAGAACAGTTTCAATAAGATTATAACATCATCCAAAGGTACATAAGAATAAATCACTTTGTCACATTGTTCCTCGAAGTCGCTAATGGAGCTCGCTCTTGTTACACTCGTGCCACAAAAAACACATTACACAGAATTTAGATTAAAAATGAAGCTATGAAAACTTTAAAACTATAAGGGCATAAAGATATTAAAATCAATTAATAACATAAATAATAAGTAAAATATGATCGGACAACAATGCGATCTGAGCCGGATGATTTCACTGCAAAGTTACACACCATTGTGCTTCCACTGTTTTGTTACTATTATTATTGTGATTATTGTTATTATTTTGCAAACAGAACCGGTGGTAACTGGCTCTGTTGCCGTTTCCACACTTCACACGTGTCTTTTTGACCATGTTAAGACAAGAATTGGACTTTGCAACATAGATTTTATAAATCAGTGCCCTAGAATTAGTAAATAAGTAAAAGTGGCTATGTTGCCAAAACTCTGAAAGAAATGCCGTTGGAATCTGTGTGTGTCCGTGTGCGTTTGTGTTCATTGCATCTTTGTGTTTTTACTTATCGAGTTTGTTCCAGACAAAGGGAGTGGAACCCGTGACACCGTGTGACCCCGAGTGTAGATCAGGGTCACGTGACTGGATTGAAACAAACGCAGCGACTGCAGAGAACAGGGAGGTGGAGGAACAGCAGCGACATGTGACTTCCTGAGAGGACGTTGATAAAGTCTCTGGTCACAGGCGTGTCTGCTCTGAGCCAATCACAGCTCTCTGGTCACAGGCGTGTCTGCTCTGAGCCAATCACAGCTCTCTGCCAGCTTTTCTATAGAATTGTGAGTTGGCTCAGTGCCCACAGCTCGTGTCTGCTCTGATAAGTGTTTGGTGTGACTGGAGGACAGCGCTGCTCCCCTATAGAGATCATAGATATCAATATCAAGAGTGTCCTGGCCCAGATGCAGGGAACAGGTTTACATACAAGTTACAGTTTTACACAGATGATCACAAAATAAACATTGCATAATTTAAAGTTTAAATCAAGATAATACGTAAGGCTTCGCGTCGGGGTCCGGTTCGCCCTGAAGGTGCTTATTTTCCCGATAATGACCAGCGTTCTCTACATTATCCGCTTATTATACGGCCATTTGCCAACTGAACACACACAACATAAACTTAGTACACTTTTATGAAGGTCCAAAGGTTTATTTAATGACTTCCACGACAAATAGTTCCCAAAAGTTTGCGCGTTGCTCGGCAACGTTTGGCTAGGCTAGAAGCAGCAAGGCTAGCAGCTAGCCTAGCTACTTAGCTGAAGGTGCAGTTGGAGGAGGTGGTGAATCTCTGGGTAAGTTGAAAGTCAGACTCACGCTAACTTCACGAGCGATTCCCCGACTTCTCTCTCAGTGACGGGACAGATAGTGTCGCTGCTACGTACGTGCAGAGTGATATGAAAGCACCAACTCCGTTACCATTGGCAGCGTCATTATTTTTTTCAGAGGTCCTTTATCAGAAAATAATGACCGGTAGAACGTTGGGAAATCCCATTCAAAGAGCAGGAGGAGGTCCTGAGAGCAGGAGGAGGTCCTGAGAGCGCAGGCTGGAGCTGCTGTTGCTCCTCAGCCTGGGGCGGCTGGGACTGAGAAACAGCCCTGGACTCTGACCAGCCTGGCCCAAATTAGCGTAATCGTGACACTTCCACAAATACATATTTTGACCTCTCACCACCCGCCGTAACACTAACGAGTGCATTTTCCCCAATTCTGCTTTTTATTATTGTTTTTTTGATCGGCATCATCAGCAAAAAGAGCAGAAAAGGCGGTCGTAGAAACAGAAGCAAAATCATTCATATAAATAATAAATAATAATGGTCCCAAAATTGAACCTTGTGGTGCACCATACTCCACGGAATTCCTTTTAGATTCATGTTTTTTTATACTGGGCTCTACCCAAATCTAAAAGCTTCTCGACTGGAGATCAACAATGTAACGCCTCATTTGAAAGCTAAGACCTACAAAAGTGACGGAAACTTTTCGTCGCCACATTTTTGTCATATTTTTGTTGTTTTTT
Organism: Gobius niger; assembly: GCF_951799975.1. Lineage (NCBI taxonomy): Eukaryota > Metazoa > Chordata > Actinopteri > Gobiiformes > Gobiidae > Gobius > Gobius niger. Next base: position 962,386 of record NC_136852.1, on the reverse strand, counting down.
AAATTATTTTTTCTAACATCTTTTGTTGTGTTTGTTTGACTTTTCATCCCCCTTTTCTCGCTATTTTGATGCTTTTCTTTTTAGCTTTTAGATTTGGGTAAAGCTCGGTGGAGGCGGGAATGGTGGCCGTTCTCTTCCAGAATGGACATATGGCCGGTCCGCCCATGTCCTCAGCTCACTGAGCTGCTGCAGATACGGAGGGACGAGTCCAGCAATACATTTATAAATCAAAAGACACCAATGTTTCAATCTATGAAACGACGAAGACGAGCGGCCCCACCCGGCGTAAAGGACGCAGTGATGAGTCAATGACCTCCAAAGCTCCAGGATACACAGTGTCCAAAGCAAATGTGGCCTGATGAGTGGTCGTGGTATTGAACTAAACTGCCAGAAACACAGTGAAAATGTGCTTTAAGGCCACAGGCTCGACCCATGAGGACAGAGGCAGCATGTTCCTTTCACACTGTTTAGTTTATTTCTATGTTGTACTTTTTATCTTTCTGTTCCTCGTTTTGTACTTTTTGTTCATATTAGACATTGCACCATTTTTGTTACTTTTTTTGCACTGCAAAAAGTGAATATCAAGCATTGGCTTAAATGACTTGAATTGAGGAAATGTTTCTTGTTTTGAGCGGTTTTCACTCATTTAGACACTTTTCCTGATCGGACCGAGTTTGCTTTGCTTGTTTGAGGACATTTCAGACCAGTTCTAGGGTAAATCTCGCTTGAAATAAGAAAGTAAAACTGCCAATGAGATAAGACCAACTTTCTTTCCCCATTGGCAAAGAAAATGACCTGAAATAAGGACGAAATGTATCGAAACGAGTCAGAAACATCTCAGAACAAGTGAAATAATCCAGGACAAATGCACAACAACTTCTTAACCAGTCAAAACAACTAAAATGTGGATTGTTTTGCTCAAATTGAGATGTTTATCCTGATCTAGTTAAGTCCTTTTTCCAGTGTGGACAGTTTGTACACTGCAAATAAGAGGTAGCTAAAAACAAGATAAAATACCAGCATTTCAAGATAAAAATACTTAAAACTAGTCAAATTATCTGTCCATGCAGCAAGTTAATTTTACTTAGTAAGAAATCTTAAAATAAGATGTCAAAATCTTGAAACAAGCAGTACAAAATAAGCAAGACTGATTTTAAGCTCAGAAAACGTATCTTTAGATTCAACTATGAGGAAAATATACTTATTATGAGCATATCAACTTTTGTTTAAAGTTAACCTTACTTAAAAAAAAAGTGGAATTTATCCTGAAACAAGTCAATATATCTTAAAATGAACCAAACTTTATCCTAAAACTAGCTCTAAAAACCTGAAACCAGTGCTTGTTTAAAGGATGTAAATCTTACTGAAATCAAAACCAGAAAAGCAATATGAAAACATCAGCATTTATTGTTTTCCTCAAAGTGTCATGTGGCAGTAATTTTAGAACAATTCAAACAAACGGATTCTTTATGGATCAAAATAAAAATACAATTCGTTCCAGGGAGTCAGGTCATAGACGGGGCTTCAAGGACAAAAAGGTTGGGGACCCCTGCTGTATCCTAGACTCATGGGAAATGAACTTCTTTTAGACTTTCAAACTTTTACACTCCTGTCTCATCATCCTACACACTCAGACTTTTCTGTAATACTAGTGAATTAAATGTGCCTTTTGTGCTGAGACACTAAATAGAACAACATAAAGAATGTAAATCAGGGCCAACCCTATGAAAATAATTAGTAGTTGTAGGTTTCTCCTGACTGACGGCCTTTCTAAAATAAATCTAGTGCCAAACACTCATCCATGAATTAAGTCATTTTTTACGCTCCAAAAATCTCTAATCAAGATTTTCGACGTTGAAATAAACAATATCTTATTTTGACTCCAAAAAAACCTGATTTAAGATTTCTGAACTAAATAAGACAAATAATAAAGGTCTGTGCTAAAAATAAGGCTATAATGCAAAGTCGATGGCTTAAAATAAGTGAATAACTCTAAAAGTTAGTGAAATAATCTAGCATGACTAAAAATAAGATTTAAAATCTTGCCAAGTTGTAAGGAATTTGCAGTGTATTGATTACATTTGAAAGACAGATGAAATGTTGAATACTGAGGTTAGAGAAAAGACAACTCTTCCTGGCTGAGTCGTCTTGTGAAGAGGAGTTTCACAAACACTGTGGAGCCTCCTGGACTCTGACATCCTGCAGTGGGACCGACTGTGAAGAACCTGTGGTATTTAAGATATTTGGGACAGAAAGCTCTGGTAAAACTTGAGGAAACAAAATCATAATATGGTAAATACTAAAAAAGTCCTTGTATCTCTGTATTCTGGGGCTCTGAGAACCACAGGGAGAAGTCTCCTGCTCGTCCCAGAGTCAGGACTAAACACAGTGAGGCTTAACCCGTTACCTTCCACCTGAACCGAGCACATTTTCTCCAGTTTGGCTGGAAAATGTGATAAAATATGGACAAAAATGTGATAAAAATGTGATAAAAAATGGACAAAAAATGACAAAAAATGACAAAAAAATGACATAAAAATGACAAAAAAATGGACAAAAATGTGATAAAAATGTGATAAAAATGTGACAAAAAAATGACAAAAAAATGACAAAAAAATGACAAAAAAATGACAAAAAAATTGACAAAAATGTGATAAAAATGTGATAAAAATGTGATAAAAATGTGACAAAAAAATGACAAAAAAATGACAAAAATGTGATGAAAAATTGACAAAAAATGACAAATAAATTACAAAAAAATTACAAAAATGTGACAAAAATGTGACAAAAATGTGATAAAAAATGGACAAAAAATGAGGTTTGAGTAGATTTGGTCTGGTCTTGGGCGAGATAAAAACTCTCGTAGTCGTTATTCTCTTAATTCAGATAATTCGGTGTCATTTAAAGTGAAAAACAATTATTTGTCTGATTCCAAGTGTGTTTTTTTCTTGTTCCATCGGCGCTGTCGCATTTGTATCTTGGATTAGTTCAAACCGACTCAAATTCAACATAGAAGAACTTTTATTTAAGCAATTTTAAGTCATTTATCTCATTTAAGAGGCTCATGTTTCCAGTGTTGTGCTTTACTTTGGGCGAAAAAACATAATAATCAGCGTCTTCAGCCCTCGGTCTGTTTACAATCAAGAAAATCGGCCCAAAAGGCGCTTTGCATGGGAATGAACCAGGCGGGCGGTGGAGGGAGAGCGGGATCTTTCGTCATGCTTTGTAAGCGAAACCACCAGGCCCAGGATCTTTTGTGATACTTCAGGCCCACCTTGTCTATTGTCCGTCTGGGGTACAGGAAGAAACCGGTGTGGTCACCCAGACGGGAGCCGGCCTGAACTTCAACCACACTTGTCACAACACTGTCAAGCCTTTGTTATAAATGAGATGATTATGGCTTAACGTCCATTTTCTAAATATTCAAATTTTCTGAGATGTTTTATTTGTTGTTGTTTTTTTTACAAACTGAGCTATAAAAACTCAACAAAAAAAGACAAAAATTCAACAAAATGTGACAAAAACTCAACAAAAAAGTGACATAAATTCTACAAAAAAGTGACAAAAATTCAACAAAAAAGTGACAAAAATTCAACAAAAAAGTGACAAAAATTCAACAAAAAAGTGACAAAAACTCAACAAAAAAATGACAAAAATTCAACAAAAAAGTGACAAAAATTCAACAAAAAAGTGACAAAAACTCAACAAAAAAATGACAAAAATTCAACAAAAAAGTGACAAAAATTCAACAAAAAAGTGACAAAAATTCAACAAAAAAGTGACAAAAACTCAACAAAAAAATGACAAAAATTCAACAAAAAAGTGACAAAAATTCAACAAAAAAGTGACAAAAACTCAACAAAAAAGTGACAAAAATACAAACAAAAAAGTGACAAAAATTCAACAAAAAAGTGACAAAAATTCAACAAAAAAGTGACAAAAATTCAACAAAGATGTGACAAAAACTCAACAAAAAAGTGACAAAAATTCAACAAAAAAGTGACAAAAATTCAACAAAGATGTGACAAAAACTCAACAAAAAAGTGACAAAAATTCAACAAAAAGTGACAAAAACTCAACAAAAAAGTGACAAAAACTCAACAAAAAAATGACAAAAATTCAACAAAAAAGTGACAAAAATTCAACAAAAAAGTGACAAAAACTCAACAAAAAAATGACAAAAATTCAACAAAAAAGTGACAAAAATTCAACAAAAAAGTGACAAAAATTCAACAAAAAAGTGACAAAAACTCAACAAAAAAATGACAAAAATTCAACAAAAAAGTGACAAAAATTCAACAAAAAAGTGACAAAAACTCAACAAAAAAGTGACAAAAATACAAACAAAAAAGTGACAAAAATTCAACAAAAAAGTGACAAAAATTCAACAAAAAAGTGACAAAAATTCAACAAAGATGTGACAAAAACTCAACAAAAAAGTGACAAAAATTCAACAAAAAAGTGACAAAAATTCAACAAAGATGTGACAAAAACTCAACAAAAAAGTGACAAAAATTCAACAAAAAGTGACAAAAACTCAACAAAAAAGTGACAAAAACTCAACAAAAAAGTGACAAAAATTCAACAAAAAAGTGACAAAAACTCAACAAAAAAGTGACAAAAATTCAAACAAAATGTGACAAAAATTCAAACAAAATGTGACAAAAACTCAACAAAAATTCAACAAAAAAGTGACAAAAACTCAACAAAAATGTGACAAAAATTCTACAAAAATGTGACAAAAATTCAAACAAAATGTGACAAAAATTATAGAAGAATTATAGAATGATTATAGAAGTTTATAGAAGTTTAACCTCCCCAATGTTCCGAGGAAAGTCCCGCCCTTGGGTCGGCCCACAAATACAGGCCGAGGTCAGAGGCGGACGCTGGTCTGAGCAGCAGATCCTGGTCCGGCTCCGTCCAGGTAAGACCTCACACTGACGGGGAACAGAACTAACCTCGAGTGGGGAGGGAGGGGTTGGGAAGTGGATTTAGAATAATAATAATGATAATGATGCACTTGCTTTTTAAAAGTCAATATCAAACATTGGCTTAAATGACTGGAATTGAGGAAATGTTTCTTGTTTTGAGCGGTTTTCACTCATTTAGACACTTTTCCTGATCGGACCGAGTTTCCTTTGCTTGTTTGAGGACATTTAGGACCAGTTCTAGGGTAAATCTCGCTTGAAATAAGAAAGTAAAATTGCCAATGAGATAAGACCATTTTCTTTCCCCATTGGCAAAGAAAATGACCTGAAATAAGGACGAAATGTATCGAAACGAGTCAGAAACATCTCAGAACAAGTGAAATAATCCAGGACAAAAGCCCAACAACTTCTTAACTCGTCAAAACAACTAAAATTTTGATTATTTTGCTCAAATTGAGATGTTTATACTGATCTTGTTAATGACTTTTTGCAGTGTGGCCCTCAAGATGATTTTGAGAATCATGATTACCCAAATCAGAGAGTACTTTTAACATTATTAGAGTTAAATGGGAGAAAGAAAGGTAGAAATACTGTTAATACACCCAAGTAGGTCATATATTATGTACAACATTGGCATCTGAAGGAAGTGCACTGGAAAAAGAGTAATCGTTTTAAGGAAGAAGTGGCATAAATCTACTTGAAGTAACAGGTTAAATCTAATGTTTGAGTAGATTTGGTCTGATCTTCGATGAGATAAAAACTCTCGTAGTCGTTATTCTCTTAATTCCGATAATTTTGTGTCATTTAAAGTGAAAAACAATTATTTGTCTGATTCCAAGTGGGTTTTATTCTTGTTCCATCGGCGCTGTCGCATTTGTATCTTGGATTAGTTCAAACCAACTCAAATTCAACATAGAAGAACTTTAATTCAAGCAATTTTAAGTCATTTATCTCATTTAAGAGGCTCATGTTTCCAGTGTTGTGCTTTACTTTGGGCGAAAAACCATAATAATCAGCGTCTTCAGCCCTCGGTCTATTTACAATCAAGAAAATCGGCCCAAAAGGCGCTTTGCATGGGAATGAAACCAGGCGGGCGGTGGAGGGAGAGTGGGATCTTTCGTCATGCTTTGTAAGCGAAACCACCAGGCCCAGGATCTTTTGTGATACTTAAGGACAGGTGTTCTCCTGGTGGAGCCCCTGCTCCAGCTAATGCACAGGCAAGAACTAACAATGGCCTTGAATCAGTCACTAATTAAACCTGTTTTGTGAAAGGATTTGTTTGTTTGTTTCCAGATGTTTCAAGTCTCCCTGAAAGCTGAAAGTTCGCTGAGTCAGTTCTCGGTTCTTTCAGTTTTCAGGGAAATGTTAAACAAACACAGTTGACTCAGTGAACTGGGTTCACCGACTCCCCTTAACCACAGACACATTTCATTTGGAACGTTCTGTTTTCAGGGTTCATTGTTCTGAAGCTGAAGATGGCGTCATACACTGTCACAGTCTTCACTGGGGACCGCCCTCTTTCACACACTTTTAACAACGTCTATATCAAGCTGGTGGGTGAGGATGGAGAGAGTGAACGTACCTGGGTTAAGGGGCTGTTCGGCTTCTTTCACGGATCAGTAAGTCGTTTATAGTATTCATTAACACGTGCATGACAGCACCTCTCACATCTGGATGATTTCAGGAATCTACAATCTCTCTGAGCTGCAAGGAAAGCCTGGGGAAGCTGCTGATGATTGAGCTGGATAAGCAGCAGCTGCTACTGTTTACTCAAGACAGCTGGTTTGTGGACAAAGTGGAGGTGACGTCTCCAGAAGGACAAGTTTATAAGTTTCCCATTTATCAATGGATCGAGGATGAGGATACTCACCACTACATGGAGGAGACAGGTCAGTGCAGGCTGGGGACACTTCTTTCAGCGTATGTTCAAATTCCATTCTAATAAGCTTCTTCATCTGTTCCTAAAGGAGTCAGTCTCTTCATCAGTGACTTTAACCTCTAACTCCCACCTGAACATGTTTTCTCCTGTTCTCCAAATCTAAAAGCTTCTTCAAAATAGCAACAAAAAACGAGAAGAAAATGACAAAAATCATAAAAAAGTGACAAAAACTCAGCAAAAAAATGACAAAAAATGTCACAAAAACTCAACAAAAATAATAAATGAGCTTTTTCATGATATTCTGATTTCCTGAGTTTCACCTGTATATTGAGACATGAGATACATGCACAGAAAATGTGGTCTTGGCTCAACAAAAGTAGCAGGGAAAGATAATGGAAACATTAAATGTTTTCGAAATAGTATCTACTTTTCATCATGTTTTACACTCGCTCTCCTTGGCCCCGCCCCTGCTCCAGCTAATGCACAGGCAAGAACTAACAATGGCCTTGAATCAGTCATTAATTAAACCTGTTTTGTGAAGATCAGGGATTTATTTGTTTGTTTCCGGTTGAAAGTTTATATGTTATAAGCCTGAAAAGTGAAAGAATTGAGTTTTGCCTGTAGTGTCTCCCCTTAACCACAGACACACTTCATTTGGAACGTTCTGTTTTCAGGGTTCATTGTTCTGAAGCTGAACATGCCGTCATACACTGTGAAAATCTTTACTGGGGACCGCCCGCTTTCACACACTTTTAACAACGTCTATATCAAGCTGGTGGGTGAGGATGGAGAGAGTGAACGTACCTGGGTTAAGGGGCTGTTCGGCTTCTTCCACGGATCAGTAAGTCGTTTATAGTATTCATTAACACGTGCATGACAGCACCTCTCAGATCTGGATGATTTCAGGAATCTACAATCTCTCTGAGCTGCAAGGAAAGCCTGGGGAAGCTGCTGATGATTGAGCTGGACAAGCAGCAGCTGCCACTGTTTGCTGAAGACAGCTGGTTTGTGGACAAAGTGGAGGTGACGTCTCCAGAAGGAAAGGTTTATAAGTTTCCCATTTATCAGTGGATCGAGGATGAGGATACTCACTACTACATGGAGGAGACAGGTCAGTGCAGGCTGGGGACACTTTGTTCAAATCCATTCTAATAAGCTTCTTCAGTTGTTCCTAAAGGAGTCAGTCTCTTCATCAGTGACTTTAAAAGCTTTGAGTTTAACCATGTTGTTCCATTTACGGCCCTTATGTTGACTCTCATTATAAATCATGCACTAGAGTCGGTCTGCCATCACACATCAGGGTTAAATGCTTTGAATAGGCCTGTTCATCAGTGATGTCCGTGTAGGCTCTCAGTCGTACAGGAGTTGTTCATCTTCAGTGAGGGTTCTTAAGTCATCGTCTGTACTTTGTAGTCAAAGTGTCGAACGTTTCACCTCTTCATCCAACAGGCTTCGGTTCAGTTCAGCCCAGATAGACCACAGGGAGGAGTTCAGTTTGGCTCCTCCCCTCTATTAGCAGCTACTCTCACCTGCCGGTAAACGTCTTTGTGGTCATGAGTCTTTGTAGTTCTAACTTCCAACGACCCTAGTCTCAGCTGATCACTGATAATTACCCACCTATAGATCTGTGTGTCGGCCTCATTGACATGACAATAGGTCAATAGGCAGGTAATAAGCAGTGATCAGCTGAGATTAGAACCACAAAGACTCATAACTACAAAGATGTTTACCTACAGGAGAGTAACTGCTGAACCTGGTCTTTATCTGGGTTGAACTGAAACTTTAGTGTAGCTGACGAAGCCTTTTGGATGAAGAAGTGAAACGTTTGACACTTGAACTACACAGGACAGACGATGGCTCAAAAACCTTCATTGAAGATGTTCATCAGTGAGTGTGATAGCTTTGAGTAGGCCTATCTAGGTAGTATAATGTGACGTCACTGATTATCTTACATTAAGTTTGTTTTTTGAATAGCCACGTTTGCCTTTGAGGAACAGAAAGCTGTGGTCAAAGGAGCGCGGGAGCTCGAGCTCGAGCGCAGAAAAGAACAATACAGGTGAGCACCTAATGTTCCTTACATTTGTTTAATAATGTGATCAGCGTAATTGTACATCTGCATCTCTTCCAGTTGGGCGGTTTATGAAAAGGGAATGCCTCACTGCATGAGCACAGAGGATGGTCTGCCTTCTGAAGTCAAATTCTCTTACTCAAAAACTATTGAATTGACTCGGACAAATTTTCAAGGGTAAGTCATTTTCACAATAGTGTTGAATATTTTGTGAATTACTGATTTGATAATGTTTTGTTCAAAGACTTGCAGTGATGAAACTGACTGGTTTGGCCGACTGTGTCGAACCTTGGCCCGACTTTGATTCTCTACACAGAGTGTTCAACTGGCACAAAGACGAAGCCTCAGGTAAAGTCCTGAACCTAAAGCTCTAGTGTTAGTGACTTCAGAGTCATCACTGTGCTGATGTTTCTCAGAGTACGTGTACGAGCACTGGAGGGAAGACGCTTTCTTCGGTTCCCAGTACCTGAGTGGACTCAACCCCATCCTGATCCGACGCTGCACCGCTCTGCCTCAGCACTTTCCTGTCACGGATGAGATGGTCCACTTGGATTTAAACGAGGAAATGGAGGTCTGTGCTCACTCGAAAGACTTTTGATTAAAAAGTAGATCAAAGCCAAATGTTTTACAAATGTAACCATTTGTTTAGAACTGACACCTGGGTCTATATCAGATGTTACATAAGTATTATTAAATAATCCTACTTTTTCTGAAGTCCCTCACTCGCTAATCAGAATCGTGGTGCCATCACTCCGACCAATGAGACGAGCCTGTCAGGAACGCGATTACTTCCAAATGTCACATGACTCTCTCGTTGCAAACTTACAGACTATCACTTTAAAGTAACAAGACTGAGAAACAGTCCGTGAATGTTATGGATAATAAGTGTTGTTTGTGTTTTAGAAAGGAAACATGTTCCTGTGTGATTACAAGCTTTTGGATGGAGTGAAGACCAATGTGATCAATGGTGAACATCAGTATCTCACGGCTCCGCTCGTCTTCCTTCACAAAACCCCGATGGATGAGCTGAAGCCTGTGGCCATTCAGGTGAGGAGCATGTCCAGAGCTCTGGTGTTACACTCTGGTGTAAAGAGTTACAGGTTTGATTTTCTCCTGCAGCTCAAACAGAAACCAGCAGAGGACAACCCGATCTTCCTCCCCTCTGACCGTGAGTACGACTGGTTATTGGCCAAGACCTTTGTGAGAAGCGCCGACTTCCATGACCACGAGCTCAATGTGCACCTGCTGCGCACTCACCTGCTGGCGGAGGTCTTCGGTGTGGCTTTACTGAGGAACATCCCCAGAGTGCACCCTCTTTACAAGGTACAGTACGCACTAACGACGGGCTCATTCACCAGTCGCTCCCCAAAAGTCACTGATGCGTTTCTTAGTCACGCAGCCTTCTGTCATTCACATGTCACATTTGGAGCCCATGTGGTGCCCACAAATAGCCATTTTACTGCTTCCATGCTCTATTTAGCACCTGTCTTGATAAATAACATAATACTAAGTGTTTTTGCAAATTTATAATTAGGTCCGAGCAACGGACACGCAGTGTCCCGTGAGGGTCTAATTAAAATCAATAACAGAGACCAAAAACTCAAGGTGATAAAAGATGGCTCAGTGGCGCCCCCTCAAACAGGCATATATTATGGCCCCATCAAAAACGCTACAGGAAGTCGTACATCTTGGCTCGAACCTGGAACCTTCAAAATCGTACCTATTAAACTTCTGACCTCTGATCTCCGAGTTTTCAATCGAAAGCGTCAAATTTCGGCCAATGTCCCAGACCCATGTGGCTTTCAAAATCATCAGTTACATTTATGAAATATATTTGTGCGTGGTCATGACAAGCCCGCAAGTCAGAGGCCATTTTTGACAAAAATCAAAGCCTCATATCTTTCACAGACTTTGTTGGACTGGAATGGACACAATCCGGCGCGCCTGCACATTCCTGAGCTGGACCTAATGTTGCGCAAACGCAGCCACTACCGCCAAAAATGCCTTTAAAGTGGCTTGTAAGTGGCTTGTAAGTGGCTTGTAAGTGGCCCACCCATCCACTGTTAAAATAGCTAGATTTCTAAGCCTTGCAGCACGCTGGTCTCTGTCAGAGTTTCTCCTCAAATTCATAAATTTCATTTTAATTAGACTCCTACGCCTTTATGCTACCCCTCTGTCATAGAAAGAAGCTTTAATTTCTACGTTTTTGGCTCCAAATTCCACTTTTTGGACTGTACAATCACAGGTTCTGTTCTGATTGGCTGTTTCCTGTCCGTCTCTCTGTGTGTTCCTCTAGGGCTGTGCAATTAATCGAAATTCGATAACGATTTCTATTACAACAGTAAACGATTACAAAATTAGCATAATCGCAAAAAAAAATGTTACATTTTTTTTCAATGTTTTTTTTTTCTTCAAATTTTTTATTTTTATTTTTTTCAAAAACATTTTTTTTTGCAAACAGACTTGCGTTATTTCAGGCCGCTGGGATTATTTTCCCTTCGCTTTTCATGTGCCATGGCTCATGCTTTTGTCTGACATAAAAACAAACAGCGCTGTGTGATGATGTCATCAGGCCGCACTGCTCAGTTTATTTGTGTAGGTGTGAGGGCTGGCCAGCAGGGGGCAGGTGTGAAACAGGGACCTCCCATTAATCAAGGCGTACTTGAAATCATTTGTACTTTTATGACTGTCCAGAAAACTTAAAATATCATCATAGTATTTTGATAAATAAATAAATAAAATAAAGATAGACTTTTTTTTAAAGGCAACAAATAATCGTTTGAAAAATCGTGATTTCAATTATGACAAAAATAATCGTGATTATTTTTTTTTTCAATAATCGAGCAGCCCTATGTTCCTCCTACTACATGGGTCTGACCAAAATGTCGTTTCACCCATCGAGGGTGCTGCAGGGCTGGAGCAAACTCTCAACTCTTTGGACACCCAGACGAATTTTCTCTAATTACAAAATGCTCCGTTTTCTGCAAATACATGAGTGCGGGTTATGTATATGTTTAGTGGCACTATTTCACTCAGCTTGTGTAGCTCCATAGGTAGAGCACTGGACTCTCAACCATGAGACTGCAGATCAATCCCAACCCTGAATCTTTTTTTTTTTTTGACTGGGCACCTACCTACTGGGTATTGCGGCAATAAAGTTCACCCAAGAGAAAAGATTTCAACTATACAGCGTGTGAAAAGCACCGCTGCGGCGACAGTGAGGACGGGATGGGACTGAGGCGAAAGTGGGGCCACCTACAAAAGTGAAAAGACATTGCACCTATGGGGGCGGAGCCAACGTCAACTTTGTTGTAGAGCGACGCCGTTCAGCACAGACCTTCATCACATGGCAACAAACTAAAAATATAATTGTGGCCACGCCCCCAATTAGTTAGTGACATTTTGACAGGATATCTTAACCTCTTAACTCCCGCCTTAACCGAGAGGATCTTTTTCCTGAGGTCATCAGATTTTTTTTTTTGCATCATTTTTTGTTGGGTATTCCACTCATTTATGTAACTTTTTTTGTCTTTTTTTTTGGTCATTTTTTAAAAACATTTTTGTCCTTTTTTCGTCATTTTTTTGTAATTTTTTTTGTCAAATTTTTATTAAATGTTTGGTCAAATTTTTATTAATATTTTGTCACATTTTGTCATATTTTTGTCTTTTTTTGTAAAATTTTTATCACATTTTTGTCATTTTTTCGTCACTTTTTTGTCAATGTTTTCTTACTTTTTTGTCACATTTCCATATTTTTTTTTGTCTCAGTTTTTGTTTTTCCAGAAGCTTTTGGACTGGGGTAAAGCCAAACTGGAGAAAATGTGCTTGGTTCAGGCGGGAGTTAAGGGGTTAAAGGCACATCAATCTCTGAACACGTTGCCATGGGAACGTCCCTTAAACAAAGTCAATGTATCTCCTTGGAGTAAACAAAGATGTATGGCACAGCTGCATGTTTCCGATCATTTAAATTGTCTACTGTTTTTTTCAGCTCCTTCTTCCTCACACTCGTTACACCTTTGTCATGAACTCTTTGGCGAGAAAAGAACTCATTTCAGAAGAGGTGGGTTCTGAAGGGGTTTTGACAAAGGTAAGCCATCATTTCATAGATAGTATGTCCCTAATGCACAATGATGATTAAAAACAATCAAACTTCTGTCTCAGTATGCAGCCGCTGGTGGTGAGGGTATGATCACCATCCTGGAGGGGGCGCTGTCCTCACTGACCTACCGCTCCCTCTGTCTCCCAGAGGACATTAAGGACAGAGGGGTGGAGTCAGTGCCCAAATACTACTACAGAGACGACGGCCTCCGGCTGTGGGACATCATACACAGGTACAAAGGATTCTGAGGAGGCTGTTCGTTCTACTGCTGCAACAGAGACACATGTGACTGTGAAATGATGATCTTTTAAGGTTTGTGAGCGGCATCTTGACCAACTACTACAAGAGCGACAGCGACGTCCAAAAGGACTCGGAGCTGCAGAACTACATCAAGGATGTATTTGAACATGGATTTCTGTCTCGCACAGAATCAGGTGAGTCATTTGGAAAACCCAGTTCTTTACCAAACAGTTGGACAATAATGAGGTTTATAATGAAAGTCGTGATGTTTTAGGAATCCCCCAGAGCTTCAGTGCAGTGGATGAACTGGTGAAGTTTGTCACTATGGTCATTTTCACCTGCTCCGCCCAGCACTCAGCGGTCAACAGTGGACAGGTGATGATGTGAACTACCTTGTATATCTGCAAACGCTCACATACGGTTTTCTTCTGGTAACGAAACGATCTGTTTAGTCCTTCAGTGTCTTGTAAAAGGAGACATTTGTGGAATCGTGCACCAGCTCGTTGTTTGCGTTGTCGTGACAGTGTTTCATCCTGAAAGGTGTGAAATGCGCTGATGAATTCATCCGTCGAGAGGCCAGGGGCGGACCGGCCATATGTCCATTCTGGAAGAGCACAGAGGGGCCACCAGTCCCGCCCCAACCGAGCTTTATCCAAATCTAAAAGCTAAAAAGAAAAGCATCAACATAGCGAGAAAACAAACAAAAAATGATAGAAAAAATAATTTAAAAAAACAACAAAAATGTGGCGACGTGACGAAAAGTTTCCATCACTTTTGTAGGTCTTAGCTTTCAAATGAGGCGTTACATTGTTGATCTCCAGTCGAGAAGCTTTTAGATTTGGGTAAAGCCCAGTATAAAAAAACATGAATCTAAAAGGAATTCCGTGGAGTATGGTGCACCACAAGGTTCAATTTTGGGACCATTATTATTTATTATTTATATGAATGATTTTGCTTCTGTTTCTACGACCGCCTTTCCCGCTCTTTTTGCTGATGATGCCGATCAAAAAAACAATAATAAAAAGCCGAACTGGGGAAAATGCACTCGTTAATGTTAAGGCGGGTGGTTAGAGGTTAACCTCTTAACTCCCACCAGAACGGAGCACATTTTCTCCAGTTTGGCTTTACCCCAATCCAAAAGCTTCTGGAAAAAAGGTGTGAAAATAGCGACAAAACTGAGACGAAAAAAATGACAAAAATGGGACAAAAACGTGAGAAAACATTTATGAAACAATGACAAAAATGAGAAAAAATGTGACAAAAAAATGAGAAAAAAATGAGAAAAAAGTTACAAAAATGAGTTGAAAACCCAACTAAAAAATGATGGAAAAAAAATCTGATGACGTGAGGAAAAAGATCTTCTCGGTTCAGGCGGGAGTTAAGAGGTTAAATACACATGTCAACCTCTTACCGCCCGCCTTAACCGAGGCGCCAACTATTAAACTGTTACATTGAAACTCTGTTACTGATTTCGATGCTTTGCAGTTGGACATTGGGAACTGGATGCCCAACTTCCCGCCCACCTTACAACTGGCCCCGCCCACCGTGAAGGGCGGAGCCAACGAGCACATCTTTCTGCAAACGCTCCCTGACGTCAACGCCACCGTGAACATCCTGGCCATTCTCTGGCTCCTCAGCGAACAGTACAACGACATCGTAAGTGACTTTTCCTACTCTGAGCTACTGTTGTGTGATTGGTTTAATGACTTTTCCATATTGTTCTCTCAGTATCCTCTTGGCTGGTACCCAGAAGAACTGTTCTGTGAGGAGGTTCCCCTCGACCTGATCAAGAAGTTTGGAGAAGAACTGAAAGAGTTAGTTGCAGCTATTGGCAAACGGAACACGAATCTGGACCTGCCGTACACGTATCTGGATCCAGAGTTGATGGAGAATAGTGTGGCAATTTAAAGCTTTTACTTTTATCTTTTTTTTGTCCTGATTTCTGGTGGAGGGCAGAGTGCTGATACTGGCTTTGTGCTTGACCAGTGCTGTCGAATGTATCGTGTTTCTTACAGCATGAATTCCAAACTAATCAAATGACGTCTGGTAGATATTGGGAGGAAAAATCTTTCAAAATAAACTGAACTGAAATGAAAGACTTGTGTTGTGTTGCGTGATGTGGATAATAGTGTGATTATTTTCAGAGCGAAACACAATAAAGGATTTATTGTCACTCATGGCTTTGTAAAGACGCACATTTTATTGCAGAAAGGGCATAAAAGTGATAACTGGGCCTTTTTCAGCTTCCAACTTATGAAGGTAAATTTGTGTTTTTATCACAAGTGTTTTTATACACTGAATTTATTCAGCATATTAAAATTAACCTGTACATTGTTTTAATTAAAGAGGGGGTGTTCTGCTTTTTCCAGTCCCATAGCACCAGTCTATATCCCACTACAATGATGACAAACCTTCTGTTGGTCTGTAAATGCAGTAAATTAGAATAACTGCCTTGTATAAAATGTCTCTCTCAAAATGGCTGTAGTGAATGTCTTGAAATAGGCCTCTGTCTCTTTAAGAACCTCTGAGCCTTTAGACACGCCCCCTCCACACGCTGTCTGTGGCATCAGTGGGGAGGGGGTTCTGCTGAGGAGCAGTGGTTGGTTACTCGGCTGGTGACCAAAGCTCGGAGGCGTCTCCAGGAGGTGGGGGCGTTCCTAGGAGGACTCAGGCAAACCTATCCCTAAAATGGCCGCCATCAGAGTTTTTACAGATTACTCAGAAATACGAGAATGTGTCAAGGCAACACTTCAGCCATGTTTTTAACCTCTTAACTCCCGCCTGAACTGAGCATTTTCTCCAGTTCAGCTTTACCCAAATCCTGTAGGCCAGTGTATCGCCTCCTTTGAAAGCTGAGATCTACAAAACTCATCTAAATGGATCTTTTTCCTCACGTCATCAGATTTTTTTCCATCATTTTTTGGGGTTTTCAACTCATTTTTGTAACTTTTTTGTAATTTTTTTTTCTCAATTTCTACATTTTTGTTGCTTTTTTTTTTGTAATTTTTCCGTCCATTTTTTGTCATTTTTTTGTTTTTTTTTTCCTTCATTTTTTCTTCATTCACTTTTTTTGGTCATTTTTCCGTCAATTTTTTGCAAATGTTTTGTCACTTTTTGTCATTTTTTCGTCATTTTTATGTCATTTTTTGTGTCATTTTTTGTCAAATTTTTGTGACATTTTTGTCACATTTCCATCATTGTTTTCGTCTCAGTTTTGTTGCTATTTTCACAGCTTTTTCCCAGAAGCTTTTGGATTGGGGTAAAGCCAAACTGGAGAAAATGTGCTTGGTTCAGGTGGGAGTTAAGGGGTTAATGAGGGAATGACAGAATAACATGATGTAAAGCTTGAAAAAGTCGATTTTGCATAATACCCCCCCTTTACCCTGTTTTTTTATGCTGAATTTCAAAACAGTGGTTCTTATTTTTAAAGACATTTGTGTAAAGTGGATGACAAAGTTAATATTATTATTATGCATTATACAAACAGATGCAAAAAAATCAGTCACATTAACATTATCCAAGCACACAGGGTGTTCCAACAGCTCCTTCAGAAAAAACAACACAATGTCTGTCTCTAATAACCTCTATCAACCATGAACATTGTTAACCCTTGGAGCCATAGGAATACACTGAGAGAGGCCAAATACTAACTTTAAACACCATGATAATCATAAGAACAGGTTTATCGGTCACGGCGTGTTGTTACTTGAGATCTTCAACCATCCAACATCCATCAGGTGCCAGATTTTTTTGGGTGTTGCCTCAAATGGTGACATTTAAAAGTAGGTTGGCCTCTTGGTGTGTTGTTTTCAAGCTCATCTTTTACTTGAAGTGCGCTTAACCCCTTAACTCCCACCTGAACCGAGCACATTTTCTCCAGTTTGGCTTTACCCCAATCCAAAAGCATCTGGAAAAAAGCTGTGAAAATAGCAACAAAACTGAGACGAAAACAATGATGGAAATGTGACAAAAACGTGAGAAAACATTGACGAAAAAGTGACGAAAAATGTATGAAAAAGTGGCAAAAATGTCCCAAGAAATTGACAAAAAAATTGATAAAAAATGATAAAAATGTGACAAAAAATGACAAAAATGTGACAAAAAATGACAAAAAAATGACAAAGAAAAATGAGTTGAATACCCAACAAAAAAATGATGGAAAAAAGATCTGATGACGTGAGGAAAAAGATCCTCTCGGTTCAGGCGGGAGTTAAGAGGTTAAACTCAGTTTGACGCAGCTGAAACCTGGAGCAGCTTCCAGAGGACGAAACCGTCCCCTCAGTTTAAACTCATTTGGCAGAGACATGTTTACAGTTCATGTCTTTGCCAGTTACTTCAGGGCGTTTTAACGACATTTCTTGGGAAAGATCAAAATTAATCCATCTCGACAAACACGTTTTTGGGCCAAGCTCCTCCCACATAATCACAGGCTGCTGCTCATAAAGGAGCAGATCTCAGTCCAGAAACCACCTCAGCTCCACATTGGACCGACTCTTTTCTTCTGGAACAGTTTCTTTTGTGCATTTTCAGGAATCCGGTTTCTCAATTTCGCTGAAAATGCTGACTTACACAGTAAAGGTCTTCACTGCTTCCAGTCTGGCTGACAGTTTAGACATGATCAACATTAAACTCGTGGGTGAAGATGGTGAAAGCGACTGGACCAGGATGACTGGGACGGTAAGTCTTTTTTAAACTTTTCTTAATCAACCCCAGAATGAATCAGCAAATGTAAATGTGTTTCAGGAAACTACGCTAACGCTGACGTGTGGAAACCCCCTGGGAGAACTGCTGTGTGTTCAGCTCCAAAAGCAGAGGAATGTCTTTGAGAACCCTTGGTTTGTAGAGAAGGTGGAGGTGACTTCTCCAGAGGAGAAAGTCTTCAAGTTTCCCATTTACCACTGGATCAAGAGAACCAAGGAGTACAGCTTCTGTGAGGGCAAAGGTCAGGATTACAACACTGCACTGCATAAAGTATTTAACTAGATCAGTATAAACATCTAAATTTGAGCAAAATAATCCAAAGTTAGTTGTTTTGGGCATTTGCCCTGGATTATTTCACTTGTTCTGAGATGTTTCTGACTCGTTTCGATACATTTCGTCCTTATTTCAGGTCATTTTCTTTGCCAATGGGGAAAGAAAATTGGTCTTATCTCATTGGCAGTTTTACTTTCTTATTTCAAGCGAGATTTCCCCTAGAACTGGTCTGAAATGTCCTCAAACAAGCCAAGCAAACTCGGTCCGATCAGGAAAAGTGTCTAAATGAGTGAAAACCGCTCAAACCGCTGGGGTAGACTGAGGGAAGTGAAGCTGTCAATCTTTGCCATCAGCCCCTCCCACCACCACTCACTCACTCACTACATTCAGCCAGGCTTCCTGCTGTTCCCAAACGTCTCACACAGGATTTGTTAAAGGGGGGGTCGTGTTGTCTTTTTTGATGTGCACATATGTGAGTACAGACGACATGAGCCGGGGGTTCATATTAAAGTATGTCAAATAGGTGCATGAAGAGCTAAGTCTGCAGGGGGCGCTGTGGGCTGAACTGAGGACGAGAACAGGGGCGGGGCTTAGGTGTGAAAACTGGTCCAAATGTCCTTGAGGCGTTTGTGAAGTGTTTAGACGTGCATGAATCTGGTTTATAAGGTCTGTGTAACTTTATGTATTGTCTCTGTAGCTCTGAGATCCTGGGAACAACATGACACAGACAAGTATAAGTACACGAGACAGCAGGAGCTCGACAGGAGGAAGGACAAATACTGGCAAGTACAAAACATGATAATAATTCACTCACAACGACCACAACCTGAAAAAAGAGTGAAATACACTTTATTACACGAGCAAAGAGGACGATGAGGGAGAATGACAGAACAATGACTGTAGGGATGGGCGTGTGAACTTCAGATCACACACAGTAGGATCGTGAGCTCCATGTTGCAGCTCACGTTCCCGTCTCTTCCAGCTGGAAAGTGTATAAGGAGGGTTTACCCCAATGCATCGATGCAGACGACGTCTACGCTCTGCCGTCGGAAGTCCGCTTCTCCTTCACGAAGACTAAAGACTTTTTCCTCAATGCTACTCTTGAGTAAGTCCTGAAGTGAACTAAGAACATGCTTTCATCACGTATGTGCTAACAAAGGACACGTGTGTAGGATGCTGAAGGCCAAGATGATGGAGATGTATAACTGGATTTGGGGCATAGACTCTTGGGAGAGTTTCGATGCCGTTGAAAAAGCGTTGGCCAAAAGCATCAGCTCGGACGTGTCAGGTAATGTCCAGGAACATTCACATTCACTGACCCCCATGAGAAGCATATATGTGTTTGTTATCACTGGTTCTGTTCTTCAGTTTATGTGAAACAGAACTGGAGAGAAGACGCTTTCTTTGGTTACCAGTGTCTGAACGGCGTCAACCCCATGATGATCAAACGCTGCGACCGTCTGCCCGAAAAGTTCCCTGTCACTGATGATCTGGTCACACTGGAGGGAACCAAGACATTATCAGAGGAACTGAAGGTCTTTACCCATTTGAATGATCCTCTTCTCTGGGATTAGATCTGACCCTGTGAAGGAGATGTTAGATTCAGGCTCTGCTGATGTTAAGCTCTGAACTCCCTGAACCGAGAGGATCTTTTTCCTCACGTCATCACATTTTTTTTTCCATCATTTTTTTGTTTGATTTTCAACTCATCATTTTTGTAACTTTTTTGTCATTTTTTCGTCAATTTTTTTGTCATTTTTTTGTCCTTTTTTTTGTCATTTTTCTCATTTTTCGTCAATTTTTTGTCACATTTTTGTCATTTTTTTGTCAAATTTTTGTCATTTTTCGTCAATTTTTTGTCACATTTTTCGCATTTTTCGTCAATTTTTTGTCACATTTTTCGCCATTTTTAAAAAAAAATGTGTGTCAAATTTTTACCACATTTTTTATTTATTTTTTCACATTTTTTTTAATTTTTTTTTAATTTTTTTGTCATTTTTTTGTCACATTTTTGTCATTTTTTTGTTACATTTTTGTCATTTTTTCGTCATTTTTTTGTAATTTTGTGTCAAAATTTTATCACATTTTTTAAAAAAAAGTGTCATTTTTTTGTCACATTTTTTCTTCATTTTTTGTAATTTTTTTGTCAATTTTTTGTCATTTTTGTGTCAAATTTTTATCACATTTTTTTTTTAAATGTCAACATTTTATCGAATATTTGTCACATTTTTGTCATTTTTTGTCACATTTTGTCACATTTTTGTCATTTTTTTTCACGTTTTTGTCATTTTTTTTTGTAACATTTTTTGTCATTTTTTTGTCACATTTTTGTCATTTTTTCTTCATTTTTTGGTCAATTTTTTGTCATTTTTGTGTCAAATTTTTATCACATTTAAAAAAAAAAAAGTCAACATTTTATCAAATATTTGTCATTTTTGTCATTTTTATGTCATTTTTTCTTCATTTTTTTGTCATTTTTATCACATTTTTGTCATTTTTTTGTCACATTTTTGTCATTTTTTTATCAAATTTTTTGTCATTTTTTTTTCACATTTTTGTCACATTTTTGTCATTTTTTATTCATTTTTTTGTCATTTTTTCTTCAATTTTTTGTCATTTTTTCTTCAATTTTTTGTCATTTTTTGTAATTTTTGTGTCAAATTTTTATCACATTTAAAAAAAAAAATTGTCAACATTTTATCAAATATTTGTCACATTTTTGTCATTTTTTCGTCACTTTTTTCTCACATTTCCATCCTTGTTTTCATCTCAGTTTTGTTGCTATTTTCACAGCTTTTCTCCAGAAGCTTTTGGATTGGGGTAAAGCCAAAATGGAGAAAATGTGCTGGGTTCAGGTGGGAGTTAAGGGGTTCAGATGTGAGAGCTCTACATGTGTGAGACATGTATGAAACATGTTGGAATAAAGGCTCTCCAACACGTGTCATACATAATCATGCTTTATTATTAGTTAGATGTCAGGTCCACGGGCCAGATCCGGCCCCTCAGCAAAGAGCCTCTGGCCCCAAGATGATTTTCAGAAATATTCTTGCTTATATGTTTAAAATTCCTGAGATTCCCAAGAAATCAAAGGAAATCTGACCTCCACGACACTTCCTCCCCTGCTTTAGACGAGGGTTTGAATGAAAAACATTGTGATGATTACACAGATAAAGAGTTAATTTTATGCTAATTCATATTTCAGAATGGAAACTTGTTCCTGGTCGACTACGAGGATTTGGATGGAGTCCAGACCGGTCTCATCAATAATAAACAGCAGTATCTGGCGGCTCCTCTTGTCCTCCTCCACAGAACTCCTGAGGATGAACTGAAGCCTGTGGCCATTCAGGTGAGACTTCACGTCCACATACGGAGTGGGGACATTTATGTGTCGCCTCCAGGGACCTGAACAACAACATGCTCTGAGTTATATTTAATTCGTCTAACTTCAGATTCATCAGAAAATCCATGTCCACCCAAGCAGCCAAAGTGTTCATGCACTCAATGATTCTTTCCCACAAAACCTCAAGCCGAAAACACCAAACCACGACAGTCCTTATACAAACCTCCTCTCCAAACACAACATTCAACTTCACCAACATCTGTCTGATTTAAAGAGGGGGTATTCTATTGTCAGTCCCATAGCACCAGTCTATATCTCACTACAATGATGACAAACCTTCTGTTGGTCTGTAAATGCAGTAAATTAGAATAACTGCCTTGTATAAAATGTCTCTCTCAAAATGGCTGTAGTGAATGTCTTGAAATAGGCCTCTGTCTCTTTAAGAACCTCTGAGCCTTTAGACACGCCCCCTCCACACGCTGTCTGTGGCATCAGTGGGGAGGGGGTTCTGCTGAGGAGCAGTGGTTGGTTACTCGGCTCGGAGGCGTCTCCAGGAGGTGGGGGCGTTCCTAGGAGGACTCGGGCAAACCTATCCCTAAAATGGCCGCCATCAGAGTTTTTACAGATTACTCAGAAATACGTGAATGTGCCAAGGCAACACTTCAGCCATGTTTTTAACCTCTTAACTCCCACCTGAACGTGTTTTCTCCAAATTCTCCAAATCTAAAAGCTTCTTCAAAACAGAGGCAAAAAAACGAGAAGAAAATGAGGATGTAAACGCAACAAAAAAAACGCTAAAAAATTACAAAATCCAGCAAAAAAATTACAAAAATCCAGCAAAAAAAGACAAAAATCCAGCAAAAAAAGACAAAAATCCAGCAAAAAAAGACAAAAATCCAGCAAAAAAAATGACAAAAATCCAGCAAAAAAGTGACAAAAATCCAGCAAAAAAGTGACAAAAATCCAGCAAAAAAAAGACAAAAATCCAGTAAAAAAAATGACAAAAATCCAGCAAAAAAAAGGCAAAAATCCAGCAAAAAAGTGACAAAAATCCAGCAAAAAAGTGACAAAAATCCAGCAAAAAAGTGACAAAAATCCTGCAAAAAAAAGACAAAAATCCAGTAAAAAAAATGACAAAAATCCAGTAAAAAAAGTGACAAAAATCCAGCAAAAAAAAGGCAAAAATCCAGCAAAAAAGTGACAAAAATCCAGCAAAAAAGTGACAAAAATCCACCAAAAAAGACAAAAATCCAGCAAAAAAAAAAGACAAAAATCCAGCAACAAAAAGACAAAAATCCAGCGAAAAAGTGACAAAAATCCAGCAAAAAAATGACAAAAATCCAGCAAAAAAATGACAAAAATCCAGCAAAAAAGTGACAAAAATCCTGCAAAAAAAAGACAAAAATCCATCAAAAAAGTGACAAAAATCCAGCAAAAAAAGACAAAAATCCAGCAAAAAAAGACAAAAATCCAGCAAAAAAAGACAAAAATCCAGCAAAAAAGTGACAAAAATCCAGCAAAAAAAAAGACAAAAATCCAGCAAAAAAGTGACAAAAATCCAGCGAAAAGTGGCAAAAATCCAGTAAAAAAAGACAAAAATCCAGTAAAAAAGGTGACAAAAGAACAGCAAAAAAAAAGACAAAAGAACAGCAAAAAAGTAATAAAAAAATGACTAAAGCAAATAAAAAGTGAGGACAATGGCAAAGAGGAGAGAATGGATTTGGTTTTGGCGGGTGGTAAGAGGTTCATGAGGGAATGACATAATAACATGATGGAAAGCATAATACCCCCCCTTAAACATTGTGCGTTTCCTGGCACCCCCACCTCGCGCTTTGTGACCATGTCTGTGAAAGGCGCTGTATAAATAAAGATCTTCTTCTTCTACAGTCAGGGCTTCAAAAGACTGAACAGTCTTCCAACTACAATCAGAGAAACCCCTCCTTTAGTTTATTCCACTCACATCTCATCAAATGGCTGATGAAAAGCCAGACCCGTCATCGTTAAACTCTTTGCTGCCCTCTTGTGACGACCCTTGTGTGTGTTTGTTGTGTTCTTTTGTTCTTGTCAGTAAGTGTAGTGTCTTGTAAGTGTTAGTTTCTCTGTAAGTGTTAGTTTCTCTGTGTAAGTGTTAGTTTCGCTGTGTAAGTGTTAATATGCACTGTCTTATAATAAATACATATGAATATAAACCACCAGTATAAGCTCCTATAAGCAGCTTTTCTTTGTGGTCAGGCAGAGGAACTTGTTTCAACATTTCAGCTCCCACACTGCAAAATGTTGCCGACTAAAAACAAGGGAAACAATCTTAAAATAAGACATTTTGTCTTGTTTTAAGGAAAAAATTCTGCCAACGGGGTCAGTGTTTTTTTCTGGAATATTTTTCTCATCATAAAACAAGAAAGAAACACTAAATTTAAGCAAATAAAGCTAGAATTAAGCAAAATGTCCCCAGAAAATGGAATAATTTAAGGAAAACATTCTTATTTAGTGAAACATTTTTGGATATTTTACTTAAATGTTGCTTGATTTAAGTAAAATGTTCTAAATTACTCACATTTTTGAGCAAAATGTTGTTAATAAATACTAATATTTAAGGAAAGTATTGCCCGGAGACCCGCCTCCATGTGGAGCCAGGCTGATGGTCAGAATCACCTGCTGGAGGATTCACCTATTGTACATGTTTTTAGTGGCAGACATGGGGAGAACATGCTCCACACAGAAAGGCCCCGTCCTGGTGGGAATCGAACCCGGGACCTTCAAGCTGTGAAGCTGAGGCTCTAACCGCTGTGCCACCGAGCCGCCCACTTTAAAGAATGGAATGTTTTATCTCTCTGTGAGAATCAGTTCTTACATTAAGAGTTGTTGATCTTAGTTTTTCTAAAAAAAAAGAAAAAAATATTCTTTGTCTAAAACTGAAGAAGATTCAAAAAGTTTTTCATGTTTTTAGCAAATTTATCTGAACAAGAAATGGCTAGATTTTATTTCCTAAAATAAGTTTTTTTCTCAAGAAAACTTTGCTCCACAAAACATGATTACTTTTTAGGGAAAAATAAGAACTTATTTCTTAAAGTAAGACATTTTTTACTTGCTTAGAATCCACTTTCTGCAGTGCATTT
The DNA here is from genome assembly GCF_951799975.1 of Gobius niger. NCBI lineage: Eukaryota > Metazoa > Chordata > Actinopteri > Gobiiformes > Gobiidae > Gobius > Gobius niger. Next base: position 937,742 of record NC_136852.1, on the reverse strand, counting down.
TGTGCATAGATTTCTCAGGTTGTGGGATTCTCATTGTGGTCGGAGGGACATGATCTTCCTCACTGTCTTCACTGTCTTCTTCTGATGTGTGCTCCGTGATGCTGCTCGAGGGGTTTGGCTTGGCCTACGTTACCCTGTTTGTTCATTTACTTGTAAAGCTCATGAAAGATGGTGCTTTGTGTTCAGCTCAAACAGAAACCAGGAAAGGACAACCCCATCTTTGTCTCCACCGACCGCGAGTACGACTGGTTATTGGCCAAGATCTTTGTGAGAAGTGCAGATTCTAACAAACAGCAGGTCACGGCTCACCTGCTGCGCACTCACCTGCTGGCTGAAGTCTACGCTGTGGCTTTACTGAGGAACCTGCCCAAGGTGCATCCTCTCTACAAGGTACCACAGGGACAGGTCCAGGCCTTTGACTGTAATGTGTGTGACTAATGAAGACTGTCTTCTTCTTCAGCTTCTCATTCCTCACACTCGCTACACTCTACAAACCAACGTCAGCACAAGGAAAAGGGTGATTTCTGAAGACGGGGTTTTTGCATCGGTAATTATTACATTTAAAATACAGTGAGACACACAGTAAACTCACATATTTCAATTGATTTAAAGTTGGCAGCTGCAAGTGTGGAGGGAATGACCGGCCTCATGCGACGCTCTCATTCCACTGTGACGTACGAGGCGCTCTGTATCAAAGAGGACGTTAAAGAGAGAGGACTGGAGTCAGTGCCAAACTTCTACTACAGAGACGATGGATTCAAGCTCTGGGACGTCATCGAGAAGTACTGGATTCACACTGATTGTTCAGTTCATTGCTGATTTGATTCATGTTATATTTGAAATCTTTAAAGGTTTGTGAAAGGAGTACTAACCTACTACTACAAGGAAGACGAGGAAATCAAACGAGACACTGAGCTGCAGGATTATATCCAGGACATATTTGAGCACGGCTTTGGTTCTAGAGAAACATCAGGTGAGTTCAAATCACTGTAGCTGTTTTAATAATACTGTTGTATCAAAGGCCACACTTCATTCAAATGTTGTGTTTTGTTTATCGCTCAGGGATTCCTCAAAGGTTCGAGACCGTTGATGAGTTGGTCAAGTTTGTAACGATGGTGATTTTCACCTGCTCAGCCCAACACTCCGTGGTCAACAACGGGCAGGTGTGTTTCTGACCCTGACACTCAGAGGACGTTACACATGAACATCCCTGATCACATTTGTCTTTAATCTTTATGTCTCTATCGTTGGTCAGGCTGACTATGGCAGCTGGATGCCCAACACTCCCACCTCTTTACAGAAACCTCCCCCGACTGAGAAAGGCACCGCCACTTTAGAAACGGTCCTGCAGACACTTCCTGATCACAACACGACTCAAAGAGGCGTCTCCGTCATGAAGCTGCTGAACTCACAGTCCTCTGACTTTGTGAGTCCCGCTGGAGCGCCGTCATTTAGATTCAGTGTGGTTTTAATCCAGATCTTTAACCTGACTCTGTCTCCTCAGGTGGCTCTCGGCCAGTTCCCGAACCAGCATTTCACAGAAGACGCTCCGTGCCGCCTGATGGAAGAGTTTGCTGCTGATCTGAAGATACTCGATGAGGAAATCGATGAGAAGAACAAAGAGCGCACGCCGGCGTACTCACATCTGAGGCCGACGCTGATGGAGAACAGTGTGTCTATTTAACCTCTTAACTCCCGCCTGAACCGAGAGGAGCTTTTTCCTCACGTCATCACATTTCTTTTCCATCATTTTTTTGTTCGGTATTCAACTCGTTTTTTTGTCATTTTTTCGTCAATTTTTTATCACATTTTTGTCACATTTTAAAAAAAAAATCATCAATTTTTTGTCAAATTTTTATCAAAATGTTGTCAATTTTTTGTCAAATTTTTGTCAAATTTTTATCATTTTTTTGTCAATTTTTTATCTTTTTTTTTTTTTTTTTGTCACATTTTGCCACATTTTTTCATCAATTTTTCGTCACTTTTTTGTCACATTAAAAAAAAAGAATCATCAATTTTTAATCAAATTTTTGTCATTTTTTTGTCAATTTTGTATCACATTTTTGTCAAATTTTTCTCACATTTTTGTCTTTTTTTTGTCAAATTTGTGTCATTTATTCATCCATTTATCGTGACTTTTTTGTTAATGTTTTCTCACATTTTTGTCACATTTAAAAAAAAAATCATCAATTCTTTATCAAATTTTTGTCATTTTTTTGTAAATTTTGTATCACATTTTTGTCACTTTTTTGTCACATTTTTTTTTTATTTTTTGTCAAATTTTTATCAGATTTTTGTCTTTTTTTTGTCACATTTTGTCACATTTTTTCATCAATTTTTCGTCACTTTTTGATCAAAGTTTTCTCACTTTTCTGTCACATTTCCATCATTGTTTTCCTCTCAGTTTCGTTGCTATTTTCTCACCTTTTTTCCAGAAGCTTTTGGATTGAGGTAAAGCCAAACTGGAGAAAATGTGCTCGGTTCAGGTGGGAGTTAAGGGGTTAAAGGTCGTCACAGAAATGCTTCTTTTCTTGCCTCTAAGGTGAGGCCACAGGAAGCTGCTTCTCTTTGCTCTTTTGGATCCAAACGTGTTCTTATTGACCGTCACTGTTTGGTTTGGATATTGTTTTTTCATTTGTTTAAAAGTCTGATCTCTATTTTGTCTCAACTCTTCTGTGAAATGTTCAACAGCCAAAGTGAGCGACGCAAATAAAGCTTTGTTATATCCAGTACAGAAACAATGCTCATCACTGGCTCACACGACAGTCCTGTACATGTGTCACGTGTTACTGTCACACGGGTTCAGCCACAGAAGTTTACAGTCTGATTATGAAAATATAGAAGAGACCAGAAATAAGCTCCAGGGGGTTCCTCCTTATGTTTTTATCTGTCAGTGTCACCGTATTTTCAAACAATTCCATCTTCTCTATTTTCAACTGTGGATCATGTGTTCACACGCGTGTCCTTCATGAACCTCTTAACTCCCGCCTGAACCCGCCTGAGAGGAGCTTTTTCCTCACGTCAGCACGTTTTTTCCATCATTTGTTTGTTGGGTATTCAACTCATTTTTGTAACTTTTTGTCATTTTTTGTAATTTTTTGTCAATTTTTTATCAAATTTTTGTCACATTTTTTGTCACATTTTGTCATATTTTTGCCATTTTTTCATCCATTTTTCGTCACTTTTTTGTTAATGTTTTCTCACATTTTTGTCACATTTAAAAAAAAAATCATCAATTTTTTATCCAATTTTTGTCATTTTTTTGTCAATTTTGTATCACATTTTGTCACATTTTTTTTTTATTTTTTGTCAAATTTTTATCACATTTTTGTCTTTTTTTTGTCACATTTTTGTCACATTTTTAAAAAAAAATCATAAATTTTTTGTCAAATTTTTATCAAAATGTGAAATTTTTGTCACATTTTTGTCTTTTTTGTAATTTTTTTGTCAAATTTGTGTCTTTTATTCATCCATTTTTCGTCACTTTTTTGTCACATTTAAAAAAAAAAATCATCAATTTTTTAATCAAATTTTTGTCATTTTTTGTCACATTTTTGTCATTTTTTTGTCATTTTTTGGTCAAATTTGTGTCATTTTTTCATCCATTTTTCGTCACTTTTTTTTCACATTTCCATCATTGTTTTCGTCTCAGTTTTGGATTGGGGTAAAGCCAAACTGGAGAAAATGTGCTCGGTTCAGGTGGGAGTTAAGGGGTTAAGCGCACTTCAAGTCATGCTAAAAGATGAGCTTGAAAACAACACACCAATAAACACTATAATGGTGTTTAAAGGAACAGACCGCGGTTCTTCCACACTGAGATCTGTTCTTACCTGAGCTTAGACGAGTTCATGCGTACCTGTCTGGTCTTTGTGTGTGCGCTCAATCACGCAAAACGACCAAAGATGTTGCTAGTATTTGGCCTCTCCCAGTGTATTCCTATGGCTCCAGACGGGGGTGAAGTTTGAAGCGACCGAGCTCTTCCACGGACACAAAGACCAGACAGGTACAGATCAACTCGTCTAATAGTCAGGGCCCCAAAGTCTCAAAAGCTCTTTAAATGAGGTTGAACCTGACATGGTCTGCTATACCTTTCGTTTGTGTTTTTTCTGTTAACTTTGACCCTAAGGACCAATAATCGGAGGGTCTGCTCTGATGGAAGTATCGCGACAAAAAACATTATGGCCATTTTAGTGCATGCACCCAGAAAAATGTGAAAAACTATGTTTTTCCCTCAAATCCTCAGTGGGTTGAGTAGGCTGTCAATAAATGCATTCCAGATACACAGAACACATGTGCTGAGAACATCCACTGAAAAAATAGCTCTTAAAACACATTTTTACAAGATTCTTCATCAATTTAATGTAGAAAAATTAGGCGTTTTCTCACTTTTTTTCCAATATTTTTATCTTTACTTCATTGGCAATCAACTATTTCACCCACTTATGGCATCAGTCAATATGCCATTATTTTCAACAGACTGTAGACACTTCCCACAGAAGAAATGATCAAAATCCAACCAAAACCATTGGATCTGTGATGATTTAAAGACGATCAACAGACGATTTTGGTTGATAGATTAGATTATAATAGTTTAGTTTATTTCGAACAATTTAAAAACAATGATAATACAAGTAATGGATACCAACACAGCAATTGTTCAAAAAGGAGTGGGTTGAAGTGTGACCTCATTTAGTCCCGCCCCCCTTTCTACTTGATATTTTTACAGGAGCAAAAGAAGCTCAAATCGTTCTTCTTTTATAACAACCTGCACAATATTTACAACAATTGTTTTACAAACTCTGAATGTCTTTCCACATTAACACATCACGGCCATAGAAATCCAGCCACAATAATGTTACTCCATCCATCCATTTTCTTCCGCTTTATCCGGGGCCGGGTCGCGGGGGCAGCGTCTCAGCAGAGATGCCCAAACTTCCCGATCCACACACACCTCCTCCAGCTGTTCTGACCCCGAGGCCACACCTCCTCCAGCTGTTCTGACCCCGAGGCCACACCTCCTCCAGCTGTTCTGACCCCGAGGCCACACCTCCTCCAGCTGTTCTGACCCCGAGGCCACACCTCCTCCAGCTGCTCTGACCCCGAGGCCACACCAGGCCAGCTCGGAGACATAGTCCCACCAGCGTGTCCTGGGTCTTCCACGAGGCCTTGTCCCACTAGGACATGCCTGGAACACCTCCCGCGGGAGGCGACCAGGAGGCATCCGGAACAGATGCCCGAGCCACCTCAGCTGCTCCTTTCGACGTGAAGGAGCAGCGACTCTACTCCGAGCTCCTCCCGGGTAACTGAGCTCCTCCCGGGTAACTGAGCTCCTCACCCCCAGCCACCCTGCGAAGGAAACTCATTTCGGCCGCTTGTATTCACGATCTTGTCCTTTCGGTCATGACCCAAATCTCATGACCATAGGTGAGGGCGGGAACGTAGATCGATCGGTAAATCGAGAGCTTTGCCCCGACTCAGCTCCCTCTTCACCACGACAGACCGATACAGCGACCGCATCACTGCTGACGCCGCACCGATCCGTCTGTCCATCTCACGCTCCATCCGTCCCTCACTCGTGAACAAGACCCCGAGATACTTGAACTCCTCCACTTGAGGTAAGGACTCCCCACCGACCTGTAGAGGGGAAGGAGAACCATGGCCTCAGATTTGGAGGTGCTGATCCTCATCCCGGCCGCTACACACTCGGCTGCAAACCGCCCCAGAGCAGCTGAAGGTCCTGGTTCGTTGAAGCCATCAGAACAACATCATCCGCAAACAGCAGAGATGAGATCCTGAGGCTCCCAAACCACCGGGACGAAAACCACGACCAGGACGAAAACCGCATTGTTCCTCCTGAATCCGAGGTTCGACTATCGGCCGGATCCTCCTCTCCAGCACCCTGGAGTAGACCTTACCGGGGAGGCTAAGGAGGGTGATTCCTCTGTAATTGGAACACACCCTCCGATCCCCCTTCTTAAAGAGAGGGACCACCACCCCGGTCTGCCAATCCAGGGGTACTGTCCCCGACCGCCACGCGATGTTGCAGAGACGTGTCAGCCAAGACAGTCCTACAACATCCAGAGACTTAAGGTACTCAGGGCGAATCTCATCCACCCCCGGAGCCTTGCCACCAAGGAGCTTTCTCACCACCTCGGTGACTTCAGCCCCGGTGATGGACGAGGCCACCTCCGAGTCCTCAGCCTCTGCTTCCTCATTGGAAGACGTGACGACGGGATTGAGGAGGTCCTCGAAGTACTCCTTCCACCGCCCGACGACATCCCCAGTCGAGGTCAGCAGCCCCCCACCCGCACTGTAAACAGTGTTGGTGAAGCACTGCCTCCTGAGGCGCCGGACGGTTTGCCAGAACCTCTGTTTAACCCTCTCCCACCCTGGACACTGTTTGACCCTTCATAAATTGTACAAACTTTATCTGAGGGCCAACAAAGAGGGAGCTGATTAATTTGCCTCGACTCTGCTTCTTGTGTGGATAAAATCTCATCCAACCAACTCCGGACATGACATGGCTGCATTTACCCAGAGTGAACACCAGATGGCAGCAGGTGTCCCTCTACAGCCCTGGTTGCTTTTAGTCTGGATTAAAAGTTATTTTCCCCGTTTGCACCTGGGAACTGTCCGTGGTCCTGAACCCAGAGGAGCTGGATGAGGAGGCAGCAGTGGGGCTGGCTCTTAGGGTTAGAGGAGCTGGATGAGGGGGCAGCAGTGGGGCTGGCTCTTAGGGTTAGAGGAGCTGGATGAGGAGGCAGCAGTGGGGCTGGTTCTTAGGGTTAGTGGAGCTGGATGAGGAGGCAGCAGTGGGGCTGGTTCTTAGGGTTAGAGGAGCTGGATGAGGAGGCAGCAGTGGGGCTGGTTCTTAGGGTTAGTGGAGCTGGATGAGGAGGCAGCAGTGGGGCTGGCTCTTAGGGTTAGGGGAGCTGGATGTGGAGGCAGCAGTGGGGCTGGTTCTTAGGGTTAGTGGAGCTGGATGAGGAGGCAGCAGTGGGGCTGGTTCTTAGGGTTAGAGGAGCTGGATGAGGAGGCAGCAGTGGGGCTGGCTCTTAGGGTTAGAGGAGCTGGATGAGGAGGCTTTGTTTAAGAGTAGAATAGGCTAAGAGAGCAGTTCTGATCCTTGTGCTTAATGACGAGGATGTTTTTTTATATTCAGTTTAATGTCCACACTATGGGCATAACAGGAGGGAAACTCATGATGTGGACCCCCTCATCCCCTGACCTCAACCTTATTGAGAACCTTTGGAGCCTCAAGCAAAACGTCTATGAGGGTGGGAGGCAGTTCACATCCAAACAGCAGCTCTGGGAGGCTATTCTGACATCCTGCAAACAAATCCCGGCAGAAACTCTCCAAAAACTAAAGCTAATGCTGCAGATTCAAAGTGTGATGCAGAGCGAGGAAAAGGTGAGTTTATAACGGGAGTCGATGGGGCAGAAAAGACACTAGGGAGAAAATGTGAAAACTCAACTTTACATACAAACTAAAAAAAACGATCTAAATCAAAGCTGTTACTGATCGTTGACCCAGGGTGTTTTAGAATAAATGTAAATCCAATTTCTGCCCAAACTCACTTTTTATACAAAAAATCAACCACTCTCTAACAAAAGGAAATAACTCATTGCAAAAAGAACCCAGACATTCAATTATGGGAAAAAAACAATCATGTCTTCAGTCCAAATGAGAAAAAGTTTTTTGGAAGAGAAGAAGAATGCTGATCCCCCACTGTTACTTTGAACTGACTCCTCAGAGTTCAACTGCAGGTCAGACGCCATGAGTGACACTAAATACTTTATTGTGTTTCGCTCTGAAAACAATCACACCATTATCCACATCACGCAAGACAACACAAGTCTTTCATTTCAGTTCAGTTTATTTTGAAAGATTTTTCCTCCCAATAACTATGTGGGATGACCAGTTCTTTTAATAAGGTTGCATTTAAGCCGTCTGAGTTGTTGTAGCCATAAATATTTCACAGCAAAAAAACATTACAATGACGTTCAACCACCAAAAAAATCCAGTGACCTTTTTTTATCAGACATCACAGCTAAAACTCTACCTTTAAAATGATCTTTCAAAATACCCACTCCAGCTAATTTATTTGAACCACGTGCTGGCCACAAGTCTTTTCCCCGTTGGCTTTTCAAAAAAGATATATCTTCTAAAGTACAAGGACATTCTTGAAAAAAAATACAACTTTTGCCTCTTTAGCTTTTCTTTTTCTGTTGTTGCGCAGACCCCTTGTGTTAACCCTCGTTTTTCACCATCTCCACTGTTTTATCTCCACTGCCAAAGAGTTAGAATGACTCAAGTTAAGATTTGACCTTCATTTGAGTAATGTTGACTTTAAAGGTAACCTCTGAACTCCCGCCTGAACCGAGAGCATTTTCTCCACTTCAGCTTTACCCAAATCCTGTAGGCCAGTGTAGCGCCTCATTTGAAAGACCTACAAAATGAAATGCATCTTTTTCCTCACGTCAGATTTTTTTTTCATCACTTTTTTAGTCGGGCAGTCGTCTCTTTTTTGTATAATTTTCGTGACTTTTTTGTCAATTTTTCGACAAATTATTTGCATTTTTTTGTAATATTCATATCACTTTTTCGTCCATTTTTTGTCATTTTTTTGTCAATTTTTTATAAATTTTTTGTCACATTTTTTTAATTTTCTTGTCACTTTTCGTTCATTTTGTCCATTTTTTGTCATTTTTTCATCAAATTTTTCTCACTTTTTTCACATTTCCATCAATTTTTTCGTCTCTGTTTTATTGCCATTTTCACACCTTTTTTCCAGAAGCTTTTGGATTGGGGTAAAGCTGGAGAAAATGTGCTCGGTTCAGGTGGGAGTTAAGAGGTTAAAATGACGGGGGAAAAACATCTTTCATGTAAATTGACATTTTTTTGTGAATTTTTTTTTTTCTTAATTTCAAATCTATTTCTGGAGTAGTTGTAGAACATTGATGACTCGATGTTGGCATTGATGGACCGTAATCATCAGGCTCATATTGACCCGTGATGATTCTGTTCACAGGAGAGCGGTGCCTCGGCTCTTGTCCTGGTGGAGCCCTGAGAACCTGGAGCTGATGATTGAAGTTTGACCCTCTCCCACCCTGGACACTGTTTAACCCTCTCCCCCCTGGACACTGTTTAACCCTCTCCCCCTCTGGACACTGTTTGACCCTTCACTCTCTGCTTCTTGTGTGGATAAAGTCTCATCCAACCAACTCCGGACATGACATGGCTGCATCAACCCAGAGTGAACACCAGATGGCAGCAGGTGTCCCTCTACAGCCCTGGTTGCTTTTAGTTTGGATTAAAAGTGATTTTCCCCGTTTGCGCCTGGGAACTGTCCGTGGTCCTGAACCCAGAGGAGCTGGATGAGGAGGCAGCAGTGGGGCTGGCTCTTAGGGTTAGTGGAGCTGGATGAGGAGGCAGCAGTGGGGCTGGCTCTTAGGGTTAGAGGAGCTGGATGAGGAGGCAGCAGTGGGGCTGGCTCTTAGGGTTAGAGGAGCTGGATGAGGAGGCAGCAGTGGGGCTGGCTCTTAGGGTTAGTGGAGCTGGATGAGGAGGCAGCAGTGGGGCTGGCTCTAAGGGTTAGAGGAGCTGGATGAGGAGGCAGCAGTGGGGCTGGCTCTTAGGGTTAGGGGAGCTGGATGAGGAGGCAGCAGTGGGGCTGGCTCTTAGGGTTAGAGGAGCTGGATGAGGAGGCAGCAGTGGGGCTGGTTCTTAGGGTTAGAGGAGCTGGATGAGGAGGCAGCAGTGGGGCTGGCTCTTAGGGTTTGTGGAGCTGGATGAGGAGGCAGCAGTGGGGTTGGTTCTTAGCGTTTATGGAGCTGGATGAGGAGGCAGCAGTGGGGCTGGCTCTTAGGGTTAGTGGAGCTGGATGAGGAGGCAGCAGTGGGGCTGGTTCTTAGGGTTAGTGGAGCTGGATGAGGAGGCAGCAGTGGGGCTGGTTCTTAGGGTTAGTGGAGCTGGATGAGGAGGCAGCAGTGGGGCTGGTTCTTAGGGTTAGTGGAGCTGGATGAGGAGGCAGCAGTGGGGCTGGTTCTTAGGGTTAGTGGAGCTGGATGAGGAGGCAGCAGTGGGGCTGGCTCTTAGGGTTAGAGGAGCTGGATGAGGAGGCAGCAGTGGGGCTGGCTCTTAGGGTTAGAGGAGCTGGATGAGGAGGCAGCAGTGGGGCTGGTTCTTAGGGTTAGAGGAGCTGGATGAGGAGGCTTTGTTTAAGAATAGAATAGCTGAAGAGAGCAGTTCTGATCCTTGTGCTTAATGACGAGGATGTTTTTTTATATTCAGTTTAATGTCCACGCTTTGGGCATAACAGGAGAGAAACTCATGATGTGGACCCCCTCCTCCCCTGACCTCAACCTTATTGAGAACCTTTGGAGCCTCAAGCAAAACTTCTATGAGGGTGGGAGGCAGTTCACATCCAAACAGCAGCTCTGGGAGGTTATTCTGACATCCTGCAAACAAACTCTCCAAAAACTAAAGCTGCAGATTCAAAGTGTGATGCAGAGCGAGGAAAAGGTGAGTTTATAACGGGAGTCGATGGGGCAGAAAAAACCACTAGGGAGAAAATGTGAAAACTCAACTTTACAAACAAACCAAAAAAAACGATCTAAATCAAAGCTGTTACTGATCGTTGACCCAAGGGTGTTTTAGAATAAATGTAAATGCAATTTCTGCCCAAAGTCACTTTTTATACAAAAAATTAACCACTCTCTAACAAAAGGAAATAACTCATTGCAAAAATAACCCAGACATTAAATGATGGGAAAAAAATAATCATGTCTTCAGTCCAAATGAGAAAAAGGTTATTGGAAGAGAAGAAGAATGCTGATCCCCCACTGTTACTTTGAACTGACTCCTCAGAGTTCAACTGCAGGTCAGACGCCATGAGTGACACTGAATACTTTATTGTGTTTCGCTCTGAAAACAATCACACCATTATCCACATCACGCAAGACAACACAAGTCTTTCATTACAGTTCAGTTTATTTTGAAAGATTTTTCCTCCCAATATCTACCAGACGTCATTTGATTAGTTTGGAATTCATGCTGTAAGAAACACGACACATTCGACAGCACTGGTCAAGCACAAAGCCAGGATCAGCACTCTGCCCTCCACCAGAAATCAGGACAAAACAAAGATAAAAGTAAAAGCTTTAAATTCCCACACTGTTCTCCATCAACTCTGGATCCAGATACGTGTACGGCAGGTCCAGATTTGCGTTCCGTTTGCCAATAGCTGCACCTAACTCTTTCAGTTCTTCTTGAAACTTCTTGATCAGGTCACGGGGAACCTCCTCACAGAACAGTTCTTCTGGGTACCGACCAAGAGGAACCTGAGAGAACAGCAAAAGTCATGAAACCAATCACACAACAGCAACAGTAGCTCACATGGTAAAAGTAAAAGTCACATACAAAGTCTGTGGACTGTTTGCTGAGGAGCCAGAGAATGGCCAGGATGTTCACGGTGGCGTTGACGTCAGGGAGTGTTTGCAGAAAGACGTTCTCGTTGGCTCCGCCCTTCACGGTGGGCGGGGCGCGTTGCAAGGTGGGCGGGAAGTTGGGCATCCAGTTCCCAATGTCCAACTGCAAAGCATCAAAATCACCCGAGGCTGACACATTAAAATGACACACACTCTCGATGGCAATTGAGTTTAGATGTAACAGTTTAATAGTTGCTGCCTCCTCCCCCAGACTCTGAGTTTCTCTGCTTAGACTTAGAGGTCCGGTTTACTCGATGTGCATCAGCGTCTGCCATGATCAGAAGCGTCCGAATAGAGCTGTCAGTGAGGAAGGAGTTTGGGAAAGGAGCCTGTGCTTCCTCCTTTATTATAGGGACCTCTGGAGGTTCCTCACTAGCGGTTAGGAGCTACGTGAAATCCCATAAGCCACCGCAAGACGGTCTAGAACAGGGGTGCCCAAAGTGGGGCCGAAACAATTCTGTTGGCCGGAGAGAGACCAACCTTTGCGCTGTGTGTGGTTAATACTAACTCTCTTCCATTCATTCTCAATGGTAAATATGGATGCAGTACACTTTTTGACCACCAGCGTCAAATTGGGGGCGCTGTTTCACTCCTTTCACAGAGTTAAGGAAACACTGTTGTGGTGTCTTGGTATTTATCAATTACAGAGCGTTTTAGCAGCAACTTTCACAGTTTTCCAACATTTATTGCAAAGGTTGTTACATCAACAACAGTATATGTTAAAATTGTACTTATAAAATAATTGATGCTGAACTGACACTTTTTCAAAATAATCTAATGTAGCATTTTCTTTGAGTGAACGAATGAGGTAAAGTTTCTGTAGGTGATGTAGATGCAGGTGTTTTTTTTTTTTTTGCACTAAATTGCCACAATGGTTGACTTTGTTCTACTAAATCTAGGCTTTTGCCATAGTTACCATTTGTTTTAATATAGCACGTTATTTGCATGGATAGAATCAAATGCAAATGTAGGCGATCGAAAACATTAAAAGTAAATAAAATAAAGTAGCTTTATAATTTTCAGTTCTATGTGTTTTTCATGCTTGACATCCCCGTGTTTGGCCCGCGACTCACAGGCACTTTTTCATTTTGGCCTCGGAGACAAAAAGGTTTGGGAATCATCACCCACACCTGTTCCTCAGATCACATAACACCAGTTCTGAACAAATCCACTGCCGGTCAAGTAGCGAATAGAACAAACTCCTCCTGCTAACATTCAACGCTCTCCATAATCTGGCTCCGGTTTACTTCGCCCCTTACACCCCAGCACGCTCACGCCGCTCCTCATGCGGGCGCTCGGACCTTCAGCCGCTCAGCACCCGGGCTCCGGAACTCACTCCCACTGCACATGCGTTCACCCATGTGCTGTCGTTTTTACCCTCTTTTAAATGTAAGGTGACCTTGGGTGTTAAGAAGGGCACCAACAAATAACATGTATTATTATTATTGAAGTTTTAAACAGATACCACTGCATATTAAAATTGGATATAGACGTTAATAGGTACAATCCTATAGTGCAGATATACAATATACAAGGAACCTTTTTCATAGTTCACATCATCACCTGTCCATTGTTGACCGCTGAGTGCTGGGCGGAGGAGGTGAAAATGACCATAGTGACAAACTTCACCAGTTCATCCACTGCACTGAAGCTCTGGGGGATTCCTAAAACATCACGACTTTCATTATAAACTTCATTATTGTCCAACTGTGTTTGGTAAAGAGCTGAGTTTTCCAAATGACTCACCTGATTCTTTGCGAGACAGAAATCCATTTTCAAATACATTCTTGATGAAGTTCTACAGCTCCGAGTCCTTTTGGACGTCGCTGTCGCTCTTGTAGTAGTTGGTCAAGATGCCGCTCACAAACCTTAAAAGATCATCATTTCACAGTCACATGTGTCTCTGTTGCAGCAGTAGAACGAACAGCCTCCTCAGAATCCTTTGTACCTGTGTATGATGTCCCACAGCCGGAGGCCGTCGTCTCTGTAGTAGTATTTGGGCACTGACTCCACCCCTCTGTCCTTAATGTCCTCTGTGAGACAGAGGGAGCGGTAGGTCAGTGAGGACAGCGCCCTCTCCAGGATGGTGATTATACCCTCACCACCAGCGGCTGCATACTGAGACAGAAGTTTGATTGTTTTTAATCATCTTTGTGCATTAGGGACATACTATCTATGAAATGATGGCTTACCTTTGTCAAAACCCCGTCTTCTGAAATGAGTTGTTTTCTCGCCAAAGTGTTGATAGCAAAGGTGCAACGAGTGTGAGGAATCAGAAGCTGATGAGCAAAACAAGGGACAATTCATAATGTTGACGAAAAGCTCTGCGAAAACCCATATCACTAAGATCAGAGCCAAAATGGCAAAAAACGTGTCTTTAATGGGCAGAGCGAGACATTTCTTTGATAAGCAGTCATTACATATGTACAGTTCTCTTATACTACCTTACCTGACCTACTGCGCGGAAATCTGGGGGAACACGTATAAAAGCAATACAGATGTTCTATATAAATTACAAAAGAAGGCCTTACGAATTATCCACAAAGTCGGATATAGGGAGCTCACCAACCCACTATTTGTACAGTCGCAGATTCTCAAATTCACAGAATTGGTGCAATTAAAAACTGCCCTAGTTGTCTTCAAAGCCAAAAACAGTTAAACAGTACTCCCTGCAAACATTCAAATCATGTTTTCAGACCGTGATGGGGATTATAACCTAAGAAGGAAAATGAATCTTAAGAAAAAATATTCCCGCACATCACAAAAAAGTCTGTCTGTTACACGAAGTGGAGTCGACCTCTGGAACTCATTAGAAGAGGATTTAAAAATGCATTCAACTGGCATTAGCAGAGTTTAGCATCAGCAGAGTTTAGCATCAGCGGAGTTTAGCATTAGCAGAGATAAGGACTAGCAGAGTTAAGCGATGGCGGTCGGCAGAGTTTAGTATTAGTGGCTAACACAGAGTATAGCATTAGCAGTTAACACGACAGGGCGGGGGAAGGGCCTCTTGTAATCGTATAGACTCCCCCACAGAAAAACGAGCACGAAGCGCTGGCCTCCTCTCAAACACTCATCACTCTGAAGAAAGTCACATATAGTGAGGGCCTGTGTGGTGAGTGTGGGGGACGAGGGTGGACATTCAGACACATATAGTGAGGGCCTGTGTGGTGAGTGTGGGGGACGAGGGTGGACATTCACTCTCTCAGACTTTAGTCCAGTTCAGTGTTTCCTGAGTGTTGGATTGTAACCAGTGAAGAGGAGCTGCTGCAGATGTTCACAGATGTTCTACTCGGGCCCTTCATGGCGTCTCGTGTGGTGGAGACACAGCCAGCCTCGTGCTGATTGGCTAAAAGGAGAGTCATGTGATCTTGAGCTTGTTGGACAAAGAGAACGGTCCTGGCTCTGATTGGTCGGCTCTGATCTGAGCGACTGGGATGAAGAGGAGCAGAGACGACACGTCACTCTGGGATGAAGAGGTTTTGTTCACTTTTATTGTTTTTTTTTGTCTAATACATGAATCAACTCATAAAAGTCAAATATTAGAAAAGAAGCAGAATCAGCAGGAAATACGTCATCAGTGAAAGATACAAGAATAAAAGTATAAACTGAGGATTAACATCAGGAAATAAATGACACCGTTTCAAAAAACTTTGGTTATTTACAAAATCTCTCATTTCTGCTGTTTTTGATCAGTTCAGACGGGGCTGGTCGTCAATAAAACGGCTTCAAACACTGATGTCGCCACAAAAAATAAATAAATTATAATTTCAAAAACTGATCGTTTTAAGTCCTGGTTTAACAGTGAGTTTAAATAATTCAACTTTGATTCATTTTCATGTTACATCAAAGTCTTGTTACTGACGTTTATTCTGTGGAAATATTTTTTTAAGGAAGTTTTTGTTTATTTAAAATGATGTTTCTCAATAAGAAATCACAATGACTCGTGAACTCATAAAGTACTTATAAAGTACTTATAAAGTACTTATAAAGTACTCATGTACTTGATGAACTCATGGTCATGCCCAAATATGGATGTTTAGAGGCGTGTCTTTGTGCGTCGTCAATAGATACAGACGACATGGCGTCATAGAAGGGGGCGTGGCCTCACCGAGGGGGAAACACAGTTTTTTACTCATGTTTTCATCTTCTGACGAGAAATAAACTCATTTATCTCGTACAAACTAAGTCAGAAGCAAAAAACTAGCTAACTCTAGCTAGCGTTAGCATTAGCACGATGCTAACATGAAGCATCATGTTCTCCATTCTTCATGTATTTATGGGCTGTTGAACCTCTTTGCTCTTTGTCTCCATGTCTTTGTATCTTTATTTAGTAGAAACTATTTTCATAACTGAGCGTTTGTTAAAGTCGTTTCTGAATAATTAGAGAAAGTTTCGGTTTTTCGTCGTATCAAAGGAAGAGACTTCCTGTTCCGTCTGTGCGACTCTTGTGGGACGTTTTGTGGATGAGAATTAGACTGGAGTCTAAACAAGTGTGACGACCAGCCCCGCTCTCTCTCCCCTAATGCACGTTTCAATCTGTCACAAACCAAACGTTTCACAGCAGAAAATACTTCAACATCAGTAACACACAAAAGTCAAACTCTTAAAGCCGTAAAACTCCATTCACATCATGACCACTGCATCTGAGTCTAGACCAGGGGTTCCCAAAGTGTGGCCCGCGGGACAAATGTGGCCAGAACAATCCCATTGTCCAGAGAGTGACCTCCTTTTGAGCCTCATCTGCTTAAGACCAACTCTCTCCCATTCATTCTCAATGGTAAATGTGGGTGCAGTTCACTGTTTGGCCACCAGCGTCATATTGGGGGCGCTGTTTCACTCCTTTGTGGCGTCTTGGTGTTTATCACAGAGCGTTAGCGTAGCATCGACATCAGACATGACTTATAAAATAATGTTGATAATGATCTAATGTGGCTTTTTCTTTGAGGTCAGTGAATGAGGTCAAGTCACTGTCGCTGCTGTAGATACAGGCTGTTGATTCTGTTCCACTAAAACCAGGCTTTTGCCAGAGTTAAAGGGACTGGATGAGTGTTGGTCCTTTTGATGCTCACTACTGCCCCCTCAGGTCTTATGTGTAACTGCAGGTCTGAGCTCATTCTACACATGAGGACACGGCTGGAACATGTAGGGGAGGAACATACTTCATCTGAACATGTGGGGAGGAACATACTTCATCTGAACATGTAGGGGAGGAACATACTTCATCTGAACATGTAGGGGAGGAACATACTTCATCTGAACATGTAGGGGAGGAACATACTTCATCTGAACATGTAGGGGAGGAACATACTTCATCTGAACATGTAGGGGAGGAACATACTTCATCTGAACATGTAGGGGAGGAACATACTTCATCTGAACATGTAGAGGAGGAACATACTTCATCTGAACATGTAGGGGAGGAACATACTTCATCTGAACATGTAGGGGAGGAACATACTTCATCTGAACATGTAGGGGAGGAACATACTTCATCTGAACATGTAGGGGCGGAACATACTTCATCTGAACATGTAGGGGAGGAACATACTTCATCTGAACATGTAGGGGAGGAACATACTTCATCTGAACATGTAGGGGAGGAACATACTTCATCTGAACATGTAGGGGAGGAACATACTTCATCTGAACATGTAGGGGAGGAACATACTTCATCTGAACATGTCTGGACCCACCACGGTTCACTCTCGTTAAACCCGTCTCTCTCTTCTGTAGAAACAGTTGATCCACAGTCCAGGCCTCGACACACGGCGGCCGCCGCCTCCAGGTCCCAGTCGGGGTCAAAGGTCATCACTGGTCTCCACTCTCCTCCGAGCTCCGCCTCCACCGTCCCCTCACAGCGACTGGCCCCTCCCACCAGCCTCAGCCGCTCTGGACACAAACACAGGTGAGCCCCGCCCCTCTACAGGCCCCGCCCCTGGCCCCGCCCCTTACCTGCACAGGTGAGGTTGAGAGTGGGGCAGGTCTCTGGGCCGGTCCTGGTCCGGTTACAGTCCATCAGCTTAGACTCGTTGCCCTCACAGTGGAACGTCTGCCCCAGAGGAGAGAGCGCCCCCTGGAGGAGAGGAGCCCCACAGCCCAGCTCCCTGCACAGCACCTCTGCCCCGCGACGGTCCAAGGCCCCCTCACAGACCCCGGCCCAGGACTGGTTCTGGATCTGAGGAGATCCTGAACACAGGCTCCGCCCCCCGACCAGCCGCGCCGAGTCTGTGTATGAAGATGAGGTCACAGTCTGAGCCGCTCTGCAGGAAGTCTCTCCTTTATGTAGCACCATTCACTCACACCACCTTCACACTGAGACAAGGCGGCTGAAGTGTGGAGCTCATGGACACAATGGCAGTGTGCACCTGCGGGAGGTTCTTCCACACCAGAGTTTCTTTAGACCTGAGCTTTGCTGTGGGGAGTCCATGTTTGTCCTGCACTGTTTGTTCTGCTGAGTTTGGTTTGATTCTTGAACAGGTTTTTTTAAGCCTTTCATTTTCTTACATTCAGCCCCTCCTGTACAAACATGTACACGCCTAAAAACAGCCACAACATTTACACACTCACAGTTTTTATACTTTTTATTGCATAAATCTCTTGATCTGCTCGATGTCTTTCCAAAACCACCAAACATATAATGGAAAAGTAAAAACCTGAATATGTTCTGAGTGATGAACATTGGAGCTGGGCTGTGGTCTTTAGAGCCTTGGATGAGTCAAAGTCGTGACTAATATTGATTTGAAGCTTTAGTGGTTTTTCTGTAGTGACGATTCTTTATGTCTAAATGTTCTTGTTCCCATTGACTTCCATTAGAAACACATTCAGGACTTCCACTTTTCTTTGCTCTCCTGTCTCCGTATGAAAGTCATATATTTATAATGTCAGCGTTTCATTTGGAAGAACAAGAGTCAGGTTTGACATTTTGACTGTATTTCTTCAGTTTGGACCTTGTTCCTGTCGTCCAGATCAATGAAATCCTGTTATTTTCCCATGAGGATATAATGGAGCCATGGCAGAACCTGGACTTTTCTCACATCAAACTTCACATTTTAAATCTCACTGTAATACAGGAAAAAGTCTCATATCTGTGATGTCAGCGTTTCATTTGGAAGAAAAGGAGCTGAACTTCACATTTTCACAGCATTTTAGACTTTTCCACTTTTCTAACATTGTAACAGATGCTGTATCTTCAGTCAGCTCATACTGAAGCTGTGGCCCAGGGGAAACTACAGGATTAGTTTGTCTTTGTGTTTCCTATAAAATACATGAATATTTTAAAAGTAACGAGTGATTTATCGACAGTAATGTTTAGTCACAGTCAGTGGTTAGTTTTGAAGCAGAAAACGAGGCCCAGGTTTATAAACCTGAGGAAACAGGAGAATAAATCCAGACGGCAGGTCTTTGTCCACGTTTCTTTGTGTGTCGAGGTCACTTTCAGCTGATCATTCAGATTTTAGCACAAAAAAGTCATCACAGATTGAGTGATTTTATGCCGTATTTCAGTGAGATGTAAAGGTTTCAGTTTTCAGGGTAAATCCATTGGAAAAGCCTCATTTCCATTATATTCAATAGGAGAAAATACAGTGATTTTGTTCATGTGCCGACACTGGGAATGAGGTTCAATCTGATGAAACTCCCTTTTCTTCCAAATGAAACGCTGACTTTGTAAAAAGTGAAGTTTCAAACGGCTCTGGAAGAGCAAAGAAAAACATGTATAATGGAAGTCACTGGGGCTGTTTCAGCCGCTGCCATTTTCACATAAAGAATCGTCCAACACAGAAAAACTATGAATGTCATTAAATCCATTTCACTTCATCTGTGACACAAACACAGACACAGCCTCAGCTCCACATGTGATTATTACAAACATCATCACACTCACGTGTTTGGGAAAAAGTACTTCATGTGATTTATGCAAAAAGAAGTGGAAACAAATCTGTAAAAATGTAGATTTTATGGCTGTTTTTAGGCGTGTACATGTTTGTCCACTAGGGGGCGCATGTGAGCAAAGTTGTAAATCTGTCACTACAGAAAAACTACAAATGATTCAAATCCATTTTTGTTTCATGTTTTACTCGTCCAAGGCCCTAAAATCCAGCGAAGTCCAGCTCTGACCTGCTCATTATTGAAAGAGAATCAGGTTTTTATGTTGTTTTGTAACAAACAAAGGGTTCAAATCCCCAAATCAAAACATGTTTGGGAGTTTTGAGAAGGTGAGAAGTGATTCTGGAGATTTATGAAAAAAATGAAAGTCTGTGTTTTTTATACAGTTTGAAAAGCATGTACATGTTTGTCCACTAGGGGGCGCACGTGTAGAAAATGCTCCAAAATAAAAGACATGAGAGAAAAACAAACTCTGGATTCAGAGAATTTGGCTCAAAAGAACATTTTGAGTTTTTTCATCAAATGAAGAAACAAAACATGTCCATTGGGCGACACAGGCTCTGCAGACACGTCTTTATGTGGGAACTTCAGAGACACTTTCATATTTTAAACTTTACATTGTTTGTTTTGTTTGTAAAACAAGTTAAAAAGTCATATTTGACTCATTTTCTTATTATTCCAGTTTGCACATCAGAAATATTTTGTAATAACTTTACCCATAATGCATCATTTCTGTATAAAAGTGTAAATAATGTGACACATGTTGTGTTTTAAGTGATGTCTTTAAACATATGTTTCCGCTTGGCCTGCACGGCCTCGTGTTCTTCCTGAAGCACAAACTCAAAACTCGGCGCTCGCTAAACCGGAAACGTGACCAAAACAAAAGCACATGTTCACCCCAACGACCCCTCCCCCTCCAACGACCCCTCTCCCCCAACGACCCCTCCCCTCTGACACAACGACCCCTCCCCCTCTGCCCCAACGACCCCTCCCCCAACGACCCCTCCCCCTCTGACCCAACAACCCCCCCCCACCTGAATTCTGGCTCAAATACTTTGACTTTTACTGAAAGTACTTATGTAGGTACTTGGATACTTTTACTTCAGTAAAGTATTTGCTCCTGTGTCTGGTCGCCATGGTTACTGCCCTTTAAGTCACTGAAAACTATGAGTAGGATTATTTATGACTGTGGTGTTTCAGACTCACCTGAACAGGTCAGATCCAGATTGAGGTCAGAGCGACGAGTGCGAGACTCAAAACAGCCGATCAGTGAAGAGTCGACACAGACGTCAGGAGAGAGAGAAACGGCTTCTCTTTCTGAAACTATGTTGTTCTTCTGACTCACAATTGAACCACAATCCAGCTCCAAACACACTCTGTTTCCAAACCACAGAGGGATGTATAATGGATACACATCAGTCCAGTCCTGTCCCGCCCTCTGCACCTGCAGCCGCCCCTGACACCGACTCTGACCATCGACCAACCTCAGACTGGACGACTCTGAAACAACAGGCAGTGGCACAGTGGTTAGAGAGAGAGAAGTGTGAGGAGAGAGAGAGAAGTGTGAGGAGAGAGAGAGAAGTGTGAGGAGGAGAGAGAGAAGTTTGAGGAGAGAGAGAGAAGTGTGAGGAGAGAGAGAGAAGTGTGAGGAGAGAGAGAGAGAAGTGTGAGGAGAGAGAGAGAAGTGTGAGGAGGAGAGAGAAGTGTGAGGAGGAGAGAGAGAAGTGTGAGGAGAGAGAGAGAGAAGTGTGAGGAGAGAGAGAGAGAGTCGTAACTGAATTATGACTAGTATTAACTCTAGTTTGAGATATCTCTAACCTAATTTTTACTAGACATAATTCTAGTTAGAGATATCTAAAACTCAACTTTATTAAAGATATCTTTAAAATGTTTTAGGTATATACAAAACTGCTTTTTGACTAAACTCAAACAAATATGGATATCTTAAATTGGCTTTGCTACTAGTCAAAACTGAGTTAAAGATATCTCTAACTAATTATTACTAGTAACAATGTAGTTCGAGATATCTTTAATTAAGTTACAGATATCCGCAATTCATTTTTATTAGGTCTTTACACAATTCAAGATATCTTCAATAGATGTTTTGTCTAGACAAAACTCAATAACAGATATCTCCAACTGTAGTTTTACTAGTGAAAACTGAGTTATGGATATCCATAACTGGAGTTATTACTAGTGGAAATGACTTAAGAGATATCAAAAATGACATCAATTACATCACCGTATCCGAGTCTGCGTTACAAATCTGGCATCATCTAAGAGGCTTTTTGTGGTAAAAATAGCTTTTGTCAAATCCATTAAAGTTTTTTTACAAATATATATCTTGTTGTTGCTAGAAAGCGCTAGTTTAGAGGTTTTAGCTCAGTGGAAGGATAGTCCAGGAGTGGATGAACTGCAGGGCTCTGCCTGTGCTCTACTCGGAGGATGGTGGGGGACTGTGGTGGAGTGGGAAGAGCTCATTGACAGTATATTTGACAGTATATTTTGAAGGGAAAGCTGCGGGAGGGACACCGCGCTCTGGGACTGGAACAAACCCGGCAGCCTCTGCACCGTCTGGGAGGAGCGCTGGGGCGGCCAGACGGGTCTCTGCTGCTCAGGTTGGCCCACAGTGGCGGCAGGACTATCTTAACACTAGTATTTCCATGTCCGTTTGCAAAGCACTTACTTACTAACACTGTGCTTGGCCAGTTTTACCTCCCCAGCGTTAACCAAGTGTTTTGCCTGTGGTTGAGGCGCTAATTAATTTGGATTGATTAAGACGACACCCCCCTCTAGTGGGATTTGTGTTTTTTTTTTCTCTGTAATGATGAATTTTACGATACCTTTGTTAATGTATATTTTTTTATGAAGATTGCAATGGTTGCCACCTTTGCAACCTTCATAGAAATACACATTTATGGTTGTGTATGTTGATATATATAGTCTATATTATAACCTGAACAGCAACCCAGCATTTTTCACTTCATTAGTTATGTTTATATTTTAAGTTTGAATCTTAAAACGTTTTATGTGCAGGTGGTTTTAATCCTTGTATATAAAACTATTAGATGCAATAACATTTGTGTCTGTATTAAAACATTTATTTGTAAGGGATATTTTGATGTCCATTGGACACAATTTTCTTTGACATTTCCCATGGCATGTTTGTGTACCTTCAAAACAGGATTATCAACAATCACACAAATGACATAATACAAACCTCTCCATGGCACAAAATACAGCAATTCAGATATGTAGAGGTATTGTGTTCAACGTGTGACATACTTTACAAAAAAGGAAATATAGCGGTATTTACCAAAGTACAAAGTTAAAGGTTACATTACTTATTACATTATTCTTTTATTTTACTATATTTTACAGAAATCAGTTTGACTAGGTTTGTCATATAGCTGTCACAAGCTGTCACAGTATGATCCACGTGAAACACTTCCATGGGATAATTTTTAGTAAATGTTATACACCTGAAGTTGTACTTTAAGTAAAGTCTGGGTAAATCTGGGTAAATCCTCCACTGCTTGTATGAAGGAAAAAACCTGCAGTTGTCCTATCCTGAGTCCTGTCTTATGAGCTTGGTTGATTGTACATAAAAAAAACAAGATCAGGTGTCTTTGTATTAGCAACAAATACATTCCTCAGCTCCCACAAGACCTCGTCGTTGTCCTCATTTGGTGAATCTGGTTGGTCATTAAGATCTCCACACTCCTGGTTCCAGTAATGTTTTTGAGATGTGACCTACAGTCAAAAATAAAAAAAATGCAAAGTGTACATTTATAAATCCATCAGTATGCACTTGCAGCACAGATAAGTGTTTGTGTGATACTACTTTCTGTGCAAAAAAACAAACAAACCAGGATCACAAATGAATGTAAAAAAATATATATGACTGGAGAATCTATATGCTATCTATGTGTATCCTTGCTTTACTGCATCTATATTTCAAGTTATGATAACATGACATTCTACTACTGTGTGTGTGTTTACAGCATTACTTAATGCATGTGTCATGTTATTTCTTTATATAAACCCAGTCACAGGTTCATCAGGGATCATCTGTCCAGTGCTGCACTCCAAGAAAGTGCACGTGGATGAAAGTGCACAACTTCAAATACTCTGACTTGTCATTTAAATACTAAAACTAACAGCCTTCCCCATGATTCTTCCTCTACTTCTGTGAAGTGTGAGTCATGTTGCATCAACAGTATTTTAAATAAACACTTAAAGCATCCCTTGCCAAGGGAAAAACAGCCCCCCTGACTTCAGGCTGTGCATAGAGCGCACAACTGTAGAGTTTGGAAGCCCTTACTCTTTACTCCTCAATGTACACAATCAATGACAAGTAAATGTGCATTTCCCAAAGTCTTCCCTTTTTGATAATCCAAGCTCGTTGCAGGTGGGGCTGGCTGTCAGGGCATGTCCCGAGAACCTTGTGGGGCACAATTTACAAACAGTTGTTAGGTGTGAAGTAAAAAAAAATAAGAATTGAAGTAAAACGATCATGTATTCTTCAAATTAACATGTTCATTACCACATTGACTTTAAGTATGCTCTATAAAATGTAGGGCTGCTCAATTATAGGAAAATAGGTAAATCACAATTGTTTTTAGTCTCAAACTAAATCACGATTATTCAAATTATTTTATTGTCAACCTGCATTTGAACATTGCACACCCTACAAAGGTTATAGTCTTATTTCCAATTGTTATCAATTCATATCAAATAGAATTTTATTTAGATTTCATCTGTTCCTATCCCTACGAAAAAGTATTGTTGCACTCTTTTCCAGACAGATGATTAGTTTAGCCAAGTGAGTGAGTGAAAAGTGCCTTCATCTTCCGTACCAGGTGTCTGTGCAAGCAGGTTCAATACAGTCGGTGATGTTTTCCGCTGCAAACCTCAGGAAAACACTCTTCTATGACATGGAGGCATTTGAGAGAACCGATCTCCTCCGTGCTCCTCTGTCCATGTCCTTGATCAACCATCTCTCCAAATCTGTAAAGGACACATGTTTTGCAGAAAGAATGGAGAAGATGGAGGGTGAAAAAAACTCATTCCAATGACAGCCACAAGTCTTAACCATCTGAGCGTTATATTTGCAAAAGAGAGGCATACAGTGGTGTACTTACATGCGTGATTTAAGAGACTTTAAAACTACTCAAGTTATATAGTGCTTTTCCTGCCAGTCCCAAAGCGCTTTACAGTGAGGAACCAGTCACCCATTCATACTCTCATTCACACACCAATGTAGCAGACACTGGAGGCAAGTAGGTGAAGTGTCTTACCCAATGTGTTATTAGTTTTGTATTTTAAATTATTTCACTACATTCATGGCTAGACAGAGGAAGCCTCGTTTTCTTATCCACTGATGACACATTCCATGTTAGATAGAAAAATACACACACAGAATAGGTGATTAACAATCTGGACAATTACAAACAAAAGCTGGGTCAAGGATCTGAAACAAGTAATCCTGATGTCACTGGTTTGCTTTTCTCTCAACTCTCCGCTCCAGCTCAAACCCTGTGTGCTTCTGCACCGCCAAGCAGTGAAAATAACAGCATTTATATCGCCATGATTGTGAAGAACTTAGATCATTATTTGTTTGCGTGGTTATTAAAAAAAAGCCCCACACACTTACCTACGAACACGACACATGGGACACTAGCTAACTAATCACGAACACCTTCAGTAGCTAGCTAACGTCACTTTTTTATTTTTTACCAACTTCTAATTTTTTCTTCTTCGCTAAAAGTAAATACACACGCACAAAGCCAACATACAGTAACAATAAGTTGAGCAATACCAACCTTTTGCGAGCCCGCCGGTGTGGTCCGGTGAAGCTGCTTTGTTTTGATGCGTTGCCAGATCCGCAGCACTTTCAAAATGGCGCCGCGAGTGACAATTATTACTAGTAAAAATGAGGTGACGGATATCTCAAACTGCAGTTATTACTAGTGAGAATGAAGTTACGGATATCTTAAACTGCAGTTTTTACTAGTAAGAACTCAATTATGGATATGTGCTGATGTCATTTAAGATACATGACGTTTAGTTGTGATGACTAAATGACGTCATTATAGATATCCATAACTGAGTTCTGACTAGTAAAAACTCCGTTATGGATATCTCTAACTCTAATTAAGACGAGTGAAAACTGAGTTTCAGATATCTGCAACTGTCATTTTTACTAGTCAAAATTAAATATGACTAGACAAAATACAATTAAAGATATCCATAACTGTAATAAAGGATAGTCAAGTTTTAATAATAAATGTTAAAAGGGCCTGCCATAAGTGTGAGGAGGAGAGAGGAGGAGGAGGAGCCTCTAAAGTCTGTCTAGTTTAATATTAGATCCACATAATTGTACAGTGTCTGTTGCTGTATTAAGAAAGTGTTAAGAAACATCATTTTTTATTTGTATTTAACAGGAGTAACACCACATGTGTCCAGTAGAGGGCGCTGCAGGCTTAGCTGTGAATGCACCTCCTCTTGTGAAACAGCAGGGCAGCTATGGCTACAGTACTGGAGCCTCTTTGTTACACCTGTACCGTGATGTTGGACCATGAACAGAAGAAAAGTGTCTTTTTTCTAATTGTCATAATCAAATATAAAGTGATGTCAGATTTGAAGGTGTTTTTGAAACAAAGTCAGACTGATGTGTGAGTCCATTATCGGTCAGAACAAGAACGTCCTCATTATTATGGAAGCGTATTGGTAGCTTTATTCAATTTGTAATGCAATTGTCAAATGGCTTTACATTATGTTATTTTGGCATGCATTTTAGATTTGTATTTGACATTTGGCCATGCAATCTTTAATTTCACTGTGCAATTTGTCTTTGCAATATGTATTATCAACATGCATTTTACATTTTAAAAATGTATTTTACATTACAAAGATGTATTTTGCATTATGGTTATGCATTTTGCCAATACATATTTCATTTATTTTTTAAATGTAAATGTTTTGATTGCATTACATATTTGCCATGGGATTTTGGTCTCTTTATTCATTTTACAATGCAATTGAGAATCATGCATTTGACATTCTACATTGTGTAATGCATTTTACTTTTTGATAATGTATTATGTATTTTTAGGTGACTTTTGAGAATCATGCATTTTGATATGCAATTTGCTTTTTGATAATGTATTATGTATTATGTATTTGTATTTGACTTTTGAGAATTATGCATTTTACTTTTTGATAATGTATTATGTATTTGTATTTGACTTTTGAGAATCATGCATTTGACGAAAAAGAATACATGGTGAAACAGCACCATCTTGTGGTTACAATATTGCGGAATACAAAACGCTAATGCTAAATTCAATTTGAAAATGCAATCCACTCCTGGCCAATCAGAGAAGAGTTCGCCTCAGCAGCGCAGGCAGCGCAGGCAGCCGTGAACCAGAGCCAGGCACCGGGCAGGCTCTGGCGACGGTGACTTCTTGCTGGTGGAAAAAAATGCAGTCCTGGCATATTTGATGCAACTGATCAGACTTCATGAAGATTCAGAGCTAATCCTACATTTTGGTAAGTATCTGTCTTGTGGGTGACAAAAAAACAAAACAAAGCAAAAGGTGCTAATGCTAAGCTATCATGTAGCCTCGATTCAGTGTTTATGACCAACCTGGCGTCTCTCATCGATGTCTGTTGAACCACGGTCGTATAGCGAGCTTTGTGTACTTTGTTTGTAACCTTAAATAAAACGTACCGTTGTGGTAAGGCAGGATAGGCTAGATGCGCACTAGGCTAGCCGGAGGTACAACATTGCAACTACAGTCCGTCCAAAGCTATGCTATTAGAAGTGAGAAAATTGTATGTTCAGGAGTATATTACATTGGCGTTATGTGTGGAAAATAGGCGTTGTAACTAAAACAGTGATTGCTCCTTTGCCAATGGTCAACAGTGTATGCGCGTTGTGCCATCACAAGCACAACAGCCGCCATTGATGCGCACTGCGTCGGCCTGCGCTCACGACCAATGGTCCTTATGCCCTGATTCAGTATGCTAGATATAACTATGTCCTTTGGTTTTGTTTTGCACAACACCTAGGTGCACAAGTTAACAAGTCTAGAGGTTTTAGAGTTAAGCTATGTTATTAAAAGTAATAAATCCGAAGGGTCAGACATGAGACACTGATTCAATTAATATAGGGAAAACATTACATAAATATCCATAGACACTTTGCCACGTTTTGACGGGTGTTATGTCAGGCAGCAAATTAAAGAGTCCTTAATTTGGTGTAATTGCTGATTATGTGCCAAAAAAGTTACTAAAAATTCATGAATATGGTGGAATGAGATGTTTTGGATTTGACTGTTTATTTTTGCACAGATTGGTCCTTCACCCTATGTGGCAGACGAGTCGCAAAGGGATGATGCCCTCCTTCCAGAACAGATGCCCTCCTTCCAGTGCAGCAGTTTCCAGTGTTAACAAAGACAGTCGATATTGTGTTTTTATATACTGTATTGCGCCTACTATACATATTATGTAACTAGTTTCCAGATGCCCATTGTAAGCCATAAATAACAAAAATACATTCTAATTGGAGACTAGTATAGTGAAAAAAGGTGTCTTTCGATTACATCATGATAGAAAACTACGGAATCTAGTTACAAAATCCATGTAAGAGTACATTTCTTTCTTTGTCTTTTTTTTTAACAAATATTTTCCAATTTTTCTGCCTATTAGTTTCTTGGCCATCATTTAGTGTTGTAGATGTTACCTGAAAATTAAAAATATGACTATCATGACTACTATTTAAATATTTTTTTCATCCAGTATGATTGTCAAAACATTCTACAATTAACTGTTGCGACCTGTTACTGCGTGTTACGATTAATGGCACAAATTATTACGCACGGTCACAAATATGCGTCCCGCACTGCTGCTGCGGGCTGTTGTGCGCTGCTGCGAGTTATTGGGAATTGTCGCGTTCTGTCAAAAATCTGTCAAGAATTGGGCGAATGTGGACAAGAACGCCCGCGCACACCGGGTTGGAGGCGGAGCAGGGACGTCTCGCTCCGCCGTGCGCCCCTGACCCGTTGGGCTCTCGCCAAATCGGGTTAAACAAAAAGCAAATAGACCAGCTCAGGCCTGTCAATATACTGAAGAATAGCAATAGTTTTTCAGTCTATGGGACAGTCACACCAGTTCAACCCCGCTCCTGTCAATGCGTAACACGGGCAAACGCATCAACAAATGCACGCGCTTCATGTCAGATAAGTCAGTGCAACAGCCGCACAGTTTGGGCTGACTTTGCTCCACAGAAGAAGCATAAAAACACTACACTCACTGTGCACTCGATCTTATCTTATCAATATTGTAGATTCATATGAGGTCCCTATGCTACAGTGGCTATGATAGTTAGCATCAGAGGTCCCTATGCTAATGTGGCTATGATAGTTAGCACCAGAGGTCCCTATGCTACAGTGGCTATGATAGTTAGCACCAGAGGTCCCTATACTAAAGTGGCTATGATAGTTAGCATCAGAGGTCCCTATGCTACAGTGGCTATGATAGTTAGCACCAGAGGTCTCTATGCTACAGTGGCTATGATAGTTAGCATCAGAGGTCCCTATGCTAATGTGGCTATGATAGTTAGCACCAGAAGTCCCTATGCTACAGTGGCTATGATAGTTAGCACCAGAGGTACCTATGCTACAGTGGCTATGATAGTTAGCACCAGAGGTCCCTATGCTACAGTGGCTAATATAGTTAGCACCAGAGGTCCATATGCTAAAGTGGCTATGATAGTTAGCACCAGAGGTCCCTATGCTACAGTGGCTAAGATAGTTAGCACCAGAGGTCCATATGCTAAAGTGGCTATGATAGTTAGTACCAGAGGTCTCTATGCTACAGTGGCTATGATAGTTAGCACCAGAGGTCTCTATGCTACAGTGGCTATGATAGTTAGCACCAGAGGTCTCTATGCTACAGTGGCTATGATAGTTAGCACCAGAGGTCCCTATGCTAATGTGGCTATGATAGTTAGCACCAGAGGTCCCTATGCTACAGTGGCTATGATAGTTAGCACCAGAGGTCCCTATGCTAAAGTGGCTATGATAGTTAGCACCAGAGGTCCCTATGCTAATGTGGCTATGATAGTTAGCACCAGAGGTCCCTATGCTACAGTGGCTATGATAGTTAGCACCAGAGGTCCCTATGCTACAGTGGCTATGATAGTTAGCATCAGAGGTCCCTATGCTAATGTGGCTATGATAGTTAGCACCAGAGGTCCCTATGCTACATTGGCTATGATAGTTAGCACCAGAGGTCTCTATGCTACAGTGGCTATGATAGTTAGCATCAGAGGTCCCTATGCTAATGTGGCTATGATAGTTAGCACCAGAGGTCCCTATGCTACAGTGGCTATGATAGTTAGCACCAGAGGTCCCTATGCTACAGTGGCTATGATAGTTAGCATCAGAGGTCCCTATGCTAATGTGGCTATGATAGTTAACACCAGAGGTCCCTATGCTACAGTGGCTATGATAGTTAGCACCAGAGGTCCCTATACTAAAGTGGCTATGTTAGTTAGCATCAGAGGTCCCTATGCTACAGTGGCTATGATAGTTAGCACCAGAGGTCTCTATGCTACAGTGGCTATGATAGTTAGCATCAGAGGTCCCTATGCTAATGTGGCTATGATAGTTAGCACCAGAAGTCCCTATGCTACTGTGGCTATGATAGTTAGCACCAGAGGTCCCTATGCTACAGTGGCTATGATAGTTAGCACCAGAAGTCCCTATGCTACAGTGGCTATGATAGTTAGCACCAGATGTCCCTATGCTACAGTGGCTATGATAGTTAGCACCAGAGGTCCCTATGCTACAGTGGCTATGATAGTTAGCACCAGAGGTCTCTATGCTACAGTGGCTATGATAGTTAGCATCAGAGGTCCCTATGCTAATATGGCTATGATAGTTAGCACCAGAGGTCCCTATGCTACAGTGGCTATGATAGTTAGCACCAGAGGTACCTATGCTACAGTGGCTATGATAGTTAGCACCAGAGGTCTCTATGCTACAGTGGCTATGATAGTTAGCATCAGAGGTCCCTATGCTAATGTGGCTATGATAGTTAGCATCAGAGGTTCCTATGCTACAGTGGCTATGATAGTTAGCACCAGAGGTCCCTATGCTAAAGTGGCTATGATAGTTAGCACCAGAGGTCCCTATGCTAAATTGGCTATGATAGTTTGCACCAGAGGTCCATATGCTACAGTTGCTATGATAGTTAGCATCAGAGGTCTCTATGCTACAGTGGCTATGATAGTTAGCACCAGAGGTCCCTATGCTACAGTTGCTATGATAGTTAGCACCAGAGGTCCCTATGCTAAAGTGGCTAAGATAGTTTGCACCAGAGGTCCATATGCTACAGTTGCTATGATAGTTAGCATCAGAGGCCCCTATGCTAAAGTGGCTATGATAGTTAGCACCAGAGGTACCTATGCTACAGTGGCTATGATAGTTAGCACCAGAGGTCTCTATGCTACAGTGGCTATGATAGTTAGCATCAGAGGTCCCTATGCTAATGTGGCTATGATAGTTAGCATCAGAGGTTCCTATGCTACAGTGGCTATGATAGTTAGCACCAGAGGTCCCTATGCTAAAGTGGCTATGATAGTTAGCACCAGAGGTCCCTATGCTAAATTGGCTATGATAGTTAGCACCAGAGGTCCCTATGCTAAAGTGGCTATGATAGTTAGCACCAGAGGTCCCTATGCTATAGTGGCTATGATAGTTAGCACCAGAGGTCCCTATGCTAAATTGGCTATGATAGTTAGCACCAGAGGTCCCTATGCTACAGTGGCTATGATAGTTAGCACCAGAGGTCCCTATGCTAAAGTGGCTATGATAGTTAGCACCAGAGGTCCCTATGCTAAATTGGCTATGATAGTTAGCACCAGAGGTCCCTATGCTAAATTGGCTATGATAGTTAGCACCAGAGGTCCCTATGCTAAAGTGGCTATGATAGTTAGCACCAGAGGTCCCTATGCTAAATTGGCTATGATAGTTAGCACCAGAGGTCCCTATGCTATAGTTGCTATGATAGTTAGCACCAGAGGTCCCTATGCTAAATTGGCTATGATAGTTAGCACCAGAGGTCCCTATGCTACAGTGGCTATGATAGTTAGCACCAGAGGTCCCTATGCTACAGTGGCTATGATAGTTAGCACCAGAGGTCCCTATGCTAAAGTGGCTATGATAGTTAGCACCAGAGGTCCCTATGCTACAGTGGCTATGATAGTTAGTACCAGAGGTCCCTATGCTAAAGTGGCTATGATAGTTAGCATCGAGGCCCCTTTTCCTAACTACTTCCTAACTGACAGACCAATTCGGAGGCATCTTGTCTAGTTCTAGCCTCTAGTTTACACTTATTTACTACATCACAAAGCACTTGAACACATCGCACTCGTAGTTTAATTTCATTTCATTTCATTTCATTCTTTTTTCAAGGCAATGCAACCTAAAATAAAGCAACAATCCAACAAAAAACAAACAATACATTCCATGAAAAAACAGAACAGGAGTTGGATGAAGAAAAAAAAATCTTATAAACTCCTACCCATTTCTTGAAAATAAAAAAAACTTGATGGCCTAACCGATGTAAAAAACAACAAAAAACAACAATTACATATACACGTACACACATATACACACACACACACACCAGATGTAACCAACTTTCGATTTTACTTTTTATTTATTTTTATTATTATTATTACTATTATTATTAATGATTGTTTGCTAAAACAACAGCGGCAATGGAAACAACGACGAGGCCACGAGACCACACAACGCACACACACACACACACGCACACACATGCACACACAGCACACACACACACACACACACACACACACACACACACACAGCACACACACACACACACACACACACACCCACACACACACACAGGCAGGCACACACACACGCATGGATAGATTCACGCCACACAACCAGACACTTATTTACTACGTCACAAAGCACTTGAACTCATCGCACTCGTAGTTTCCTCTTATTTACTATTTTACAAAAGCACTTGAACACATCACACTCGTAGTTGAGCAGCACCGACGGGACAGAGAAAAACAAAATGGCTCTGATCAGAGGAAAAACAAAATGGCTCCGATCAGAGGAAGGTGGAGGCGGAAACGGAGCTTTGAAAGTCACATTAAAGCTGATTTAGAACTCATGACGTGTGTTTTGGAAGTTTTTGAAACTCTTGACTGATCTTTTATCGCCTCTAAACATATTCAGGAAGGTCATTGCTCTTTATAAATGATGAACAAAGTCTTAGAAATGAGGAAATGATGATTTACAAATGCTTGGACAGCGGGACGTTTTATCAGATCATAGTGAGTTATGGCAGAATGTGTCTTTATTAGACAAAGAGGGGATTTTATGATACTATTATAAATGTATTTGTACTCACCGAGCGTGCAGAGCCTATGAAGCATCAGGGCGAAGACGAGCACGAAGAGAGACATGTTTGAAAGACGTCTCCGAGCAGATCTGAGGCAGGACGACGCTGAGCTTCCTGTTTTCTGCTCTGTCTTATCTCCTCATCTGTGGCTTTGCGTCTGAACAGAAGAACTGCGTCACTTGCAGAGACTTGAAGCCGAGGCTCAGGCTCAGAAATGATAAAGTGAATATGGTCAAAATGAGGCCGTTTTAAAAAGATCCCGTCTGGAGTCATGTGTCGGGATGGTTTCAATCATATCTGACAGACAGGAGTGTTGTTAAATAATATAATAATATAATTGATATCACAGAACTGGACCGAGGGTTAGAGTTAAATAATATTATTATTCTTTATTTATACAGGTGGTCTCTTCAGACTCAATGTCTCATTTGCAAGAGAGACCTGTTAAAACATACAAGGTAAATAACAGTCAACAATAAGACAACAGTGGAACGATTACAGCAACTTTAACACAACACTAAGAACATGTGTAAAAGTTAAAAACAAGAGCAGACACATGGAGGAAACTCCTTTACAAGGGATTTAAACTGATCAAAGGGCACGAGAT